>NC_136995.1:5277912-5375412 GCF_032717465.1 Coenobita brevimanus
TTCGGGCTCCGACAGACTCTCAAAAAATATTTGCCAAAAATCAGTTATTAGTCCTAGAATATTAAAATTATATATGCTTATGGCACATACCTTCTTCTTTCTCCTGGAATGTTTGTTGAGCCTTCGTCGTTACCATAGGACTTGTGGAGACCTCTGAAGTTGGGTAACGAAGTCTCCACTTTATACTTCCCGACAACCCGTAATATGATTACCACAGCCAGATATAAACACTATAAACACTACTCTATGATTTTCAAGTAGTTTGGGATCCATACTCCAAAAAAAAAAAAACACTGTGAAAGCAATGGAAATTACGAGTGCGTCTGATTGTCGCACTTGCGCTAGTTCGCTCTTGGTACTCTGTCATTTATTATTCATAAAACCTCTCACACTTTATGCTTCTATTACTATATCACACTTATATATATCTGGAGTCATTCTCCATAAGTTTCCTTCAGTTGTATTAGTTTATTGTCACTGAAGTCATTCAATTTTTCATTTAGTAAAATACGTAGAGAGCCACGGATTCACTTTCACTGTTATAACATAAATTATTTGTACTCATATTCTTATATTACTAATTACTTACATTACTATTTACATTTTCTATTCTATTTTCAATATTTACCCTTCTATTTTACTTACACTATGTTATTCACTGTCACTTTCAGTAAGATAAAACTATAATACACTGTTCATTCATATGTACTGAACATCCATTGCTTTCACCTGCTATTTACACATTATTTACACATTATTTCCAAATTATTTTGCTTTCACACTTGCACTGTTAGAACTGCTTCTGGCTGTGGTAATCGAAGAAGCAGGTAACACAGAGGGGAACCTGGCACTCAGCGCACTGCCAAGAGGTGCGTTTGTGCTCAGGTGTGCGGCGGGTGGTATGTGCACACACCTGACACCTGCGAATGCAGCCTTGCTTTTCCCTGTGGCAGGCATAAGCTCAAGTCTGTGCCGATCCATATACGCCCTCTGCTCAAGTCGGTTGGGAAGTGTTACTGGATGGCGCCTTGGAGTTGCTGCTGTCACCCTACCATATCTTTCCAGCAGCTGCTGGACACAAGTCCTGGCGAACAACCTCAGGGAGAAGGACTTGGGTGGCTTGACCTTCATCTTGTACAGGATGAAGGCGTTCAGCATCGTCATATCTATGAGATGCAGAAAAACTTTCCTGTACCACCTAGTATTCTTCCTGAGGCAGTCGATCTCACCGATCATCATGTCGGACTTGTCCACCAGCCGCATGTTGATATTATAGTCCAACACAGCATCAGGTTTCATCACAGGTTCGCCTGTCCTACGGTCGACCTTCCCACTGTCTGTCATCTCCCCCTTTATGTACGGTGGTGAGCATGTGCACGACCCTCTTGTCATGCCACCGTATTGGCAGCATCTTCTCAGACTTGCGTAGGTGCACGTCTCCTCGCTGTGAGGTTCCTGCCTCTGGGAATTTGGGGAAGTGGGCACGATTACTTTTCACAGTGCCACAGGAGCCAATGCCGTGCTCAGAAAGGTATTTGGCAAGTTTCGGTGCTGTATAGTAGTTGTCTGTATACAGCACATGAAACCCACCAAAATACTTTTCTAGGAGCACTTTCACTACACAGCCTGAGAAGCCAAGGGGGTGTGTTTTATCCAGATTGACAGTGCTGGCTGAATATATGACGAAGTCAAGGATGTACCCCGCCTTACAGTCGCACAGTACAAAGAACTTAATTCCAAAGTGATGGCGTTTGCTTGGAATGTACTGAACAAACCGAAGACGTCCTCTGAACAAAACCAAGGATTCGTCAATGACAACCTTCTGAAAGGGGTGGAAGAATGACATAAACTTATCCTTCATTCTGCTCAGAATCTCCCGGATCTTCCAGAGTGGGTCGGTTTGGGAAGGTACATTGTTGTCGGCAAAGTGCAGGTTTCCCATGATGTTCTGGAAGCGATCTTTGGCCATGTACTTATTGAAGGTGGGTGAGGGTAGTAAGGGGTCCACGGACCAGTATTCTTCTAACTCATCCTTCTTGGAGTGTGGCATGAGAAGCATGAGGGCAAAGAACACATACAGCTCCTGCACTCCCAGCATGGACCACTGTTGCATCTTGGCTGCACCTGTACCACTTGCAGCACGTTGTGATTCATACCTGTTGGTCTCATCACATATGTGCTGCATGACTTCGTCATCTAGGAAGGCCAAAAGGTAGTCCACACACTCAGCATTTTCGTCAATAGTGAAAGCAGGCTGAACTCCTGAGGAGCTCTCATCAAATAATAAATTTTCAGGCACAAAATCTGACCCTTCCGTCCATGCGAAGGCGTCCAGGATTCCCTGTCGTGGCGGTGTAGGGCGGGTGGTGGTGGTGGTGGTGGAGGTTGGCTGTGAGGCAGATTTATCTCGTTCAAGGTCACTCGCACTGACCCTGGGTTGCCGTACAGCACTAGCAGCCCTTACCCTACTAGCTACACTACTTTTCACTCTCCTTGATTTACCTCTTCCTCTACGGCCTGCCTTCACTGTTGACGCTGGTGGTGACTCCGACGACGAAGACTCCGGAGATAACTCAGCCGACGATGATGAGGAAATGAGTGAAATGGGGTTTGGGCAACAGGGAGGTGAATGCATTCGTGACTCATGGCGGGCTGGGTCACGTGGGGGCATTGTTCTGGGGCTAACACCCCGCCTTTTCACTCCCTTCCCAAATTCCTTGCCTTCCTGCACTAAAGGCTCCTTTCCCTTGGAGCTAGAGACTACTTCCGACACTGAAGCACTCGTAGTAGTTTCTGGCACGATAACCTCACCCGGCTCATCACACGATTCATTTGAATTGTCAAAATCACTGTCCATCATCACCATGGACAATTCTGCCAGTTCACGTGCCACTGCAGAGTCACTGAGGCCTTTCCTGCCTCCCTCACTACTTTTCTTAGGGGTAGAGGTCATGGGGCCTTTTGCAATGGGCGCAGAAGCGGCAGGAATGGCAGGGCGCGAGTGCGACATGGTTTCACTACAGCGGAGGACAAGGAACTAAATGCCGCGGCTTATCTGAGAAGGTAAGGGTTGACAATGACACTTAGGCTTACTGCTGCTAACTTACATGCTAATTTTTTATAGGTAGAAAATCTCGGCAATACAAAAAGAAATAGGTAGTTCCAGGTGAATGTAAATGTCACTTAGGCTTCTCCCTTCCTTTCTGATATATATTTTTATTACAGACATCAATTACAAGGCATAATTCAAAGGGGAAATTACCGTGGTAATGTAGTGAATGAATGCACGTGAGGTGTTGTCAGGTGATAATTAGCCAATTCCTGGTGTATAACACTATCACTTACCTGATTTTTTTTTGGTATATATTATTTTGTATAAGTATAGGGCATAGAGCTTATTTCAATGGATGAAATCTGTGGAAAAATCCGGGGGAAATTTGCGTAGCGCAGCGCGGCGTGGGAGGTGAGAGGACAGGGTAATGGAGGGCAGGTAGGGAGGGGAGTCACGAAGGGGGTAAAATCGCTAAAATGTCAACAATGGATGGGAGTACAGATGAGATTTGGAGTGCTGACTAGTGTTGGACATTGGCAGTACTGATAGATGATACAAGCCACCACTTGAGAGCCCAGGATAATTCAAAACAACACAGAATCACAAAAGTGACGCCCCGCGTTATGATCCATTGTGGCCGAGCGTCACGAAAGTGACGCCCTGCGTTATGATCCATTGTGGCTGAGCGTCACGAAAGTGACGCCCCATGGTTAAGGGGTTAAATAGCGCTCCACTTAAACCTCACCTGGGGAATTTTTTGTGTGGTGGCAACGGCTCAGTCTGCTGGTGTGGGCGTAGGTGTGGCAGTGGGAGATGGAAATGAAAAAAAAAAAAAGGCAGGTTAAATATTGTTAACACTGACTGAGTCGTCCTCACAACAGAGATCGCCTGGTGGAGAGGAAGATGAGCGTTATATATTGACCACCCTGTATTGTTGAAGCATCAGCATTGCAGTAAGTGTTAATATGTTTTTAAATGCGGGCACACCACTTGGAGTGGCCCTGCCCATCAGCCACTCCCTAAGGACTTGAGGTGCTTCATTCCCGTAGATTTCAATGACTCCCCACATAACAGCGCTCCGCATCATTCTACTAGTTTGTACTTGTTAATGATACTATATAAAAAAAAAAAACTTACCAAATTCTATACTCCTATCTTGTATTTTCTTCTTAATCACAAATTTACATTTTGACAGTCATTCATAGATGCCTGAATCGACTGGGAGAGAGAGAGAGAGAGAGAGAGAGAGAGAGAGAGAGAGAGAGAGAGACTCCTTAACGCCACTTTCTCAACGAATTATTTTGTGTTGCACCCAAGTAGTTTTTCCTATGATGTTTATCTGTTTTCAAAGACATATTAGACGAAGGTATTAACGTATCCTTTGCAAACATCATCTAGTAAGGATGAAGTACTGGAAAGACTTGTCGAGACACGAAAATACGGCTTATTTTTCTAATTTGTTCACTTCAACTTGGCCAAAAACAGCCATTTCTCCATCTTGAACACTAAGCTGTAACAGAAAGGTAACACTAGAATACAGTACGCCTCACGGAAAATATGCTACGGTAAGTTTGTATAGGTGTTGTATTGCCTGTTTCTGCCACTGAGCTACGGGAGATAAGCTGCAAAAAGACAGACGTATCTTCAAAGTTAAAAGGAACGAGCTCTATGAACTCAGTAATAAAGAATCTGTTGTTTTTGCCTCTTACTACCTTTTTGTTGGGATCCACTCCACTGTTCGATAAATGACTCTTCAGAAACATTCATGGACATTCTCAGGCTCCAGTGATTCAATCCCACCCGAAGAATATTCTCTAGAGCCAGCGAAACTCAGTAAGGACATTATAATTATCATAGACGAGGATATTGATATGCTTTATGCAGAAACTATGCACTTTTTACTTTAACCTGGTCCAGATTTTCGCCCTTTTGCAGCATTTCACACATCTCAGTAGCAGAAAAACACTGTACTAGGGCTCTACACATCATACCACTTCTTCGTGACTAGCATCATATTCTAGTGTTAATCTTTTGTTACAACTCAGCATTCGAGATGACGAGAGGGAAGATTTAGGCCAAGTTAAATTACAAACAGTACACGTAGTAAGGAAATGATGGTAGAAAGCCTTCATAACTCACGAGGATACTGGTTTTCACAAAAAATGACCACGAGGACGCAGCTACTGTCATCGATGTGTGTGTGTGTGTGTGTGTGTGTGTGTGTGTGTGTGTGTGTGTGTGTGTGTGTGTACACAAGAGGAACAAAGGAAGCAAAAAAATTTAAATAAAAAAATCAATTCCATACACCAGATTATAGGTGTCCTCCATTCATAAAAAATCTGTAACAGGTGGACTTAATGCTGTAGGGTGAAGTTTGGAAGTGTGTATCTGTGTTGACAAAGTATCTCAAGATGGATCAAACTGGCGTATACTGTACAGCCTGTGTGGGGACGCGAAGAAGCGGTTCGATTTTGGAGAGACTTGTCATAAGTGAATATCTATATATCTATATCTATCTATATATATATATATATATATATATATATATATATATATATATATATATATATATATATATATATATTGGTATAATAAACAGTAAAACCACTCAGTGAAGAATGACTGGTTACTTGGCTTAAATGAATGGATTTGTTAGCCCAGCACACAGATATACAGATAGTTAGATAGACAGGTAAGTAGACAGGCAGATAGACAATCAGACAGATAGCTTGAATAGTAGATAGACAGAGTGATATATATATATATATATATATATATACATATATATATATATATATATATATATATATATATATATATAGATAGATAGATAGATAGATATAAATATATATATATATATATATATATATATATAGATATAGATATAGATATATAGATAGATAGATAGATAGATATAGATAGATATAGATAGATAGATATAGACAGATAGATAGATAGATAGATAAACACAAAGATATATAGATAAGTAGATTGACAGGAAGACTGAAAGTTTGACAGAATAAAACTTAGAGAGATAGAAAGAAATGGAGGGAAGAAAGAATGCTAGATAGAAAAAAAGATAGGTGTGTAGATAGACAAATGGACAGATACTTAGACAGACAGACAGACAGATGTAGAACTGGGATCTGAAGGTTATGGTGTGAAGGTTATGGTGCACCCAACAACTCTCCCCGTTATCAGTATACATTATCATATTAACAACAGGGGTCCAGGAGATAAAGAATCACGCATTCAAGGACAGTGCCAGGCGAGATCACGCGTCAGATTGGATGCTCTCACTCCTTTTCTGTCTAACTCTCTAGTGCAAGAAGTAACTGATGCATCCTGCCATTCATGTATGTAGCAGGTCAACTCTGGAACTGTCATGTCATCCTCTGTCTATAAGTCTTAATCTATAACCTCCAGTCTTTTGAACGCAATGTGTCTCGGAATTTCGAAATAAATAGATTTTTATTTTTGCTCTCCTCTTTATTTATTGAATTATTTATTTGTATTTATTATCTGAGAGAACAATTTTACGGCCTTCTAGTCTTTGGTTCCCTCTTTGCCCAAGAAAAGAAAAAATGGTTCCCGTGGTTACAGGCACAGGTCGTGTCTGATCATCAATGCGCGAGATAAACAAACCCCCATAACAGTTACTGATTGTCACCGATCATTTGTTTTTCCAATTTTGTCTCTTTCATATGCGCTCTGTTCTGACTGATAAATATGTTGAATCAGTGAAGGCAGACTTAAGTACAAGCAACCTTATAACTTAGATATCAGTTTCGTAGCTGAAAATAAAATCCGAAATCCATAGTGTACCATATATTGTTATTTATCTTCAGTCATCACGCCAAGTGAAAATCGATATTCTTTTCTTCTTTGGCAATTCTCAATAAATGGCAATAAATATGTTGCTTACCAACTCACTTTCGAAAACTTGCGTCGCTACTGTATCGCCAAAATCGCCAATTTCAAAAACTGAGATGCATTGTCCTGGAGATCAGTAAATTCTTGCTGCAGCACAGTTCACAATTTTGCATCACTAATTAATCCTTTTTCACTTTTGATTTACGTGTCTTACAATATAAATACCTAGGCCAAAAGAAAAAAAAAGGACTAGTAATGTCAGAAGAGCAATTGTGATTTGAAAAAATTGGGCGTCAGACGCTGGTTTTTGATCAACTTCGGCACTTTATTATGATGTAGTATGGTGCTGCAGCTTGGAGTGTTCTGTTTCAGCTAATACCGTATTCTATTTTAGCTAATGTACTGGGAATGAGTCATAGCAGCCTGAAATGACACAGTGCACCTCATCTTTCAGGACCCGGTGGCCAGTGACGGATGGGAGGGGGTGAGGGACGGGTCTGTGGAGTCCCCTCTCTGCTCCCAAATTGGATGGTTTGAATTGACCTCTCGCAACTACGCCCATGATGGATCCGAAGACTGCCTTTACCTCAACATATTCACACACAAGGTTGGTTTGCCCCTCCAGTAGGTGCTGCAGAGGGATGCCTTCTCGCGGTGGCATCGATGGAACCGGTTGGCTCTGCAGCGTCCCTCTACTCACCCCCTATCCACCAAAAGAAGGATAGTGTGCTTAAGTAGATGAGAAACTTAAGCCTGCAGTCCACGGAGCTCACGTCTCAGATGAATCTGGGGCTACAACTATTACAACTGCCCTTTCAATCCAAATGCACTTTTTTTTTTTCCATTCGTATCAGGCGATTTTATTAATCTCAGGAGAGACTGTTCGCAATAGAGGGTGTTCAATAAAACCATCATCAACCACTTCATGTGGTGGCACCGATACAACTGGTCGGCTGGGCTGCCTGGTTGTACAAACGTTCAACTACTTCCCTGTCCTCCTAAAGGAGGATGGTGGACGGTAGAAGGGGAAATTCATCCTGCAGTCCACCAGGTTCACGTTACAGGAAAACCTCGGGCTACAACGACAACAACAACAACTACTACTACTACTACTATTACTGCTACAACTACTACAACTACTACTACTACTACCATCACCACCACCACCACCACCTCTACTACTATTGCTCCTGCTACAACTACTACTACTATTCTTACTGTACCACCACTATCACCACCACCATCACTGCTACTACTACTACTGCTACTACTAGTACTGCTACTACTACTCTAGGGGGGTTCTTTCTAAGGTGAATAAAACGCCTGGCAGCAGCAAGAATGAAGAGGAAATGTCGTGCCCGGACTGAATGGGTCGAAGATTAATTCAAATTCACAAATAGATTTAAGGAGGATTCTCTAAAAGTGATGTTGATTGATGTTATTTGTTGATGAGATGGACTGATGTATGATTAGTGATGATAATAAATGATATTGGGTGATGAGATGACTGATGTTGATATAATGATGTGTTGTTAGTTTATGAGATGGACTGATGTATGATTGATGTTGTTATTTGTTGATGAGATAGGTTGTTGTTGACTGATTGAAGCTGAAGTTGATTGATGCTGAAACTGACTGATGCCAGTTTTTGATGAGGCAGATTGATGTAGGCACTGATTGATGTTGAAACTGACATGTAATTTGTTGATTATGTAGATTGATGCTGATAATGACTAAAGATGATGTTGTCTGATGTTTAAACTAACTGATGATATTTGTTGATGATATTGATTACTTGTGATACTGAATGATGTTGATACTGGTGATCGCTGTTGATAGTAACTGCAGTTTGTATAGACTTATGTTGATAATGATTAATGTCACCTGTTGATGAAAGTGGGTGATGCTGACTGAGACTGAAATAGACTGAGGTTGATGATCGATAGTCACGACGCCCACTTATCTTTAACTTGACCTCCTAAAATTACCATTTCCCCATCACCATTACTAAGCTGAAACAGGTGGTTACCAGTTGAACAATGTGCCAGTCACGAAAAAGTGCTGCGGAATGGATGTAGAGCCATAGCATTGTCCTATCCTGTCACTGAGAAATGAGCTGCAACAGGACGAAATTCTGAACCAAGTTAAGGCGAGATAGCTATAATAATTAAACTGAAAAACCCTTATAAACAACGATTATAATAACTCTGACCTCTTTCCCCCTTCCTGACCTCCATTTTCCAGCCTGGCCACCTGGATGCCAACCTACCCGTGCTGGTATACATTCACGGCGGCGGGTTCTTCGCAGAAGGCGCCGAAATTTATCCCCTACCGTCATCATGGACAGGGACGTGGTCTTCGTCACCTTACAGTACCGTCTCGGCATTCTAGGTAACAGATGAAGGCGATTTTATTCAAGGTAGGACAGAATTTTCGAGATGGAGAGTTAAATACGGCCTTCATAAATAGAAATCTCTGTTCGTTAGAGATCTTTGCCGTTTTTGTCACTATGTAATATCTCCTTAGGATTCTAGGTAACAGATAAAGATAATTTTATTCAAGGTAGGATAGAATTTTCAAGTTTGAGGGGAAAGGGGTTAGATGCAGCCTTCAAAAATAGAAATCTTTGTCTGTTAGAGATCTTTGCTGTTCACGGCTACAGGTATTTGGTGTCTTTGTCACCTTGGGAAATAAATAAGTATAATAGAAAAATGAAAAGATATATAAAATGAAAATAAAAATAAAAGCTGAAGCCATTCATGATAATTAATTGTATCAGGCCCTTCACAATCAAATAAAAGTGAATGCAAGTGATAGGTAAAAGAAATAGAATAAAGAAATAAAATAAATTAACAGAAATAAAAGCAAAAATGAAAATAAAAAGTAACAAAGCAATCCATGATCATTGCTAACGGTAATGGAGACATGTTAATCCTGTTAGTTGGTTAAGGTCTTTTAAAAGTAATCCTGATCGTTGTAACACAGCTGTTCCCTGCTCAAACTCACGTCGTTTCGAACAAGAGATCACTTATGTAGTCACTTAATTACTCTCTCCTTACAGACTTCTTGTCGACAGAGGACTCAGTTATCCAAGGCAATTTTGGACTGAACTCTTGTCTTTTTGAACAGGAGACCACTAATCTAACCACTTGCGTACCTTTCTTTCCTTACAGGCTTCTTGTTGACTGAGGGCCCTGTTATCCACGGCAATTCTGAATTGAGCTATATTGAACAGGACACTTACTAATCTAACCACTTGCGTATCTTCCTTTCCCTACAGGCTTTTTGTCGACAGAGGACTCTGTTATTCCCGGCAACTTTGGGCTGAAGGACCAGACGATGGCGCTGCGCTGGATCCAGAACAACATCCGAAGGTTCGGTGGAGACCCACAGAGAGTGACGCTGATCGGAACAAGTGCTGGCGGGGCATCAGTCCACTACCACTACATCTCACCTTACTCCAGAGGTCAGTGGCCAGTTCTTGCTCTTATTGATTTGTTTTCATCTGACAGAATTGGGCTAGTTTAATGGCTTGAATACTAGCTCACGGTTTCATGAAATTCAATGAACTTTAGTTATGAGGTTAAGAATGATCTTTTTTTTGGTTACGACACAAATCAACCCTTTAGTCTGACTACACCTGACCATCCATTGAAGTGGAAGGGTTGTTTATTTATTTATTTATTTATTATTTGGTCAGATGAAAACAAACGCGCTATACCTCCGGGCGATTTTAATTTACTTGTAGGGTAAAGTCATCACCTCTGTGGGAAGGCCAGTGTTCATTCTTGCTACCACTGGGCGATTGTATTCAGTGTTTGGTTTTTCAGTATAGGGAATATTCCTTATAGTTATGGTGACAGAAACACATTCCATTGATATACTGGAGGTAGTATGAGTACTTTATCACCAGACGCTTTAATCCAGTAAGAGGTGGCCACAACGTATCGCCTTCACGTAGCCCTGTCTGCCATTTGTTGCTCTTCCTCAAACTCACATTCAACCTGTCACATATCTCTCTTCATTTCATCCTTGGTCTCCCTCTCCTTCTCTCCTGATCCACCTCCCTCACATACACTCTTCTAGTTAGTCTCATTTTCCATCCTCCTCACATGGCGAGACCATAGAGGTTAAAATATTTACGTCATCAGATTTTAACCATAGTCCTTTGACCGTAAGTTGGCCAGATTTTTGTTGTCTTGCAGCTTATTTCACATAGCTTGGGAGCAGAATAATGCAATACTCTGGTTTTACATCCTTTCCACGGCACTTGTGTGTGACTAGCATCATATTCTAGCTTTAATCCCCCGCATGCCAGCAATTTTAAGCCCTATGGGTCGCCCCAGTGCCGGCCATTTTTCGACTTTTTTTTTTTGGTTAAAATGATAGATTTTGATGTGGAAACAACGAATTTACCATTAAAATGCTCACCGAGGCTCGGAAATGGGTTTTATTGAGTCCTGCATCCTCGTATACAGGTATAGCCACTCTCATGCTCACCGTGTAGGTGAGAAAAACCGTTTTCTATGTAAAGTATACTCAGGTATTTATGCTGAAAAAGCATAGCAATGTTCAGTACACTTTTCTGATTACTTATTACTTCACATCTATCACAGTTTGCATGTCTTTCTCACTGTGAATGCATTATCTTACACTTACTTGAAGATAGGTACAACCTGACTTCATTATGTATGGTCCTGGCACTTACGAGAAGGTATTTACAACTTGACTTCAGTATATAGTCCTTACACTTACAAGAAAATATTTACAACTTACACTTACATGAAAATATTTACAAAATGGCTTCACTATGTACAGCACTGGGTGAGGCACACAGGCAGAGTGAGGCAGAACGAGTGTGAGGGGGGGACCGAGTGAGTGTATGGCCTTGACAGCCTGGGGGATGGTAGAGGAACAGTTACCTTACATGCCTGCCAATTTTTACCCGCAAATCTTGAAAAATGCGGTCACAGTGAATTTTTTTATTTTAGACCATTTAAAATGGCACTGGCACTAGCCGCAGAATTATGTCAGATAATTTTAAAATGGCCCTGGCACGCAGTGGGTTAATCTCCTGTTGCAAGAGATGGAGAGAGAGAGAGAGAGAGAGAGAGAGAGAGAGAGAGAATAGAAATAATCAGGACGTTCTCACCAACAGATCTCTTTGCTCGAGGTATTATGATGTCGGGCTCCCTCTTCAACCCCTGGGCGATGGGAGCGGCGTACAAGGAGGTGGCGGAGTTCACGGGTCGCCTGTTTGGGTGTGAGGAGAGGCGAGGCATTAGCAGCGGGGAGGCAAGTAGGGCGCTGCTGGACTGTCTGCAGAAGGTGGACGCCCAGGATCTTACCCTCTCCCTCAGGCACCACATTGTGAGTACGTCTGGGGTTCCGCTGTGTGAGACTGATAGTGTGAGGCTAGTATTTTGAGGCTGGTAGTGCGAGTCAGGCCGTATATTTGTGACAATGCAAGGCCAGTAGTGTGAGACTAGTATTTTGAGGATAATAATATGGTAACAACAATGCAAGGCCAGTAGTGAGAAGCAAGTATTGTGAGGCTAGTTCTGTAAGGCTTGTATTTAGGTGCTTGTAATATTTCACCAGTGTGAGGCTAGTATGTTGAGGCTCGTATTTTGAGGCGAGTAATATGGTGATAGTGATGTGAAGCAAGTACTGTGAGGTGAGTCATACGATAAGAGCGATGTGAAGCTAGCACTGTGAGGCGAGTATTGTGAGGCTATTACTCTGAGGCCACAAAAAAAGATACAGTAAGATAAAAAGATAACACATCAAGGGAGTGAAGTGATTAACCCTTCCTTTCCTTGCAGACGTTCAGCTTTAACCCTGGTCTGTTAATCCTTCTGTTCTTACTACAACTCTTCCTACAATCCTTCCTTTCCTTGCAGACGTTTAGCTTTATCCCTGGTCTGTTCATCCTTCTGTTCTTACTACAATTCTTCTCTGCTAACCCATCTTTTCTTTCAGACGTTCAATTACAACCCCGCACTTTTGGGGCCCCGTGTGGATGGTGATTACATTCCCGTCGATCCAGAGCTTCTTATGTCTCAGGGATGGCATAAACACGCAGACCTTATCGCTGGCATCACACAGCATGAGGGAGGACTATTTGGCTATCGTGAGTGCATTAATTTCTTTGGCTATGGGGGGCGAATGGAGAGTGAGTGAATGATTATACTCCTTTTACTCTAATTTGGCCCAAATTCTTGTCCTTTTGCAGCCTATGGTATATCACAGACCTTAGTGGCAAAAAAGACAGTACTCTACCTCTCCATCCTTTCCACTGCGCTTCTTCTTGACTAGCATCATGTTCAAATGTTAACTGATTGTTACAGCTCAGCATTCAAGGTGGAGGGATGGCAGTTTTAGGCCATTTAGAGTAAAAAGGTATGGTGCATGTATTCTAACCTGACAAAGAACCCTAACCCCTTCTAGTTCAGTCGATGGCCAAGGGTGATTTGCTTATCATCCATGAGTGTTTTTGTTTCTTTGACCATGTGAAGCCATTGGAGAGAGAGAGAGAGAGAGAGAGAGAGAGAGAGAGAGAGAAATATTTTTACTCTAATTTAACCCAAAATTGCTACCTATCCTTCACGAATGTTGAGTTGTAACAGCGGAATGATAGCAGAGTAACCAACAGTAACACTGTTTTCCTACCGTGAATGCTTTGATTTGTTTGGCCAAGGGAGGAGAATAGAGAGTGAGAGATTGACTAATCTCTTTTTACTCCAACTTGGCCTGAAATTGCCAAGTCACTAATTCAAGGGTGAGTTTGTCTGTGGGCACCTTTTTCGCGTGTTAAGGCGTCTGGGTATAGATAGATCCTTTGCTTTAGATAGTTTGCTGTCAGGGATGCTAATGGGTATTATTCTTTTGTTTGGTGGTCTAGTAACTGAATGCCACAATCAGAGTGGAAACCTTGCCACATGCATGAGTTCAGTCCTCAAACAGGTGAATGAAGTTTTTTCTTAATTCCTTTTTTCCCAATCATGTAATATCATGGGAGTAGGCTAACCATCGACTCGACCTTCTCAAGGTTGGAGGACCGGACAATTCTTAGGGCACCTGGTGGTTCCTTTTGTCTCTCCAAAGAAGAATTTCGTGCCTTCCTTCACCCCCTCCATTCTTCAGACAGTCCTACCACGCTGCCTTATACAAATCATCCAACAGTCTGTTTTAATCTCACCCTTACCTAAATCTTCGTAGAATAGTAGCAGCAGTAGTTGTAGCCCCGGCTCAACTGTAACTTGAACCCAGTGGACTGCAGGTTGAAGCTGACTTTCTCTAGCAGGCCATCACCCTCCTTTTGGGGGATAGGGAGGGAAGTGAAGGATGTTTGTATAACTGGGCAGTGAATCTCCGCAGGTTATATCGGTGCCACCAAGGGCAGGCGTCGTTCTCCAGCACTCCGGAATAAAAAATACCCAAATAGACTAAAGTTCTGACAAATTCTCTCCAACAGCTCTCTACGAGGACGAATACTTAAGAAAGGTGTTGGTGGAGAACTTCGAGCAGTTTGGACCTGAGTCTCTGGACCTGACACGAGGAGACGAAAAACCCCAACAGTTGGCAGCCAAGGTGTTCCAGCACTACGTTGGTGGAGTCAGGGTGGATGAGGAGGTGGCAGATCAGCTGTGTGAGGTGGGTTAGTGGAACATTATAGGGATATATGAGGAATGGTGGATCAGCTATGTGAGGTGAGTGAGTAGCGCCTTAGATGGATAATATAAAGGGTGGATGAGGTGGTGGCGGATCAGGTGTGTGAGGTGACTATACTGTTCTTACTCAGATCTGAGCTAAAATTTCCATCACATCATCTTCAGTATTCAGTTGTAACAATGGATTCACACTAAAATATAATCTAGTCATGAAGAAGAACTGTAAAGCCGTAGCATTGTCCATTTCCTTCACTGATCAGTGTGAAATAAGCTGCAAAAGGACAAAAGTCAGGGCTAGGTTAAGGTAAAAAGAGGTAGGTTAATGTAAAAGAGAACTAGGTTAAGGTAAAAAGAGCTAGGTTAAGGTAAAAAAGAGGTAGGTCAGGGTAAAAAGAGGTAGGTCAAGGTAAAAAGATGTAGGTTAAGGTAAAAAGAGGTAGGTTAAGGTAAAAATAGTTTGGTTAAGGTAAAAAGAGCTAAGTTAAGGTAGAAAGAGCTAGGTTAAGGTAAAAAAGAGCTAGGTTAAAGTAAAAAGAGTATAATATGACATCAAGGGAATATTATGGTATCTGCTGGTGAAGTAAGGGTGGATGAGGCTGTGGTGGATGAGGCGGTGGTGGTTGAGGCGGTGGTGGATGAGGCTGTGGTGGATGAGGCTGTGGTGGATGAGTTGTGTGAGATGAGAAACAGGATCACCCCCCCATTAGAGCTGGAAATGCACTCACTGTATTTTTTTTTTTTTTTAAGTGTCCGACTCTGAGCATGGACTTCACAGCCTGCTATCAAGGCCCAGCAGTCCTCCTACATACCATACACCTCTACATGTCACCACTTCGGCGCTAACAACCCACCGTCCATACTGAATACACGTTAGGGCTGTCTCATACAGGACTGGTGTATTGGTATTAGCGGGGGTATTTTTACGACATGTCGGCGGGTTTTCTGGTAGATCAGTAAAGCCTGATTTAATGAAATTCAAATCCTTAACCCGTCATGTCCCGAGGTTTTCCGCACCTTCGACATCCCCCAGTCCCGAGATATTTTCGAATTATTATTTTTTGGCTAAAAAAAAAAAAACCTTCGCTTTTGGTGAGAAACATAGAAAATTCATAGAGAAATTGCTCACCTGAGGTTTAAAATACCCAATTCAGGTAGGAGTTCCTCCTTACCTGACTGGGTTTTCTAACAT
Source organism: Coenobita brevimanus (assembly GCF_032717465.1). Taxonomy (NCBI): domain Eukaryota; kingdom Metazoa; phylum Arthropoda; class Malacostraca; order Decapoda; family Coenobitidae; genus Coenobita; species Coenobita brevimanus. Next base: position 5,293,700 of record NC_136995.1, read on the forward strand.
GCTGGCACCAAAGAAAACGAGTTCTATGGGAGGGTAACTATTTTATCCACTCATAAACAGTATTTATTTATTTACTTGGTACGAATGTATATGAAGTATGAGAGTATATTGGTTTTCAAGCAGTAATAAAGGCATTATAAGCATTGTTTCACTCACTAACTAATCACCATACCTGACCTTTTTTTGCCACATTACCTGATCATTATTTCTGGTTGTTTCTTCTTCTAATGCTATGTAAACATTGTCCTCCACATTGTCATCGATTGGGGAATCACTCTGGCCCTGAATATCTTTACTAGCCAGGTCACTGGTAACAGGTCCATTGCTGAGACAATGGCGTGAGGGGAGGAGGGGGAGGTTATACGGTGTAAGGCATTGTCCCTGCTTGGCATCTTGTAGAGGAATAGAGGAAGGTGTCCGGTGTATACATACGAAAAATCACACACGAAAATTGAAAATTGTGCAAATTAGGGACCTTGCAATTGCACGACGTACTGGTACGTCGCTGGGACTGGCAAATGCAAATCGTTGCAACGTACCCATACGTCGACGGGACGGGGCGGGTTAAACGGTTCCCTGCCCCAGCGGGGATTTGAACCTGCGTCTGTTAGGACTACAGGCCAGCTCTCTACCGATTGAACCATCGCCTACCCCTAGCCTAGTTCTCATTAACCAGTAATCTGTCCTCTATGTATGCATTTGGCTAACCCCGGCACTGTCTTCCTCATTCTGTATTTCCCCCTGCCTATGACCACTTCCTTAAGTACAATGTGTGTAGGATCTACAAATGGGAAGATATTAATGGCAAGTCTCTTTTGTTCATTTCTCTCGGAGAAAAGGTACAACTCTTTGAAAACTTTGAGTCTTTAGTTCTTTTTGCATTAAAGATAGATAGATGGGTAAATAGATAGATGGTGATAGATAGGTAGGTAAACAGCTTATGAGAGAGAGAGAGAGAGAGAGAGAGAGAGAGAGAGAGAGAACCCCACCTGACCTAATTTCATCCCTCTGTTACCTAAATACTCCTAAGCCGCCCCTGCCCCACCTAACCCCAGCTGTGCCTCCTTCAGCTGTTCGGCGAGCGTCACATCAACCTGGGCGTGGAGTGGGTGGCAAGACTCCATGCCCGCAACACCCAGCCGGAGGGGCGGCGCACCTACCTCTACAACGTGACTTACCAGGGCGAGAGGAGCTCCAAAGACTTCTACAACCACAATGTCGGCAAACACTGTGAGATGCGGAGAAATTTATCTGTGTATCTGTCTATTTCTCTATCTGTCTAGCTGTCTATGTACCTACCTGTCTATCTGTATATATGCAGCCATTCATCTATGGCTACCAATCAATCAGTCCAAAAATCTATCAGTGTATCTTTTTACCGAAGGTACTTTTTTTTTTCTTTTTCCTTATTCTGTCTATCGGTGTACCTATCTGTTTTTTTTGTTTTTTTTTCCGGATTGAGTCCCCGCACCTCCTAGCAGGGAGTCTGTGGTGCAGTTCTTCACTACAGTAGACTAGTAAACAGTACGCCCAATATATAGGTGGGGATAAGCTGACCTCAGAGGCTGCCTTACAAACACATCCTGTCCTATTCAAGTACACAGTATCACAAGTGCCATTTTAGTGCATCTGCCTACCTATAAATAACAGGGTGGTTAGTATTTTAAGCCTCAATTTTGCTTCTTATGTGCTGCAGGGACGGCTCCTTCTTCTAGTGAAAGGAAAGCAGGTATTTTGGCTACCTAATGGAAATAGTACTCAAACTTTGCAGTCATTGGATGTAAATAAATAATATAAACAGAACTGGCTAAGCCCAGCGAGTATGGCAGCAGAAAATGATACAAGGAAAAATAAATAACGCTGACTGAGCCGTCCCCGCAATACATAAGATACTGCCACTTGAGTTTCCAGTGCAGCACTATTTACAGACAACCCTATGAATGATCTCTGCAGGGGTGTCACACGGAGACGACTTGTTCTTCCTGTTTGAGGGGTCAATATGGGGGTCGATGATGCGGGAGGAGGACCTGCTTATGAGGGAGAAGATGCTGGACTTGTGGGTCAACTTTGCCGCCACCGGGTAAGCTTCGCCTCGACCACCTCTTGTACTCTGACCCTCTTATGCTGGGGACATCTCTCCATCTAGTCAAGATAACAGTAAGAGACTATACTCGGCTGGGAGTGCACCATACTTGCCTGAGTCTTGATATCACCCTTAGCCCTCTCATGGTCAGAATAACTCTTGTAATTTATTCTCACCAACTCCAGCTGCATTCATTAACCTCGGTGAGACAGAGGCACACAGCGTTAAAACAGTAGTCATTCTTAGCCTTCATATGGTCGGAACAACTCATGTATTTTATATATATATATATCTATATATATATATATATATATATATATATATATATATATATATATGATCAAGATTATGCTTTATCTGCGCGTTTATCTTCCACATTAGCTCCGGACCTCCCAAGGGAAGTCGTAGTCACTAACGGGTACTAGAGTTTATGGAGTAAATGGAGAGTGAGTCGTCCTGTCTCGGCTACCTCCCTTTCCTTGGGGGAAGCAGCCTAGGTATATAGATAGATAGAGATAGATAGATATATATATATCTATATCTATATCTATCTATCTATCTATCTATATATATATATATATATATATATATATATATATATATATATATATATATATATATATATATATATATATATTTTGTGTGTGTGTGTGATATATATATATTTTGTGTGTGTGTGTGTGTGAGGGAACGGGGATCGTGTTGAAAGAAGCCTGATTGATTACGTGGTCGTAGAGAGGTCGATGATGGGAATGGTTGCCGATACGAGGGCCGTGAGAGGACGATGTGGAGGTCTATCAGATCATATGATTGTGGTATGCAAGATTAAGCTGAGAGGAGTGAGGTGGATCAGGGGAGAGAGGAGCAGTCAGAGATAAAGACTGAAAGTTGAAAAGCTGAGGATCAAAGAAATGGCAGATTATTACAGGATCAAAGTAGAGGAGGAGTTTGAATTACTGAATTGGAATGAAATGGATCTGGACAGCCTGTGGAATGCATATAGGGATTGCTTAGTTAGGAATGCTAAAGTGGTGTGTGGTGTGGCAAGAGTAACAACAAAGAAGAAAAGTACGGCATGGTGGGATGAGGAGGTAAAGACAGCAGTGGAGGAAAAGAGGAGAAAGTGGCTAATGTGGTTACAGAACAGAGGTTCAGTTGAAATAATAACTGAATATGTTGAGAGCGAGAAGCACGTAAAGAGACTAGTGAAGAGGAAAAAGGAGTTATATGAGGTTCTAGGAAGAAAAATGAATACGAACTACTCTGAAAACAGAAAGTTATTCTGGAGAGAGGTGCGGAAATGTAGAAGTGAAAGAGGAAAGAAATGTGATGGTGTGAAGGATGTAGGTGGTAGATTATTGACCCATGGAGATGAAGTAAGGACCATATGGAACGAATATTTTGGAAGTCTGATGAATGGGAAAAGAGAGCAGAGCTGCTGTAAACATGTTTGGATTTGGGGATGTGCAGAGAAGGATTGCAGTACCAAGAGACGTGACACTCGCACAGGTGAAGAGTGCTGTGAAGCGGCTGAAAAATGGGAAAGCAGCTGGGGTTGATGAGGCGTATGCAGAGATGCTTAAGTGTAGTGGAGAGAGTGGAATGAAGTGCTTGTTGGAGATATGTAAGAAGGCTTGGAGGAGTGAAACTGAGCCTGCAGAGTAAGGCTATGATTTTACCCCTGTACAAAAATAAAGTTGAGCAAAGTGAATGCAAGAATTATCGTGGTATAAATTTATTGAGTGTGATAGGGAAGGTATATGGAAGAATTATTATAGAAAAAGTAAGAGAGATATCAGAAGTCCTAGAGAGTGATGAACAGGGTGGCTTTAGGAGTGGTAGGGGATGTGTGGACCAAATATTTGCAGTGAGACAGTAGAGAAAGCTTGTGAGAAGGACCATAAGGTGTTTATGGCATTCATGGATCTGGAAAAAGCATATGACAAAGTGGACAGAGGACTGTGGAAAGCTGCTAGGTGTCGTCAAGAGATTTTAGAATGGTAGTGAAGCATGTGTAGGGGTTAATGGGCATCTAAGTGAATGGTTCACGATCGGTGTGCGCGTGCAACAAGGTTGTGTGATGTCCCCATGGTTGTTCAATATATATATGGATGGGGTGATGAGAGAAGTAAAAACACGAGTACTGGAGAGAGGGATGGCGTTGGTAATGAATGGAATATCTCAAATTTGTTGTATGGTGATGATGCAGTACTGCTTGCTATGGTCGTACCATTCTAAAGTGGCGGTTTGGGTGGGGCACGAACCTCTGTACAGTGTTGCCACGTTTTCCATACTCGCGATGCCTCTCTCTCTCTCTCTCTCTCTCTCCTGGGGGGATGTGCATCACCCTAGGGAATTTTGTTTCTTTTATGTCTTATAAACTTGTGCTTTCATTTCTTTATTTTGTTTTTTATTATATTATTGTTTTACAAATGACGCCAGACGACCTTGGTGTTATGGCGCTTTTTCATTTAATCATTCTCGCCCTCCTTCCTTCCCTCCCTTCATCTTTCCCTCAGCTAGACAACGCACTCAACACTGCCCCTTGCCTGCCTTCTCTCTCTCTCTCTCTCTCTCTCTCTCTCTCCTTGGGGAGATGTGCGTCACCCTTGGGAATTTTGTTTCTTTTAGGAGTGACTTATAAACTTGTGCTTTCATTTCCTTATTTTGTTTTTATTATATCTAATTATGTTTAAAAATATTATTGTTTTACATATCACGCCAGATGACCTCGTTGTTGTGGCGCCATGATTTGTTTTCATTCAATCACTCTCTCCCTCCTTCCTTCCCTCCCTTCCTTCATCTCTCACTAAGCTGCACTCAACACTGCCCCTGGTCTGCCTCACCCCCCCCCCTCTCTCTCTCGTCTGTGGTATTTTAGGATACATTTTGGTTATTTTCTTTTACGTTATAATGTACATATTGTAAATTTGACTTTATTTCCACACCACCCCGGAGGTTAAAGTCTTGGCGCGTTTTTTTTAAGAGGTGTCCCCAAACAGGCCTGTTCCTCTATCCCTCACAGATGACCAGGTCGGACTGGGTGTGTGAGTGTTGCTGCTCACGAGGGTTTAGTGTATATATTTTTTTTACTAAGAAACTGGCATATTTTTGCTTATATTCCTGCACATTATCTTATAATCATAATTGTGACATTATTACCAACCCCAGAAAGACGGTAACAGCCAATAAAAGTGACTACTTTTTTTTTTTTTAAGCAACACTAAAATAATTATGCCACGTTTCTGTATTGCCATATAAATATTTTACGCATAATCAGTTTACTGTTCTTTCATATATTATAATACCCACGTTACCATTATATTCTTATGTGTTTATCTTATTGTGATGCCTATTACATATATCAGTGCCGTTCACATAGCGAGTATGGAACACGTGGCACCACTGTACAGAGGTTCGTGCCTCACCTAAACCGCCACTTAAGATTGGTACCACCATAGTACCGGACATGAACTTGGTAGGCTAGTGCAGAGTTTTGCTGATGTCTGTATGCGTCGTGTCTTGAGAGTAAATGCAGAAAAGAGTAAAGTGATGGTTATTGAGAGAGAAGGTGACTCTCAGTGCGATGTAACAGTGAATGGAGAGAGACTGAAATTGGTGAAAGAGTTCAAATACCGGGGTACAGTGACAGAAAAGAGAGAAGAATAGTGCAAAAGAAGTTGAAACTAGAGTGACACAAAGAAGAAAAGTAGCTGGTGTAATGAAGGTCATGATAAGAAACAGAGGCTTGAGTGCTGCAGCTGCATGAGGCTTGCATGAAGGAGTGTTAGTGCCAACTTTAACATATGGATGTGAGACTATGGTGTGGCATGAAAATGAAAAGTCAAGAGTAAGAGCAGTGGAGATGGGACTGCTGAGGAACGTATGTGGAGTACAGAGGATGGATAGGATACGAAATAATGCGATTCGTTAAAGATGCGGAGTGAGGAAGTCGGTGGATACCAGAATCGAAGAGAGTGTACCGAGATGGTATGGTCATGTGGAAAGAATGGATAATAATAGAGTGGTGAGAAAGGTATAGCTGAGTGAATCTGAAGGAGGGAGGAGGCGAGGTAGGCCAAGGAGAAGGTGGAGAGATATGGTGGATGAATGTGTGAGGAAGAGAGGGTTGGAAGTCGGTGAGGCTAGGGAACTGACAGGAGATCGAGGTGGCTGGATGAATGTTGTGAGGAGAAGTGCGTGATCAGGGATTTGGGCACCCTTTTTAACATGGCAGGGTCTGGATTGACTCTATCGGATACGATTACGTGAAGCTACAGAACATGGTGAATGTTTTTTGGCATATCCGATAGAGCCAGGGTTCCGGGGGCTTGAATGATGAGTGAATGGAAGCGTGGTCCATTGGACTGGGCAAAATTGGGCTGTCTGGCCATTGCTACTCCTCACCCTGCCCTAGGGTGGGAAAGGATGTCCGGATGATGATGATTATACATATATATATATAAATATATATATATATATATATATATATATATATATATATATATATATATATATATATATATATATATATATATATATATATATATATATATATATATATATATATATATATATATATATATATATATATATATATACATGTATATATATATATATATATATATATATATATATATATATATATATATATATATATATATATATATATATATATATATATATATATATATATATATATATATATATATATATATATATATATATATATATATATATATATATATATATATATATATATATATATACTGGCCAACGACATATCAGTACTGCCGGTACTTGTTTCGGCTCAGAATATATCTGTTTAACGGGGGTTAGAAACAGTCTTCATAAGTATTTAAAAATGACTATTTTGTGCCGTATCCACAGATGCGGCCAGATTCAGCCTCTGTAATTAAACCATGTAATTCTTTCATTCACCCTCTCTCTTTCACTCACTGAGTTACTGTATCATTCCGAAAGAAAGACTTCACGCCTAATTGGGGGTGTGCTGCTTTACCCATGGACACTAAAGTTTGCACAGTGATAGGCCTCTAGCCGCTCCACGTTTTAAGTAGGGTGGAACCCCCGAGGGCCACTCCCTATGGAGGAGGGGGCTACATAGTTTTGTTGTGCATATTTTATTTTATTCCAGCTATCTCCAGACGATTTTATTTGGATAAGGACTCTTCACACAGGAGAGATATACAATTTGCAATTGTCCTTTCAGCTGAATCAGTCCAGTACAAATTTTACAGTGTAAATCACAAAGTAATATTATTGTACATTTATTAAGAGCTTTCAGTTGTAATAAAGAACAGCTTTATGTAGATGGTACAATAATAATTATATACTTATCTTTTGTAACCTGTTATTTAATCATGAAAATCTGCTAGGTAAACAGGAGGGACTTGTAACAGTGGTTGAAGGAAGCGATATTAATTTAACATTTAAATTCATAAAGCTAATATGTCTTATTGTCACTTACAATGTCTTCATTTACCTGTGATTGATATAATATCTTTGTATCAGCTAGTGTAGTTTTATTAACTTCATGAGCTTTATATCACATAATGTATCACATATAAATGTGCCTCAATGAAGTTGTCTATCAGTCTGTCTATCTATCTGTCTATCTATCTATCAGCCACTCGATGCCTTAATTTCGTAAGAGGTGACCACAAACGAGTCGTCTCCATGTCACTCTGTCCTTTGCCATCTGGCTGCCCCTTCTCCATTTCACATTTCCCTCTCTCATATACCTCTCCATCCCATCCTTCCGTCTCATCCTCGGTCTCCCACTCTCCCTCTATCTCCTCACCTCACGCACATACACTCTCCTAGTCAGTCTCATTTTCTCCCTCTTCTCCATATGGCCAAAGCAACTCTGTTCCTAATGCAGTCCAGCACGGCCATATTAACAACCTCAGGAACTTCCCAACACTGTGCTAACTGGGTTTATCGAATCCGACTTCATGTCATTTCTCTGTCTCTGTCTGTCTGTCTGTCTCCATGTCCCCCACTCTCTCTCTCTCTCTCTCTCTCTCTCTCTCTCTCTCTCGCTCACTTTCACCCTCCCCACCAGGAACCCAACCCCCGACTCGTCCTTGGGCTTCGTGTGGGAGGCGGTGACCCCAGACAACCTCAGATACCTCAACCTCAAACTTGACCCCGTAATGGAGCCGGACACACGACATAAGGTCAGCCAAGCTCCTTAGATCCCTATTATCAACCTTAAGAACGTCGAAGTGTGGACAAGCAGCGAAATTCCGGCCTTGGTTCTTGAATGTGTGATGATGATGATGATGATGATGATGATAATGGAACTCGTCATACCTCTTTTCTTATCGCTGTCTGACCTTTCTCTATCGTTGTCTGACCTTTCCTATCGCTGTCTGACCTTTATTGTTGTCTGACCTTTCTTATCGCTGTCTGACCTTTCCTATCGTTGTCTGACCTTTATTGTTGTCTGACCTTTATTGTTGTCTGACATTTCTTATCGCTATCTGACCTCTTTCTTATCGTTGTCTGACCTTTCTTATCGCTGTCTGACCTCTTTCTCTATCGTTGTCTGACCTTTCTTATCGTTTTACGACCCTTGTTATCGTTCTCAGACCTTTCTATATCGTAACTAACTACCTTCTGTAATGAGGGGGGGTCAGATCAATCATATATAAATAATTACGGTTTTTTCAATACATGATCATCGGATATTGGAAGCTTGCACACACCTCTGCTCATTCACTTTCTATAGTGCGATTGATAGTGTTGAGGTTCAGGAATGGTACTGAGATTTCGTGACATTCCCCTCTTAGCGATTTATTCTGCACCTCAACACACCGAAATCCTCTTTCAGCCACGCACGCAGGCGATTGGCGTGACGATTTTATGACGATTGGCGTCAATAGACCAATCCTCACCCTATGTGGGGTCCTCGAGTCAGTCGTCAGGCAGAATGATTCCACCTCATGGAATTAAGTCTGGTTATAATTCCACGTGAGGGCAGAAGAAAGACTGGCATCATTGGCACCAGCCGTCAGTGTGTAGGGACAGTCCGCGCCAATTGTCTGCGTGTAGGGACAGTCCACGCCAATCATATGCGTGTAGGAACAGTCCACGCCAATCATCTGGGTGTAGGGACAGTCCACGCCAATCATCTGCGTGTAGGGACAGTCCACGCCAATCATCTGCGTGTAGGAACCGTCCATCGCCACTTCTGCTTAGGGGAACTGAGAACTCTCCCGTGCTCTCATGCGTCCACACACACACAGACGACTGGCGCCTGATGCCTGTCCTCACTCCAAGCATTAACGACAATCCTCAGCGTGTGTGGGGTTTTGACTATGACGCCAGGAACTTCTGCTAGTCCACAGACAATAACCATCACGCCAATCGCCTGCGAGTGTGGCTACCTTTAGTCAAGATTTATGTCGATGTTAAAAAGGTAGAAAGAGGATAGGTCTACAAAGGAATGTTGAGGTTTTACGTGCAAAAGTAAATCGCTAAGGAAGAGGTGTTATGAAGTCTCCAAAGTCATTTATAATAATGCCCTTAGTTCCTCATGCCTAAACCTTGACCCATATTCTGAGGGGTTTAGGCAGTTCCCTAACACCTCTTCCTTACAGACTTATTGAGCACATTATGCCTTGTTATCCTTTTGTATGTTAGTGCTGAATACGAGGTCGATAATAAAACGATATGACCGAAAGAAGAGAATGATCAGGTGTAATATGGAAAATAAACCACTATGGAAGAGGTGTTACGAAGCCTCCTACATCATCTATAGTTCAACCTTATGACTTAAATTTTTAGGTTAGGAAGGACCTCTGGGCCACTCACTAACCTTTTTTTTTCTTCTTTCTTCCCCTTTTCCTTTACTTCTTAAAATAGGATACTTTACACCGGTAGATTTCAGCTCCCGATTCAAGCTCTTAGACATTAACCGTTATAGCCAAGTCCCATATTAGTGCCCTGAAGCTCCCGCATCAATCTAATATTGCTATACTTCTTCACATACAGGTGAGGGAGTTCTGGGAGTCACTGCCGACCAAACAGAACAAACTCCTCAACCCTGACAAAGTGATCTTCTCCACTGATGCCTCACCGGGGCAGCCTATCAAGAGCGGCCAAACCCACTCCAAGGACTTGCCGCCAAAGCCATTAAAATACCAACACGGTGAGCTCTGAGTGGTGGCAGGGAGGAAGGAAACGCGGCATTATGAGGGACGAACGACGTAGAGGAAGAGGAAGAAATACCAACACAAATACCAACACAGTAAGCTCTGAGTGGTGACAGTGAGGAAGGAAACGCGGCACTGTGAGGGACGAACGACGGAGAGGAAAGGACTGTGATATCTATTTTTGTGAGCTCATGGTATGGATGGCAAAGCAAGATGGCTGCCCCCGCCCACCAGACATGAGAAGTGAGGGATAGTTTATATGAAGGCAGTTATTTAAAAACTGCTGACTGCATTGTTGTAGAAATTCGTTTAAACCAAGGATATGATATGAAACGATGATGTGAAAGTAGTGTGGTGAACGGAAAAAAAATCAGTAAACCGAGTCCTTAGTCTGAAGGGGTTAAATAACTGGCCGATTACAATTGCCACCCGTTCACCATAACCTTAAGCCCTTCACTCCGGTGATGTGCATTAATCAGTATTCAATTCTTTTTTTTACCTCCAGACTAATATATAATAAACCTGTGGGAGAAAATGTTAAGACTGGAATAAGGTTTTATCCAACTTCTCCAATTAATAATAATAATAATAATAATACCCTCCTAAGCTGAACACATTGAATGAAGATACAGAGCTGAGCAAAAATTCGTTGACAGTCACCTCCTAGCATTGTGTCCTGCCTCCATATTTCTCATTCCTTCCCAGACGACAGCGTTCTTCGTTCTCATGGTTTTTGGTCGTGTGCTTCATATTACCGCGACATAAAAACGGTTCACATAACATCTTTCATTGCCGCAGGCGGTTGAGAAGTGACGGATAACTTTTGCTCATGGTTGTGCAAAGAAAGGGAAGAAAACAAAACAAAACAAAACAAAAAGCAGGAGGGACGTCACCGTACCGAAGGGGTTAACAGTTTATCGGGTAATATCATGTAAATCGTCCACTCATTCATAAGTCAGAGAAACAAGTAATTTCCTTAGCTTTCACGAACACAGCGGAAAAGAAAGATCTGAGACACACATAGCCTACTGAGACGGGGTTTCCAGTGTGTTTCGTAAGTTGTAAATTTTCTTCAGACAAAAATGGAAATATATTTGTGTCAGCTGTGCAATTAGGCGCATTCCTGACTAATTGTTTTTCAGATGCCTACGTGACTATTTGACCGCTTGTGAGTTTTGGGTTTTAAGGAAACTCAAAATATCTATATTAATAATTTTCATGGTATTAGTATAAGTTGCGTTTTAAATAGATAAATACCGTGTGAAGACAGCTTTGACATAATATCAAGTACTTGGTGAACAATATTATCTTTCGAGTTAGCCGTAAATGAGGAAAGTACAATATGGAAGACCGTCCATCTTTCACAGTTTTAAAATTGCTTATCACTGTCCTTATTTACGGCTATACTGGAGGATAACATTGTTCAGTAAATACTTCATATTACGTCAAAGATATTTTCACACGATATTTGTCTTACGCAAACATTATAAGCATTCTCAGTGTTGATATTTTCAACTTCCTTCGTGCCCCAAATTCGCAAGTGGTCAGTTAATGATGCTATTTTTGCTCCGTGCAGATGTTCCGCTGCGTGTATGTATGTGTGAGGTCAGAGGGAACACGTATATCTTCACACTGTCACCCAAATAAATGCAAAAATATTAAAGATGGGGTTTTTGTTCAACACCACATAGAGCCAGCCATTCAATTATATTTCTGAAGAGATTTCCTGATGTTGATTTTTCACTCCAAATGCCTTACGACAAATAGCAAAAAAGTGAACAGTGACTTATGACATTTCCTGATGCTACCTTCGAAACCCAGCAGACTTTTCAGAATACTGTGCAAGAGTTTCGTAATTCTTCGAGCAAAAAATGGAGACATATTCCTGACCGCACCCTCGCATTCCATTTCGTGTTTACAGGTAAGTTTCAATTTTCAAGCAACACGATACCCCTGTGTTTGTATTGGACTTGACTGACTTCCTAGTAGATGACATACCCCATACTGGGAGATATACCTAAGAAGTTACTGATGACATACCCAGTACTGTGCAATATACCTAAGACATTTTTGATGATATACCCCATAATGAGCAATATGCCTACGAAATTACTGATGACATATCCGTACTATGAATGTACCAAAGAAATTACTGATGACATAATACGGTACTGCAGATATATCTGATAAATTACTGATGACATCCGGTACTGTGCATTATACTTAAGAAAGTACTGATGACATATCCGTACTATGAATGTACCTAAGAAATTACTGATGACATATCCGGTACTGTGGATATATCTGATAAATTACTGATGACATCCGGTACTGTGCATTATACTTAAGAAATTATTGATGACATACACGGCACTAAAATAAACAGTGACCCCTAAATAGCACTCCACTAGATACGCAGATGAATATAGATAGACAGATAGATAAATAGACAGGTAAGTAAATAGACTGATGAAGTTATGGATGGATAAGTGGATAAATGGATGAATGAATGGTTGGATGGATGGATAAGTAGATGGATGGACGGATGGTTAGATTTATAGGCTGAAATATGGAAAAAAGTGACATATACTGGAGAGAGAGAGAGAGAGAGAGAGAGAGAGAGAGAGAGAGAGAGAGAGAGAGACGGACGGACGGACAGACAGACAAGTATCAGAAAGCCATCAGACAGAAGGGAAGCAGACAGGAGACTAACAGCAGATCAAGGTTGTGCGAAGACAAGCAGTCAGGCAGGTAGACAGTTAAGTAGGCAGGCAGGTAGGCAGACATACTGGTAGGGAGGTAGGCAGGTAGGGAGGTAGGAGGAATATTAGGCAGATTGGTAGGCAGCCAGGCAGGTAGCCATACAGAGAGGGAGGCAGGAAGACAGGGAGGTGGGCAGGGAAACAGGCAGATAGGGATCTAGACAGACAAGGAACGAGGTAGGCAGAGGAAAGTCAGGTGGAAGTAGGCAGACAGGTAAGGAAGGCAGGCAGGCAGAAAGAGAAGAAAAAAGGTTAGGAAAGAAGAAAGACATAAGACAGCAGACAACTAGGCAGGAAACCAGACAGGAGTGTAGATGGGCACAATGGTAAACAAGCAAGTAACGTGGTAGGCAGAGGGCAGGCAGGGGTGGGAAGGAAGGGTGGAAGGTCAAGGTGAGAGGAAGCCTAAATTTGATAACACACAAACCAAGCTTCAATACTCGTTACATAAACTACGCCAACAGTTTCATGGACACTGGGACTAGGCTAGGGGTGCCTGTCTGTCTATCCATCTATCTGTCTAGCTATCTGTTCACATATCTATCTCCCTATCTTTTTTTTCTCTTTCATTCGTTTTATAAGCATCCAGTTTTCAACATATGCCATCCTCTTTTCACTCTAACTGGACACAGATTTTCGTCCTTTTGCAGTTACCTTACGTTGATCATTGTCAGAAAAAAACACACGGCTCTACACCATTTTCATATCACCTCAACGTGTCTAACGCCATATTCTAATGTCATCTCATTGCCATAGTTCAGGTCTCAAGATGGAGAGATGGAAATTTTAGGGCAAGTTAATGTGAAAAGAGTTTGCGAGTATTTACACCAAAATCAGTCTGTATCAAGTCTCCAATTGGCTATGAGTTCTTATGTACGAGTATATAAGGTACAGAACTCTGAACATTAAGATACATCCCAAACGAAATGTAAACATCTCACAATAACTTTGTAGCTTCTTGTAGTGTAAGTTTTGTAGATCAATTATACATATATTAGACTCGTGGACGAGCGGTTGTTATACTTGAGTAGTTTTGTAAGTAGATAATCCTCGTTCCCTTTTTGTCATACAATGACAGGAGAGGTAAAGATGATTATGGGACTATTTTTATTTGTCTTCGAAATATTAACAAAGTCTCTAACACACGAGTGAAGTATAGAGTTCCGCGAGCTACCTCCCAGTCTCGCTCTCTCTCTCTCTCTCTCTTTCTCTCTCGCCCATGTTGCTAGGCTCCTTCTTCCTACTACCTGCCGGTTCTATGGCTAACCTCCTTCTGAGCTCTGCTTCCTAAATTCTGGTGTAGCAGGGGTCGTGTCACGTGTGTTACACTGTGGTTGGAATGTTCTAGAAACCTGTGTGTGAGTATGTGTGTATGTGTGTGTATGTTCACTAGGCGCTGTCGTGTGCCTATAAAGCATTCCTTGAGTTAGAGTGTGTAAGCATGTTTAGCATTGCTCGATTCTCGCAGACACAATACCTCTGACTTGCTGCTTCCACCTGTCTGTCTATCTATCTATCTATCTATCTATCATGTTTTCTATAATTAATTGTATTTATAATATGGAGTCCTACCATTGCTCGGTCACGCCGCTGGAGGTCCTCTGACAGTAATTATCATTGACATATGCTAATCTATTAGTACATAATATTGATTATAATATTGTATACATATAATATTCGTAGTAAATTGCAATGATCTAGTAATATTACATTTTAAAGAAGTTGTATACATATTTGAATAAATGCAATGGTTGTTGTATGACATTTTGTAAGATGTGTATGTATAACAGACATACGCATATAATTGTGCAATGGTAATACTGATAGGTTATTACATTACATATTGAGTTATCCCTTTAGTAATGTCTAATATTTCACCTAACTTGTATGATGATTCTGGTAATACAGAATTGTTGTAAAATTGTATGATTTTACATAATATTGTAGTAACATTGTGGTAATACATAATTGTAACATTGTGAATTGTTACATAACTGTATTGTAATTGTTACATTGTAGTAACATTGTAGTAATACATAATTGTAACATTTTATGAATTGTTACATAATAGTGGTAATGCATAATTGTGTTGGCCTTACAATTGTAGTTACATTTTGTTAATGAAACCGTTACATAATTGTGTTGGCCATATAATTGTAGTTAAAGTTACATAAAAGTTACATCTTGTTAATGCAACTGTCACTACAATTATAAGGCCAACACAATTATGTAACAGTTGCATTAACACAACTGCCACCATATCTCACAATAACTTTGTAGCTTCTTGTAGTGTAAGTTTTGTAGATCAGTTATACATATATTAGACTCGTGGACGAGCGGTCGTTATACTTGTGTAGTTTTCTAAGTAGATAATCCTCGTTCCCTTTTTGTCATACAATGACAGGAGAGGAAAAGATGAGTGTGGGACTATTTTTATTTGTCTTAGAACTATTAACAAAGTCTCTCACGCGAGTGAAGTATAGAGTCCGGCGAGCTACCTCCCAGTCTCGCTCTCTCTCTCTCTCTCTCTCTCTCTCTCTCCCAAGTTGCTAGGCTCCTTCTCCCTACTACCTGCCGGTTCTATGGCTAACCTCCTTCTGAGCTCTGCTTCCTAAATTCTGGTGTAGCAGTGGTCATGTCACGTGTTACACTATGGTTGGAATGTTCTAGAAACCTGTGTGTATGTGTGTGTATGTTCACTAGGCACTGTCGTGTGCCTATAAAGCATTCCTTGAGTTAGAGTGTGTAAGCATGTTTAGAATTGCTCGATTCTCACAGACACAATACCTCTGACTTGCTGCTTCTATGTCTGTCTATCTATCTATCTATCTATCTATCTATCATGTTTTCTATAATTAATTGTATTTATAATATGGAGTCCTAACAAACACGCTATGCTCATTTTACTTTACCCGGCCTAAAAATGCCATCTCTCCATCATCGCTATTCATTTATAGCGATAGATTAAGAATAAAATTTGATGCTAGTCACGAAGAACTGCAATGGAGAGGCTGTAAAACCACAATATTGTCTTTTACTGCCACAGAGGTACTGGTACGTGAAATAGTCTGCAAAAAGGTAAAAAAAAAAAAAAGGTCAAGTTAAGGTGAAAAGGTATACCACTGAAGGTCAATGAGGTAATTTGTTGAGTGTGTTCTAAATTCTTGTCTCTGATGTTTATGTTTTTTGACTCGTTCTTCTGCGACAGCCTCGTTGGGTGAAAAACAGGTGCCAGAATGCATAGTGTGTGTAATTCACAGGGTCGGTCAGGATCACTTGATGGTCGTGATGGTCGTGATCGTCAGCTTTTACCCTCCCGGAAGGGAGCTGAGAGCTCATATAGTCCGATCTAAGGGCAAGGCTGTGACCTTCACACACACACACACACACACACACACATCCGTTCCCATGCTCAAGGGGGACAGTAACCACCCACTTCATCAGTGAAACTTTTCGCAACCTGAGCGAGGCGCGAACTCCTGTCTACCAGATGGCAAGCGAGAACGCTACCACTGAGCCAGCGAGCGGTGTGTGTGTGTGTGTGTGTGTGTGTGTGTGTGAGAGAGAGAGAGAGAGAGAGAGAGAGAGAGAGAGAGAGAGAGAGAGAGAGAGAGAGAGAGAGAGAGAGAGCGTGTTTGATTGTTTGCTTATGTGGGTGAGGAGATAGCGAGTGTGTGTGTGTGTGTGTGTGTGTGTGTGTGTGTGTGTGTGTGTGTGTATCTTCCCACCTTTGTTTTGTAAGCTGGTGGAGCTGGCCAGTATCTCGGTCAACTTAGAAAATATAGATCTTGAGTCAAAGGACAGAATTAAAGAAATAAAGGGGTATCCACCCAAAGGTATCTCACATTTTATATTATGTTTTTTTTCCTTCAAGTGCCAGAGTATTCGATTTAGCTCAAGCAAGATTTTTCGTTGTTCAGAATAATTACTTCCTGTTCATTTTAGATTTGTAATTCATATGGACGATTTAACTAAGATTTTTCGAACTAGGAGAATTAGACAACATTTTCCAAAACCTTCAGGATGAGACATCCTGTCAGAGCTGAGTAATACCGTCTGGAGAAGACAGGAGTAAATGGATACGATTTAGGTGAAGTAGCTACTGTACTGTAAAACTAGAGTAATTAAGCTGTATTTTTGCATTCGTGGACATAGATAGATAGATAGAGAGATAGATAGATAGATAGATAGATAGAGAGATAGATAGATAGATAGAGAGAGAGAGAGAGGAGAGACGTGTGCGTGTGTGTATGTATATGTTTCTGTCCGTGTGTACGCATGTGTGTGTGTGTGTGTGTGTGTGTGTGTGTGTGTGTGTGTGTGTGTGTGTGTGTGTGTGTGTGTGTGTGTGTGTGTGTTTCGTTCCAGTATATTTTTCATTGTTCAACTACCATCATGAGGAAATGGTATATTATGGGGAAATTTTGATAACATGGCTGTCACTCGCTCGTCACGCTCCCACAGAGCTCACTTTACCGGTAGTTGAGTGAGTCAAGACGGCCCGAACATCGTGTGGCCTATACAGGTTCAAGTTCAAGGAGTGGTTGGGGTTTACATGTGGGTAGCAGCACAAACAATACATAAATGCCTGAAATGCTGCGATTCTTTCAGTACAAACGAAAAATTAGTTTTGTATGTGTGTGTGTTTATGTGATTGTGAGTGTGTGTGTGTGTGTGTGTGTGTGTATGTGTGTGTGTGTGTATGTGTGTGTGTGTGTGTTTCCTTATGCAAGGAAGTAGGAACCAAAGGCCAGAAGCCAGCAAACCGTTCCTTCCAAGAAAAAAAAAATACAAAAATGAGCCAGATTCAAGATCCTGTCATTTCGAGATGCCTGGACACACTGCGTTTGGAAGACTGGAGATCATAAGTAGTAGGAAATACAGATAGCGGGAGACAGTTACAGAGCTGACCTGTTGCATAAATGAAGGACTGGAAGTAACGGTTAACTCTTGCATTAGAGAGTTGGACAGAAAAGGGATGAGAGTTTGTTGCTAGACGGGTGCTACGCGCCCGTCTTAGAGGTGGAGGGATGCAGCAGACAGTTCAGAGGAGCAGTGACCACTGACGTAGTGGTAGAATAAAGATGCAACAGTGCCGCGATGAGACAGAGGTGGACGGGAGCCAGTAAGAGGAGGAGAGTTAATGAGACGAAAAGTCTTTGACTCCAACCTATTGAGAAGAGCTGTATGTGGGGAGCCTCCCCACACATGAGTTGTACTCTACACAGGGGTGAATAAAACCCGTGTATAACGTCAATAACTGTGCAGGGGTAAAGAAGGTACGGAGTCGGCTTAGCACACCTAATCTCTTGGAAGCAGATTTTTCGAGAGATGTAATATGATATTTCCAAGATAAATTCCCAGAGAATGAAACCCCAAGTATGTTCAAGGATAATGCAGGATTGAGGTAGATATCATTAAACATTAGTGGGTACTCCTGTGGAAGATTTTGTCGGGTTGATTGGTGTAAGAACTGAGTCTTTGATGCATTAAAAATGAGTTACTTTTATCCCAGTGTGTGTGTGTGTGTGTGTGTGTGTGTGTGTGTGTGTGTGTGTGTGTGTGTGTGTGTGTGTGTCTGTGTGCGTGTGTGAGAGAGAGAGAGAGAGAGAGAGAGAGAGAGAGAGAGAGAGAGAGAGAGAGAGAGAGAATTCCACGTTAATCAGTGTAAATACATTGACATTTTGAGCTATATAACTAGCATATAGCACGGAAAGAAAATATAGATACAATATTCACAGGGAAGGAGCAATGGGTGTTAAGAATCGATTTCCTGAAAAAAAAAAAAAATTGCTTGGTAGTACCTCGGAAATAATAAAGCAGTTGTTTTGTAATAAAAGAACTGATGTTTTCTTTATTTATATACAAACTGCGTCGATAATTGAGTGGATTCAAAAATATACCAAACAACCGAAAAGAATATGAAGGAACATTATATAAAATAGATCACTGAGTAGGTGTTAAGGAGCTACCCACGCAAATAGAAAGACACCTCCCTTGATGAGATTATTGTAATTTCTCTCATCCATCTCGGTCAGGTTAGGATCACCGCACCTTCTCTAATTATTGTGATTCTGTGTGTGTGTGTGTGTGTGTGTGTGTGTTCTTACCTTACCTAATTGTTCTTACCTAATTGTATCTTTACAGGAATGAGTCAAGCTCGTACTGTCCCGTGTCTTAAACCATATTTATCGTACATATCCTTAAATTTGAGAATTGTTTTGGCACACACTATTTCATTCGGTAGTGCATTCCGTTGATCAATTGCTCTGTTTGGGAAACTGAATTTCCTTACGTCTTTATCACCTCTCTTCTTATGCAGTTTTTTGCAGTGTCCTCTTGCTGATGCTTCTCCATATGTTAAGTAATCATTTATGTCTATTTTCTCCTTCCCTGATATGCCCTTATATAGCATTATCATGTCACCTCTTTTCCTTCCCTCCTGTAGTGTTGGTAGGTTCAGTTTATTTAGTCTTTCTTCGTAGCTTAGGTCCCTTAAGCTTGGTATCCATCTTGTAGCGGCCCTTTGAACTTTTTCAATCTTGTCTATGTGTTTTTTGAGATGAGGATTCCAGACTACTGCTGCATATTCCAGGGTTGGTCTAATGAATGATGTTATTATCCTTCTTATCATGTCTTCATTTATGTATGTGAATGCTATTCTCATATTTGCAAGCAGTGTATACATGTTCCGTACCTTCTCACTGATGTGGTCAGCCGGAGATAGTCTGTTATTGATAATCAAACCTAGGTCCTTCTCTCTTTCTGATGTGTATAGGGTTTTATTTCCTAACTTATAATCCCAATCAGGTCTTTTTCCACTTTTACCAAACTTGATTACATGACACTTGTCCACATTGAATTCCATTTGCCATGTATTACTCCATTCATGAAGTTTATTTAATTCTCCTTGTAGCTCTTTACAAGAGTCTGTGTTAGTAATTCTCCTTTGTATTTTTGCATCATCTGCAAACATATTCAGATAGCTCTCATTTCCAGTGTTACTGTTTATATCATTTATATACACTAAAAACATGATTTGTGCCAGCACTGAACCCTGTGGTACTCCACTGGTCACTTCTTTCCATGATGAGTAGTTTCCTCTAAGTACTGTTCTCATTTCTCTTTTTATGAGAAAATCTTGCATCCAACAAAACAGTTTGCCTCGAATTCCTCCTTGATGGTACAGTTTCCATAAAAGTCTTTGGTGTGGTACTGTCAAATGTTTTCTTGAAATCTAGATAGATACTGTCCACCCATCCTTCTCTTTCCTGTATTGTGATAGTTACTCTGTCATAGTAGCTCAACAGATTAGTAACACATGATTTTCCATTTCTAAAACCAAACTGTCTTTCTGTTATCATACTATTGTCTTCTAGATGATTTACCCAAGCTTTTCTTTTAAGCTTTTCTAATACCTTGCTTACAACACTGGTCAGTGATACTGGTCGGTAGTTGAGTGGATTTTGTCTATTTCCTTTCTTGAATAAGGGGACAATATTTGCTTTCTTCCAAATATCAGGTAGTTTACCTTGACTCAAGGATTTCTTGAAAATAAAAAATAATGGTTTACTTAACTCCTTTGCACATTCTCGTAGTACCCAACATGAAATTTCATCAAGACCACTTGCTTTTCCTCTGTCTAATTTACTTAACTCCTCCTGTATTACTTTTTCTGCTATTTGTATATCTGGTAGTATGTGTGGACATTCATGTTCCACATAGTCCCTCTCAAAATTTTTTTCTACTGTAAAAACTAATTGGAAATTCTTATTTAGTGCTTCACAAATATCTTTCTCTTGTGTATAAGTGATTCCCTCGTCCGTAATGGATTGTATTATATCTTTTACTTTGGTTTTGCTTCTGATGTAGCTGTAAAACAGCTTTGGTTGATCACTACTTTCATTTATTATATCTTCCTCAAACTGTTTTTGGGCTTCCCTCCTTATTCTTGTATAATCGTTTCTTGCCTGTTTGTAATTATTATACGCCCTTTCATATTGTGTCTTCTGTATCTATTACACAACAAATCTCTTCTTTCTTTTGAATTTTTACATTCTCTATTGAACCATTTCTGTATTTTCTTATCTGCTTCTTTGTGCTGTGGGATGTACATCTGGACTCCTATTTCATAAAATTCACAGAATTTGTTATATACACATTTAAATCTTGTCTTCTAAGCTCATTTTCCCAATCCACTTTTAAGAAATACTTCTTTAAGTCTTGATAATTTCCCTTTTTATAGTTTAGGCTCTTTTTGTAACTTTCATTGCTGTTAACTATGTCATATGCTATCCTGAAGATGTAATTTAGTACTGCATGATCGCTTTTACCGACTGGAGGGTGATATATTAAACTGTTAATATCATTTTCTTGCCTAGTAAATATTAGATCTAGCATTGAAGGTACAGTACCTCAAAAAAGTATCCGAACACATTTGTGAGGAAACAAACTGAAAACTGAACGAAAGATCTGACAGATTACTGTGGCCTTGCCGCAAGTGCTGGCAAGTTGCTGGTAGCCCTGGGGTCTCCAGTTGCCATTGATATGTTTATACTGTTATCATTGGCATTTTCGATAGCTGACAGGCTAATTATTCTCATACATGTGTATTATTATTATTTAACCCTCTTCAATACCGATACGCATTTTGTGGTGATCTATTTTTCCTACCTCATGACGATTTTATTGAGAGAGAGAGAGAGAGAGAGAGAGAGAGAGAGAGAGAGAGAGAGAGAGAGAGAGAGAGAGAATACGCGACGTCTCGGTATAGAAGGGGTTAAGGGTGAATGAATGACCACACAAGTAGTCTTCTCCTTGACTATTCATTGATTCAGTATAGGTCACTATTTGCCTATCACCTCCGTATATCATAGGTAACTGACCTAACGACAGTAACTGTTATGCCCATAGTGGATTGGTTGCATGATAAACAGCACATCATTGTAATACAACCTGAGAGACTCCATGATAACCCATGACGTGTTTTGTAGGCGTTTTACTAACGAAAACACACATTTTTGTGTGATAGGCTGCAGATGAATACGGGTCACACACATAGGACGGCATACACTAAATGCGTGACATTATTTTATTAGTATTTGGTATAGTCATCTCCAGCCTCTATTACACTGTTCAGCCTCCTTGGCATGGATGTCACGACCTCCTGAGTCAGCTGCTGTCCCTCTACACCTCGAAGGTATTCCCAGGCTTCAGACGCACTGGCGATGAGCGTGGCACGGCTACGGTGATGAATGTCAGGCATGTTTGCAGTCATGGCCGCCCAGATGTGCTCGATAGGACTGAGGTCCGGGGATCGAGGAGGATGCGGTAGAACTGTAATTTCAGGGTGTTGTTGGAACCACCCTTTAACAGCCCGACAGGTGTGAATCGGGCTGTTATCATGAAGGAGATAGAATTCTTCACCCTCATCAAATAACATTTCCCTCACAGAAGGAAGTAGGGTCTCCTCCAATATCTCCACATATCTCGCACCTGTGAATCGACCCACACCCACATCAACGAGCTCTCCAACACCGCCCACATGCATCCACCCAAATACCCCGGCGGTGATGCGTCCGCTTCTTCCATCGGCCACAACGTAATCTGCCTCGTATCTGAAAGCAAAATGGGTCGAATGTCATATGTGACTAAAATGTTGCTTCGCCTTCAACGACGTGGGCATTGACTAGCCAATAAATCATGGGACATATATGCTTGCACTGGATGAGACATAATGATCAATAATACCTTGTATTCCTGGGTCTCCAAACAAAATGAGGTCGAAGAGGTTCGGATGAAAACGTTTTTCCATCACAGAACACGACTCGGTCCCAGAAGTCAGGTGACATGTCGGCATAATTTAATACAAATTCCATTCGCTGTTCCATGTGCACATCTGTCAATCGGGGCTTGGCTGCTGGTTTACGGCCGTGTAAGCCAGTGCTGTGGAGTCGGTTGCGAATTGTTTCATCACTGCAACGTAGACTAAACTCAGCCCAAATACTGGGAGCTGTGCGAAATGGATCCACACATATGACAGCAAGTATGGCCTAGATTGGATGGAGAAGATATGATAACTAATGATTATATATTGCATTATAATAGGTTTTCATATCGCCCAGGTTGTATGTTACATAAAATACGTCCTTCATTAAGTAGTATATAAACCATGTCTATAATTCTTAGCATCAGCATGTGTATTATAATCGCAAACCTCATCTTTCTCTGCAGATGTGCAGCGTGGACAACCACCCCGAGGTCGGTTGTCTGTCTCGCCAGTTTCCTCATATTGCCGTAACCAGAAAGCAACGGTTTGTTTCGAAACACCAACCTGTCTGGCAACATCAGCATTGTTGTAGCCCTCCATGGGAAGAAAGATTATACGTTGTCGTGTTTCACGTGAAGTCTCCATGGTGAATGGCGATTCCAGGTAGGAGGATTACGACTTCGACTCGGACACACTTCAGTGGAGATAATTGAACAGTAAGTAGTGCCGTAATGGGACTGCTACACTGGGAGGCTACAGAATGACACTGGTTCGTTCATTGCAATCACTGTCAGTTCATATATCCGTGTATGGCAACTCAGACTTCATTTGTTTAAAGGATGATTTATAGAATAGGTTATGCTAAATATGGCTGCCTAATACTGTTACTGATAATGTTTCATATGTTATGATGTAACATTCTTGCCGTATTTTGGTAACCTTACACACACTGTGCAAGTGATATTACAAACCATTATTAGCAACCTTGGATGTCGACTACATGCATACCAACCTTGCCGAAACCGCCTGCATGATCCACAACTTACGTTTTCGGAACTATCTACCCTCGAGTGAGGATACTTTTTTGAGGTACTGTACATCGAGTCGTCTTTTTCTGGTGGTTTCCCTCACATGTTGCGTTAGGAAAAACTCTTGCACGAGATCCAGGAGCTTTTGGTCCCAACAGCTTTCTTGGCTAATTATATCTAGAGTATTCCAATTTATATTTGTATTAAAATCTCCAGTTAGTATAATTCTTTCCGATTTCTCTTCCATTTTATGTAGTAATGATCTTAAACTCTGAATTGTATTCTCTGCCAGGTCCTCATATTCGTCT
This sequence comes from Coenobita brevimanus, assembly GCF_032717465.1. NCBI lineage: Eukaryota > Metazoa > Arthropoda > Malacostraca > Decapoda > Coenobitidae > Coenobita > Coenobita brevimanus. The sequence continues at coordinate 5,317,830 of NC_136995.1, forward strand.
CTTTCCCATGTGTTTGATCTGGGTGGCATGTACAAATTGGCTACAATTACTTTACCTTCAGATGTGTTGATCTCTACTGCAATCAGTTCTACTTGTGATGGTATATCTAGTTTTATTTCATTGACTTTTAGATTTTTCTTAGTTAATATTATAATTCCTTCTCCTTTTTTTAAATTTCTGTCTCTTCTCCATATATTGTATTCCTCTAAGTTTAGTATGTCATTGGATATCCTTGGTCTTAATTATGTTTCAGTTAGGCATATTATTTGTGGTTCATTTTCTCTGACAATCATTCATCTCTAGTAATTTAGATACCATTCCATCCACATTTGAGTACATCAACTTTATCATCTTGTTTATATACTTGTCATGACATGGTTTTACTACCTTCCTCCTTTTTATTCCCTCCTGTTTGTGTACCACTTTCGTACCTGCAATCCTAATACTTTGTAAAAAAATGTGTTTTCTTCTGTTCTTCCCTCATTTTTTTTTTTTTTTGCTTTCTCCCTCTTCTCTTTCAGTAATTCCAGTTCCTCTTGTGTTAGGCATCTTTTTATCCATACATTTTTGAACTCCTCTTTTTCCATAAGATTCTTTGCATTTTTTAGTATCTCCTCCACAGTGTTTACACTCTGGAAAGTCACCTTTAGAGGTCTTGTCTTGCTTTTCTCGTATTTCCCTAACCTTTTGTGTTCCTCTATGTCTTTACTACAGATTTCCTCTGATACTTCTTTCAGTAAGCTCATTACATTTGCCATCTCCTTTTTGTCTCTTGTGATCTTGTTTTTTACTTCTTCCTCTTCTATACCAGTGATTACCATAGATTTGTTTATATCTACTGAATCTCTGACTAACTTTGGATTGTTTTGGATTATTCTTTTCACTTCCTGTTTAATGCTTTTTTCTTCCACCCTTGTTTCTAAGTCTTTCTTTTTCACCATTTCAGCATACGTGGTTTCCACATCATTTTTTGTAGCTTTGCACAGCTTCATTCACCTGTGTTATCTTCTCCTCAATATCACTGCTCTGGTCTATCAGACTGCTTACTTGCCTAAATGTCTCTATCATTTTTGAACTCTTCCATAACACTCTCTTGATTGACTACTGTACTTGCCATTTCACTCATTTTCTTCCTAAGTGTACTCAATTCCACTGTTAGGTCACTGATGGTTGTGTCTTTCTTGTTGGCCTCCCTTCCTAGTTTTTCTATTTCTTCCTTTTGCAAGTGCATCTGCTTCTTTATTTCATCAATTTCATTTTTCAAAGCCATTTCCAGTTTGTGTACACGTTCAACCAGTCTATTGTGAGTCTCCACTTCAACCAGTTCTTGGTAGAAATCATCATCTTGCTTTCTATCTTTATCCCTTTTCTTTTCCAAATTTGCTTTACTAAAGTATGTGTCCATTTTGCAATACTAAAAGCACAGGGTACATGTACTTATTTTCCCCGTGCAGCTGTAGTCTAAACAAACCTCAGCTGACTGAGCGTATTCTTTCACCTCTCGGTTCTCTTTTCTGTTTGAACAAATCTTGTTTAAACTTCTTATTTTTTTCTTTTAATAATGAAAAATCATTTAGTCTAACCTGGTACAGAGCTTGACTCATATAAAGATACTAATTTAGGTAATGCCACTGGCTGTGCTGGCTCGGTACGGAGTGCCGACGTCTCACGTCTGCTCTCTCTGACTCCTAGTGTGTGTGTGTGTGTTCTTACTTAATTGTTCTTACCTAACAGTATCTTACCAGGAATGAGTTAAGCTTGTACTGTCCCGTGTCTTAAACCATTTTTATCATACATATCCTTAAATTTATGAATAGTTTTGGCACACACTACTTCATTCGGTAGTGCATTCCACTGAGTAATTGCCCTATTTGGGAAACTGAATTTCCTTACATCTTTATCACCTCTCTTTTTATGTAGTTTTTTTTTGCAGTGTTCTCTTGCTGATGCATCCCCTTAGGTTATATATTCATTTGTGTCTATTTTCTTTTCCCCTGAGACGTATTTATATAGCATAATCATATCTCCTCTTTTCCTTCTCTCATTGTAGTGTTAGTAGATTCAATTTTTCTAATCTTTCTTCGTAGCCTAGACCCCTTAAGCTTGGTATCCATTCTGTAGCTGCCCTTTGTACTTTTTCAATCTTATCTGTGTTTTGTTAGATGGGGATTCCATATTACTGACGCATACTCCAGGGCTGGTCTGATGAATTATGTTATTATCTCTCTCAAGATGTCTTCATTTATATATGTGAATACTATTCTCATATTATTAAGCATAAGCAATGTATACATGTTACGTACCTTCTCACTGATATGGTTGTCTCCAGATAACCATATCAGTGAGAAGGTACTCCCAGGTCTTTCTCTCTTTCTGATATGTGTAGGGTTTTATTTCCTAACTTATAATCCCAATCTGGTCTTTTGTCACTTTTACCAAATCTAATTACATGACACTTGTCCACGTTGAATTCCATTTGCCATTTATTGCTCCATTCATGAAGCTTGTTTAATTTCTGTTGCAGCTCTTTACAAGAATCAGTGTCAATAATTTTCCTTTTTATTTTTGCATCATCCGCAAATATTTTTAGATAGCTTCCATTTCCAATGTTACTATGTCATTTATATATACTAAAAACATAACTGGTGCCGGCACCGAGCCCTGTGGCATTCTGCTGGTCACTTCCCTCCATGATGAGTAATTTCCCATTAATATTGTTCTCATTTCCCTTTTTCTAAGAAAATCCTGCATCCAACAGTACAGATTGCCTTGGATACCTCAATGATGGTGCTGTTAGTGATTATCACTGTAGGGGTCTTAATTATCAACTAACATAAAGCGAACAACAACTCACCATCATCAGTATGGAAATGGCGTTTGGTCTGTACTCAGTATAAATATTCAAAGGCCCAAAATAAATATGCTGAGTACTTAGCTGTAGTGTTGATGGTAATATGTGCAGAATGATGGGCGATTCCTGGAAAATGTTTAAGACACGTGTGTACTAGCTGGTGGCAAGGAGAGAACTGAACTCCCTTGTAGCAGGGAGAGAACTGTACAGCTTCGAGCAGCTTCGTGCACGAAGTCAATCAAATGAAACTTAACATTACTGAATAATTATATGACTAAATACGTTGTTTTCTCCACGACCATATTTATCTCTAGTGATAAATAATATCTTACCCAAATTATGCAATACAATAATTTATTTACAAAAAATGTGCTGTCGTGGGCGGGATTATTCAAACCCGAAATCCACGACATACTCCCCCGCCCAGAATATATACAATATTTACAACTGTCCCGTCCCAATCAGGGTACGCCATAGTTGGGAGGAACCGAAGGCGGTCTGACGTGATGTCCTCAACGGGGCATCACATCGGTCTTTCATGGGTGTAGGGAGGTGTTGGGTAGCGCCGGTTTGGCTGTCATCTTCTTTCCTTTCTACATCAATTTCTAATGGATACAGCTTAACCACTGGTCCAGTGGTCAAACCGGCGCTTGTCCTTAGCTGTACTACCCTACATTCTTGATCGGGACCACGTAACAATTTTGTGACCCGACCTAGTCGCCAGAGAAGTCGAGGCCCATCGTCGTGTATCAGCACGACATCCCCAACTTGAGGCACTGCCTTCCCTTTCTTGTATGTCAATTGACGATGTTGCTCCCTAATAGATATTAGGTAGTCAGTGGTCCATCTCCTCCACAGATCTCGTGAAATCTTTGTCACGTATAGGAGACGTCTTTTTATTCCCGAATTAGTCCGCCAGGTGATGTCCATGAGATCATCATCCCTGACTTCCTGTTTCGGGAACTGTCTAAGACGCCTCCCATTAATAAGTTGTGAAGGAGTGATAGGGAGTGGCTCTTTAAGGTCACCGTATGTAAATCCAAGTGGACGGTCATTGACTGTGTCCTCAAGTTCCAGTAATACAGTATCCAGTTCTTCACGGGTTACTAAAGCTCGACCCAATACCTTTCTCAGGCCAGCCTTTAGGATACCTATCACTCTTTCCCAGATGGCACCGAACCATGGCCCCCTGGCCGGTATGAACCGCCATTCACAATTTACCTTTACCAATTCACTCTGTAACCTTGGATCATTTTTAACTCCCTCAACACACTGGCTCCACTTATAAATGTAGTGGCATTATCGCTAATTATGAGTTCAGGGAAGCTTCTCCTGCTACAGAACTGACGGAAGGCATGAATGAAGGACTCGCAGGAGAGGTTTAACACCGCCTCAATGTGTATAGCCCTAGTAACTGCACAGGTAAACAGGACTACATATAATTTCCAACGGTACCCTTTTCTTTAATGGGTAGAGCACCTGTGTAGTCTACTGTTACTTGAAATGGGTTCACTTCCTGAACCCTAAAGTAAGGTAACAGCGGAGCCTGTACAACACTATATGGGGCACCTTGTAACCTTTTACAGGTTATAAATTTCCTTAAAACCTTCTTTACAACTTGTCTGATCCTAGGAATCCAAAATCTTTGTCTTATGTAACTTACAACATAACTTACTCCACTATGGCTACACACCTTGTGGCAGTACTCGGAAAGGAGAGCCGCTAACCTATGTTTACTAGGTATTAGGATAGGGTACTTTGCTTCCTCCTTTAAGTCAAACAACTGTAACCTACCTTTACAACGCAACAGCCCACCTTCCATATAGAGGTCTAACTACTTCACAACATTACTTGGTGTGCCCTTCCCAGTGGATAAATAATGGTAATCCTCAGGGTACTCTTCCATTTGAGCTAACTCAATCATTACTGATTCTGCTGTCCTTATTTCCGGCACTGTCAAATAAGCCGGCATTGCTTCATGTGTTCTTTGTCTCCTATCTTTCAGTGTCTTGATAAATCTCCATACCCACGCCATCACATGCCTTGTCTTCACATAAGAACCATATCGGTTCCAATTCAATATGGCAGGAAGGGTTACCGATACTGGCAATGACAGGGTCTCTTCGAGGAGACAACCTGCAGTGGGGTCCCCAACTTCCTCAAATGGACCATTTTCCGGCCACATTTTTTGGTGAGGTAGCCATGTGGGCCCTCCCCACCACAAAGAAGAACTGATTAAGGACGCATGTGACTTTCTTCTGGAAACCATATCACTGGGGTTGTCCTTTGTAGACACATAACGAAATTCAGCATAAGGGACTAATGCCTTTATTTGGTCAATTCTGTTCTGAACATATACAGGCAATAGTTTTTTACTAGACAACCAGTATCCATCCAGAGGTATATGTTCTCTTAACTCGTCCGCATAGGCCTCATAAATATACTTGGCAAGACGAGCTGCTAGCATGACAGCAGTCAGTTCTAATTTTGGTATAGTGAGGGGTTTAATGGGTGCTACTTTGGCCTTTGCCATAGCTAATCTACTACTTCCCTCAATAAGTAGGCTGCTACACCATAAGCAGTGGTGCTTGCATCACTAAATAGATGCAGCGTGACTCTTTTACTATCAGTGACTCGGCGGGGAAATACAAACTGGTACTGTTAATCAAGTCCTCATATATCCCCTGCCATTCAGCCTCCTTATCTTCCTGTATGGGAACACCCCACCCACATTCAATACGCCATAGATCTTGCACAAATTTTCTAGCACGGATGGTCACCGGCAATAATACTCCCAGAGGGTCAAACACACCTGCAGTTATGCTCAACACCTCACGTTTCGTTAATACTGTGGGTCTACTTTCGTATCCCTTCACTTGTAACATATTCATATCAGTTAGCCAATTAATGCCAAGTACTTTTACCTTGTCCTGAACTTCAGAAGCCAAACCTTTTAGGTGGAGTAGCTTCCGCAATTTCACACTGTTTGTTACCCACTCTCTTAAGGACAAATTGGCACTTGAAAATACTCTCAGGGCATCCCAACGCAATTGTTGTAAAGCATCCTCATCTTCCTTGGTTCCTTGCAAATTGTCAATATACAACCCTTTCCTTAATTTATCAATCAAGGCTTTATCCTCCTGAACCACTGATAAATGGTTTTGTATGGTGGCATTCAAGAGGAATTGGGAACAAGTGGCTCCAAACAACACTATCTTGAATCTATATATCAAGTAAGGGCTATTTAGATTTAAAGGTTCAACAGGCCAGAGAAATCTAGTGGCAACCCTATCCCTTTCAGATAACCCCACCATAAGAAATGCCTTCTCAATATCACTCACGCAGGCAAAACGATGACACCGAAAGCACAACAATATCCGTGTGAGGTCATTAACCAAAGATGGGCTTGCGTGCAAGCAGTCATTCAGACTATATTATGCCTTCTCATGCTCTCTAGCTGAACAATCAAACACTACTCTAATTAGTGTTTTTAAGCCATCTTTAGTGACACCATGATGAGCTAGATAGTGTACAGGATGTCCTACAAGACTCTTGTCCTCCACCTTTTCTATGAATGCTCTTTTTAATTGATCCTGGATGACTTTACTATACTGTTTGGAATAGTTAGGAGCCTTTATGAATTTACGCTGCAAACCTCTTAATCTGCCCAAGGCTAACTTAAAATTATCAGGCAACTTATCAACGTTTTCTTTCCACGGTAATTCCACAACATATTGTCCCTGTTCTTTGGAATATTGCACCGTTTCATAGAAGTTACCTAATACCTTCTCTCCCTTCTTATCGGTCTTACTGGGACTACCTATGTGATAAGTCCCATAGAAATGTCAGATCCTTGATTTCTGGAGTAGTATTCCTGCCATCAATATTTGCTAACTCCATTATCGGATCTACTGCCAGTTTCAAAACAGTTACCAGCTCTATATGAGTACCTTCTTCTTCTGACCGATAAGTGCCACTCCGTGTATAACCATAAATTGTGGGTAACAAAATTATGCTTCCTTCCCTTATATAGCCAGCGTGTACAAAGTGATAATAAAAGTCTGCCCCAATCAGCAGTTCGACCATATCCCCATTGGTGACACTCTGATCTGCTAACTTGTAGCCCCGAGCCTTCAGATCCCGCACATTATGTTGCAGCCCCTTCCCTGGCTTATACTTCGGTAGTTCGTCTACAACCACCGCCCTCAACTTGCGCACTTTTCTACGATGGCGGTAAAACAACTCCACTACCTCATACTCATCACTACCCATAGAGCCAGTAAATCCTTGCAGTTGTAAACGTTCCTTTCTCATTTTGTTAACCTTCAAGTTCACTAAACATGATCTTAGAACAAAGGTACGTTGTGAGCATTGACCCAATAAAGCCCTAACCTTGTTCTGCTGGCCCGTTTGAGTAACCAATGGAATCTGAATCGTTGGCAACAACACTGCATTACGACTCGAAGCCACAGCCATTGTCACTGTTGGTTCTTGGGTTACTGTTTGTTCATGGGGTTCAGAACGAGCAGTTGGACACTAACAGTTGTAGTGTTTCTGCTGGCAATATCGACATGGCCTTACTTTGGGATTTGTACAACCCTGACTACCATGATCAGCCGACAAACATCCGACACACAGCTTCAATTGCTTTGCTCTTTAATTTTGCCTTCTTTATTTTATACTTTGTACACTTAGCCCAAAAATGTCCTGGTTTAAAACACAATTTACATCCATTCCTCTGCGTAGGTTCAGCGTGTCTCACTTGTTTCACTGCATATGCTGCCATAGCGGTCGCACCTAAACGTTCCATGGGATTCTGTCTACTTTCGATATTACATACCTCCGTCTTTAGCACACGAACGTAATCATCTACATTCAACCATTTCTCTTTTAGTTCACGTTTGATCACTTCTGAAAGTGTACTAGGGAGTTTATTATGGAGCAAAACAGCACAAATTTGACGCACGGTCACTCCCATCGCACGTAGTGATTCTAACGCACATTCAAATGATGCAAAAAACTCTTTTAGTTCATTCACTTCATGAGCTGGAGGAGGTAAATTACATAATTTTGCAATGTGATCAGCCTTAATGCGATCTTCTTGACCGTAGGTATTCTTTAAAACTGTGACTGCTGATTCATAACTAGCTGCTACTAAACTATCTATCTATCTATCTATTGCCAGACGCCTTAATCCCGTTTGGGGTGGCCACAAACAAATCGCCTCCAAGTCGCCCTGTCCCCCGCCATTTTCCTGCCCTGCTCCCAACTCACACCCCCCTTTCTCATATACCTCTCCACCCCATCTCTCCATCTCATCCTCGGCCTCCCCCTTCCTCTTCCCCCCTCAACCTCACTCACATACACTCTCTTCGTCAGTCTTTCACCCTCCATCCTCTCCACATGGCCAAACCACCTCAGTGTGTTCCTCATAACGCTTCCTATCACATCCACATCCACACCACAAAGCTCCTTTATATCCTCATTCGTCAGCCTGTCTCTCCATGTGACTCCACAGACTCCTCTTAAATAACTCATTTCCACTGCTCTCACTCTTGACTTGTGTCCTTCCAACAACGTCCTTCCACTACTAAACTGAATCCACTAATAATTTGGAGCGCTTCACCACTTAATTGTCCCTTAAGATATGTAAATTTCTGGATGTCTGTCAGATCTGTTCGGGAGTGCACACTACAGTCAAATAGCTCCCAAAAACCCAACCACTGAATCGGATCACCATCAAATATTGGCAGTTTCAGAGACGGTAATTTAATTCCCATTGCTTTCCGACTCTCTGCCTGTTCTTTTACTACCGAGTCCTTGGCGGGTAATTCTAGAGCACTCTCTAATTCTATCAAGTGTCTGTTGACCTTATTAACATATTCCATATCACTGACCACTTCTCCTTCTTGTCTTCATCAGGATATAATTCATACAATTCCTGATTGTAAGACTCGATCTCGGCAAGGATCTTCTCAACCGTCACTTTCATTCCTTTGATATCATGAACGGTTGCGACATGTTCTATAAATTCTGTCTAGTTAGTGGTCAGTTTAGTAATGGCTCCCTTTTTGGCTGCTCTAAGCCTCTTTAAGAAACGTCCTTTACCTTTACATATAATTGATTTTGAAACTAAATATCATATGCAACCTGCGACATGGCTATGTCCACAGTAAATATGATCATCCACTCTGTATACATTCCCTCTATACAGTCACCATCATGTCAACTATTTTATGGCATCTCTACTGTATATGATAAGGCTGTTAAAACTAATTGTGCATAAAAGGTCAATATTTGATGTCTGTGCACATGGGTGGATATAATAACGATATCTCTCATAAAATGTTAGCAGGAAAATGAAACAAAATCCTACCGAAACTACCAGAATATATCTGCGTCAATGTTTACTGACATTGGTAAAGCCAAAGCAACCAGGAAAGCCTTAATATGAAATCCAGTGGCCTCCTGCCTCAATAACCTCTTGCAATCTTCACGGCACCGAGGAAGCAATGTTGTCGATGGTTTGCTGGTTTCGTCTGAACAGCTCCCACTCGTCCTTGGTGTGCTGGGGGAGGCGGGCCTGTGTCATCTCGATCTCTGGCTCCCACGCGTTGACAATCTGGGCCCCCAGTCTCGATGGTTCTGCACTGATGTTTGATCTATCACGTCAGCATATTTCTCTCACAAGCAAGCCCTTGATATCACCACCTGTCTAAAGATTATTATCTTACGCCGCTATGCAAGATGTAATGCAGCATTATCTACCGAATATAAACTCCTGCATATCATGCCCTGAATGAAAGAAAACAGAAAAATAATGTGACCACCACTTTGCATTTCATTCTCCCACTCCTACCTACCCTACCTCCCCTCCCTCACTCCACCCTTTCACCATCACTAGTCCCCCCACCCACCTTCCCTTCCTGGTTGCTTTGGCTTTACCAATGTCGGTAAACATTGATATAGATAATATATTTTAGGAATTTGGGTAGGATTTTGTTTCATTTTCCTTCTAACATTTTATGAGAGATATCGTTATTATATCCACTCATGTGCACAGACATCAAATATTTACCTTTTATGCACAGTTAGTTTAAACTGCCTTTTCATACAGAGATGCCATAAAATAGTTGACATGACGTGACTGTATACAGGGAATGTATACCGAGAGGATGATCATATTTACTGTGGACACAGCCATGTCACAGGTTGCATATGATATTTAGTTTCAAAATTACATGTGAGGGTGAAGGACGTTTCTTAAACATTACGGATGTCAAAGCCATCCGGACTCCATTCTGCGTCCGTAGTCAAAATATACTGATAGACAGAAATATCTGGCTCTGCACCAATATTTGATCTGTCACGTCAGTATGTGTATCTCACGAGCCAGCCGTTGATATCACCACCTATCTAAAGGTTGTTATCTGACGCCGGTAATAAGGTGTAGTGCATCATTATTTACCGAACATTTATCGGCAGGGGATGGAGATCTTCAGCCGTCGGGGCATGGAGAGATCATGCCCGGGCGTCCTGGGGAGGGCCTGGAGTACCAGAGGACTGCGGCCCCCAGAGTCAAGGGGCACCATCAGGGAGGGGCTGCGGCACCGACCTGAGTTAGGGCCCGTCAGATGGGTCTTCTCCAGGGCCAGGCGTAAAGAGCAGAGGCTGGGGGAAGCTGAAGGGCATCCCTGGGGTCCTTTGGTGCTGGAGGTCTGGGCACTCGTCTCACGCTGGGGCGGTGACACTGCTTGCACCTCTCTCTGGCCATGGGGCCCGGCTATCGGCCGTGGCTGCCCGAGGGCACAACTATAGGGCGCCAAGGCCCGGCTATTGGCCGTGGTCTGAGTGGGGGAATCAGCGCACCTCTGGACACCTTCAGAGCGGCTGTCAGCCGTCTGACGAAGGCGGGAGCGGCCTCTTGCCGTCTCCTGCAGGAGGGAGGGTGAGCGGCTATAGGCCGACTCGGGGGCAGCACCTTCGGAGCGGCTATCGGCCGTCTGACAAAGCCGGGAGCGGCCTCTTGCCATCTCCTTCTGCCAGAGGGGTGAGCGGCTATCTGCCGTCTCGGGGGCAGCACCTTCGGAGCGGCTATCGGCCATCTGACGAAGGCGGGAGCAGCCTCTTGCCGTCTCCTTCTGCCGGAGGAATGAGCGGCTATTGGCCGTCTCCTGCAGGAAGGGGTGTTGGGCGGCTATCGGCCATCCCAGGAAGGACACCTTCTGACGAAGGCAGGAGTGGCTATCGGCCGTTTCCTCGTTACCCTCAGGCCAGTGAGACACAGGTTCCCTCATGAGGGGTGGGCGGCTATCGGCCGTCCCTAAAGAGAAGGCACCTTCCTGTAGAAGGCGGGAGTGGCTATCGGGCATCTCCTGAGGGGCGTTAGTCGGAGCTGGACAGACAGCTCCACCCCGATCTGATCTGGCAGTCCCACTCCCTGAAGGTAGTGTCATCTTCCTGCTAGTGCGACGGTGAGGCAGTTGAGTGCTATAAGGGCGTACGGCCCGGGCTGACTTGGGCCGTTGTTGCACTGCATTCTGTGGTTCGGTGAGTTTCTGGGGGCACTATGCTGTAGATCACACATTTCACCAATCTCCTGGAAAAAGTCACGTCCCTGAGGCTGGTGGTGGTATACATGAGTGTCATGGGTGGCGTACACAGGTTAGAGGTGCTGTAGAGGTGCTGTAGAAGGGCCTGCCAGGCAGCAGTGGGGTGGTCTCCTTCCTGCTCCACGTCGCATGTGAGGAGCATGGAGGTGGTGGGGAAAGAGTGGAGGAGGCTCAGCAGGTGGCATGGTCCACGGAGCCTGTGGTTCCTGCCGAGGGTAGGCGTCCATACTGCCCGTCGCACTTTCATCTTGCTCGGTGTTGCTGCTGGTGTGGTGTGGTGCTGTATGCTGGACACCAAGGGTAGGAGCCGGCTTTTGTGCCGTGGTAATGCGTCGTAGGGTCTCTGGGGAGTGTAGGTGGAGGGGATATGTGCTTGGTGTATCATGACAGTGTGAAGTTGTGGGGAGGAGGGCAGTGTAGGAGAATGACTGTATCGGGCAGGTGGGTGTGAGAGGCGGCCTGAGCGGGTGGTGGTGCTGAGAGTGGAGTGGGTGGGGAGGTGGGCGTGCGAGGTGGGCGGAGTTGGGTAGTACGTGCTGCTGGGCGAGTGGGGGGCGCGGTGGGGGGTGATGCTGTCGGAGTGGGTGTATGCAAGGGAGGTGGGCTGAGGGCAGTGGTAGTGAGTTGTGGTGAAGGTGTGGTGGCGTGGGCAGGACACGTGGGGCTGGGCGGTGAGGGTGGGGCGGCGGAAGGAAGGAGTGAGGGAGAGCGAGGGGAGGTTTGCTTGGCGGGTGAAATGTCAGGTGAGGTGCGGGGGGTGGTGGCGGCCAGGGAGGCTGAGGCAGTAGGGGGTGTTGGAGGGGGAGGGCGAGGAGGAAATGTAGCACTCGTATGTGGAAGTGGGGGGTGGCGCGGGGACAGGAGGAGGTTGGGGGTGTGGGGCCGGGGTGGCAGGGGTGGGCATGTGGAAAGGGTGCATGTGGCTGTTCTGGAGGGTGTGTGGGGTGCCGTGATAGTCCACGACAACTTGGTAAGGGTTGGGGACGTGGGTGATTGTGTGGGGCCCTGTGAAGCGGGGTGCAAGTTTGTGTGGGGTGGGAAGTTGGGCGACGACATTGAAGGCTGTGTCGGGGCCGAGGTCTAAATTTTTTTGTAGGTGGTGCAGTCAGCCCCTCAGAAGGTGCAACGGGTCTGTGGTGGGAGTGGAGGCGGGTGGTTGCAGGTGCTGGTGTAGTGGTAACAGAAGGGGGGCCTCGCCAAATATCCTTTCATATGGGGAAACCCCGTCTTCTCGGGGGCAGGAATTCATGCCCCACTGAACAATCTTCACGTGAACAGGCTAGTTGTCGTCTTTCATAGCCTTGATGTGTGTGCGCAATTGATTCATGATAATGCGATGGCTATGTTCGGATACTGCGTTCCCCTGCGGCCAGTAAGGAGAGGAGTGGGAGATTTTATACCCAAATGTTTTGGCGAGCTCTTCCCAGATTTTTCCAGAGAATTCAGGGGCATTATCAGAATGGATGGCCTGAGGGATGCCAAAATAAGGGAACACGTGTCTGAGAAGGGTGTTGGCGACAGCAACAACATGATGCTCTTTGGCTGGCCAGCCTACTACAAATTTTGAAGATGTGTCCACGAAGGTGATCACATATTTATGTCCAGATTTGGAAGGGAGGGGGCCTACTACATCTATCACCAGGAGTTGCCAGGGCTTGTGGGCGGTGATGTGGCCCGAGGGTCCAGCGGTCCGGGTGATATCTTTCCCCAGTGCACATGCGTGGCAACTTTGAATGATTTCCTTGGCGAGGGTGGAAGGGATTGGTGCCCAGTAGGTGTCGTTAAACACCCGCAATAGTTTCTTGGTGCCCAGGTGGATGCCGTTGTGGGCATGAAGGTGGTGCAGGGTGTCACGTGCTGCATCGGGGGTCAGGAGGATTTGCCCGGACGGGGTTAGGAGGTGGTCACCCTGTCGTCATAGTTTGGTGAACAGGTGGGAGGGAATCCAGGAGGGTCACTCCTTGTGGTGCCATTGTTGAAGGAGGTCCAGATCTGGCTGTACCGCATGGATGGGGAGGCAGGAGAGGGCATATGCATTAGTGTGGAGTTTTCCAGGCCTGTAAGAGATCTCGTACTGGAATTCTTCCAGGGTCTCGCGCCATCTGATGAGTTGGGCGTTGTGCGAGCCAGACTGGTGTAACCACTGGAGTGACTGGTGGTCCGTGATGATCGTGACCTGGGTCCTGGAAAGGTAAGCCCTGAAATGTTGAAGAGCCCATATTATGCCGAGGCATTCCCGCTTGGTCGCGGCATAATTCCGCTCGGCTGGATTCAAGGTGCAGCTGGCACAGGCGATGATGTGCTCCCGACTGGCTTGTACCTGGGCTAGTACGGCACCTATGGTGGTAAGGGAAACATCGGTGTAGAGGCGAAAGGGGAGGGCATAATCGGGAAAGGCCACGATGGGGGGGGGAGACGAGCTTGTCTTTTAGTTGTTGGAAAGCAGCGCGTCTCTTCTCAGTCCAGAGGAATGGCTCCCCCTTCCTGGTCAGATCGTGAAGAGGCTTTGCAATCTGAGCAAACCTCTTCATGAAGCGACGGTAATAGGACGTCAGTCCTAGGAAAGCACGGACGCCGTGGACGTCCTGTGGTGACGGTATACCCGCTATGGAGCGGAGCTTGTCAGGGTCTGGGGAGATTCCTGCCTGGGAAATAATGTGTCCCAGGAATGAGACAGTCCTGGCGGCCAGGACACACTTCGAGGGATGGAGCTTGAGGCCTGCCTGGTGAATCCTAGTGAAGACTCGGCGGAGGCGCTGCAAGTGGTCGGCCCAGGTCTGGCTAAAGACGATGACGTTGTCCAAATAAGCCAGGCATATCTCCCAGGTGAGGCCGCTCAGGACAGATTCTATTAGCCTAGAGAAGCTGGCAGGGGCGTTGCTGAGGCCGAACGGCAGGACATTGCTCGAGGAGAAGGCAGTCTTGCCTCGGTGTTCTGGATGTACCGGGACCTGCCAGTATCCAGACTGGAGGTCAAGGGTGGAAAACCAAGACGCCCTGTAAAGGGAATCTAAGGAATCATCAATCCGTGGGAGGAGGGTGGCATCTTTGATGGTGACATCATTCAGGCAGTGGTAATCGATGCAAAATCACATCATGCTGTCTTTCTTCTTCACTAGAACGACGGAGGAGGACCAGGGGCTGGTGGAGGGGGAAATGACGCCGGCCTCTATCATTTCACGTACCTGGTGGTCCTCTTCCTCCCTTTGTCGGAGATTCTTCCATTGGGAAGGTTGTCTAATGGGTGGGCCTGTCATGGGAATCTCGTGCGACAGGTACGTGGTGTGCCCTCTGTCTGCTGGTCCTGTCACAAACAGATCCTGGAAATCCAGGAGAAGGCAACGTAGGGTGTCTGACTGCTGGGCAGAGATGGTCGGGAATGGGGGGCAGGGGGGCAGGGAAGTGGAAGGAGGATGGGGCACAGGGCTCGGATTCCTCCAACTCTCCAATGACAAGCCCTTTGGGGAGGGTAAAAGGGGAAGGGGCGAGGATTGCGATGCGGTCGGCGGTGCGATGTGGGGGGAGAAAAGTGGGAGATAAGAGGCAGGCAGAGAGGGCTCCCAGCGGGAGGAGGGGGGAGAACAAGACAGAGGGACTGGAGGGCCGGCTAAGGGGCACCCAGGCCTCGTGGTGAGGGGGAATGGTAACAGCGGCGGAGACGGTGGCAGGGAAGGAGGGAGGAGGGGTGGTGAGGGGGGACACGGGAGGAGGAGAGGGGGATGGAGGGAGGGGAGGAGGAAGGGAACACAGGAGGGGGGAAGGGGGCGAATCTTCCGGCCAGGGCCGTGGCGTACAGGCGCAAACGGCCTGGGTGGGGTTGGGTGGGGCACAGAACTGGAGCTGGCGATAGCGGCAGTCAATTGTAGCTCCAAATTTCTGGAGTAAGTCCAGTCCTAAATACCCATCGTAGCTCCGGAAGGAGGAGTCGAAAATAATGAATTGATGTCGGGTTGACACCGACTGGTGGGTGTCGACCCGTAGGGCCCGAGTCTCCCCACGGATGGGTAGGGGACCATCCCCCGCATCCACAAGGTGAGTAGCAGTGGGACGGAGTGAGCCAAAGGTCGATATGTGATGGGAGAAATAGTGGCTGTAAAGGCAGGACCTGGCTGCTCCCGTATCAACTAGCAGTCTGGCCTTCACGCTGTTCAATTTCATCTTGTGGTACACTGGGGGGTGATAGGGGTAATGGCCCCCGCCACCGTGGGTTGGTGCGGGGGTGGGCCTAAAAATCCAGCTGTCTGGGGCTTTCATTCTCCTGTTCCTGTTCCTGTTCTCCAGGATAGGGCTCCTCCATGAGTGCCAGTTCATCTTCTGGGGCCTCGCCCTCTGCAGAGGACAGTAATATGTGAACCCGGGGCTGTGGGCCTGCGGCGGGCAGCCTTAAGCTGGTCCTGTATGTCATGTTTAGGACATCGGGAGCTGCAGGCTGTGAATTCCCATGGATTCACTAGGATCAGATTTGGATTTTCCCGAGGGGCGGGACGCCGGCAGGAGGGGTGTGCCCTGGGCGGGCTGGGTGCCGGGGTGGGGTTGGTGTGAGGCAAGGGTAGACGTGGCATGGCTGGGGGAGCCAGGAGTTGAGTGGGAAATTTCTTTACCACATTAATTTGCTGGGGAGTAGGGCAGGCAGTCAGGAGGCGCTGTATGAGCTGGACATCTCTATCCATGTCTCCAGTTTGGTCACGGATAGTAAAGTGTTGTTTGACAACACTTGGAAGCACTCTGAGCAGAGTGTTGATTGTGTGCTGATCCTGGGTTTCTTCATCTGCCTCCAGGTAGGCAGCAGTAACTAGGCGTCTTGCCTGTATCAGGATATTATTTAAATCCCTGTCAAATGAGAAGCTATCCAGTTGGGATAGAGCCACCACTCTCCCTAATGATGGGGTGATGGCTTGAGCAACGAATTTTGTAAAGTTCTGCCAAGTGAGCTCCAGGACGATTTTCAGTGCTATGTTTGCCACCGCTTTGCCCAATAGTGGAAGTGTGACTGCAATTTTTTGCTGGTCATTACCAAAGCCAATATCCAGTAAGGGTTTGATGATTGCCAGATACGTGTGTATATTGTAATGGTCGGGGTCAAACTTGGGTAACTGTACGTGAGGTTTGGTTGCCATTTTGCCAAATATTTCCTCACTACCTCTCTTCTACGCCCGGGTCAAGAACCACCACTGGCCACCAGTGTCATGCTAGGTGAAAAAGGCCTGACTCCTCGGTCCTGGAACACCTAACGTGTAGCAGGGTCCTCTTTCAAGACCAGGGCTTAGTGCAATAAAGAGAGGTAGGACACAAAAACTCCAGGCAACAACCTTTTCACGTATATTACCACAGTCAGACACAGGACAAAAACAGCAGATAATACAACACAGTATGTGACAGAATATAAAACCTTAACTAGATAATTAGTATCTCGCAGGATACTGGCTTAACAGACACTGATGCCAACACTGTAATTTTAGTGCACAGGTGTACAGGGAATACAGGATTGCGGTGCGCATGGGAGTGTAGGAGTGGGTCTCACACGGGAGGGGGGGACGAGGGGGGACGCGTGGAGGGTCAGATCAGAGTTATAGTAATATTGGGAGGGAATTGATGTTACGGATTCTAACTTAGTATTTTCTGATAGCAAAGGGATTTTGACAATTGATTATACTGCTAGGCGAGGTTCTTACATACACACTGACTGCTAAGAGGAGATTTCTTAGGAAGGGTAGAAGACACTGGGAATTTACTGTGTTTATGGTAATAGAAGCGGGAGGATATTACTAACACTTTTTCTCTACTGTTTCCTGGTAGCGAAGGACGTTTGGATATTTTACTATGGAGAATCTCTCAGGGTAGGAGTCTTACTAATTTTATACAAGGGCGTCACTCGTGAGTCTGATTTACCAGAACTTAGTTTCTGCATTCTTCCTTATTCATCCGCCCGTGATTTCACTCGCCCCGTTATTCAACATACACTAAGTCACTGTATCACTGTTACATTAATTCTGGGGCAACATCACACTAAGCATAAGTCACTTAACTAATTCTGGGGCAACACCACACTTAACATAAATCACTTATATAGTGGGGGCGGCAGGGAGACACGCCGGTGACAACTCTGCCGGAATAGGGGCACCGCCAGGGGAGGGTGTGCCGAGAGGGCATGGGGTGACTCGCAGGGGCGTCCTCTCTCGTCCAGGGCTGCAGGTGGCGGAGGGGCCTG
This sequence comes from Coenobita brevimanus, assembly GCF_032717465.1. Classification (NCBI taxonomy): domain Eukaryota; kingdom Metazoa; phylum Arthropoda; class Malacostraca; order Decapoda; family Coenobitidae; genus Coenobita; species Coenobita brevimanus. Next base: position 5,335,501 of record NC_136995.1, read on the forward strand.
TAGTCTCCGGGCTCGGTACAGGAGTGTGGCCCTCAGGACTGGGGCCAAACAGGTCCAGGAATCTCTGGCTCAGGTCTCAGCTGGAGGTGGAGGTCTTCCGCTGTCAGGGCATGGAGAGATCATGCCCGGACATCCTGGGGAGGGCCTGTAGTACCCAAGGACTGTGGCCCCCAGAGTCAAGGGGCGCTGTCAGGGAGGGGCTGCAGCACTGACCTTAGTTAAGGTCCGTCAGGTGGGTCTTCTCCAGGGCCAGGCGAAAGAGCAGAGGCCAGGGGAAGCTGTAGGGCCTCCCTGGGGTCCTTCGGTGCTGGAGGTCCGGGCACTCGTCTCACGCTGGGGCAGTGATACTGCTTGCACCTCTCTCTGGCTGTGGGGCTCGGCTATCGGCCGTGGCTGCCCAAGGGCGCAACTATAGGGCGCCAAGGCCCGGTTATTGGCCATGGCCTCAGTGGGGGAATCAGCGCACCTCTGGACACCTTCAGAGCAGCTATCGGCTGTCTGACGAAGGCGGGAGCGGCCTCTTGCCGTCTCCTGCAGGAGGGAGGGTGAGTGGCTATAGGCTGACTCAGGGGCAGCACCTTCAGAGCGGCTATCGGCTGTCTGACAAAGCCGAGAGTGGCCTCTTGCTATCTCCTTCTGCCAGAGGGGTGAGCAGCTATCGGCCATCTCAGGGGCAGCACCTTCGGAGCAGCTATCGGCTGTCTGATGAAGGCAGGAGTGGCCTCTTGCCATCTCCTTCTCCCGGAGGAATGAGCAGCTATTGGCCCTCTCGGGGACAACATCTTCGGAGCAGCCATCAGCTGTCTGATGAAGGCGGGAGCGGCTATCAGCCGTCCCAAGAAGAACACCTTCTGACGAAGGTGGGAGCGGCTATTGGCCATCTCCTCATTCCCCTCGGGCTGGTGAGACACTGGTTCCCTTACGAGGGGTGGGCGGCTATCAGCCGTCCCTAAAGAGAAGGCACCTTCCTGTAGAAGGTGGGAGCGGCTATCAGCCATCTCCTGAGGGGCGCTAGTCGGAGCTGGACAAACAGCTCCACCCCGATCTGATCTGGCGGTCCCACTCCCTGAAGGTAGTGTCGTCTTCCTGCTAGGGCGACAGTGAGGCAGCTGAGTGCTATAGGGGCGCACGGTCTGAGCTGACTTGGGCCGTTGTCGCACTGCATCCTGTGGTCCGGCTGCAGCTACTCCGTGGGATCCAGGTGGGGGTGTCAGTGAGTTTCTGAGGGCACTATGCCGTAGATCACGCATTTCAGTGTAGTGCATCATTATTTACCGAATATTAACTCTTTTACATCATGCCCTGAATTAAAGAAAATAGACAAAAAATATGAGCACCACTTCGCATTCATTCTCCCTCCCCTACCAATCCTCCCTCCCCTCCCTCAGTCCACCCCCGCACCATCACTCGTTCCCCCCCACCTTCCCTTCTCTCTCTCTCTGGCTCCTCCCTTTCAGCCCCTCTTGCTCCATTGTGACTTGCTGCGCATAAAGGAGGCAGCCTGAGGCACGGGGTACTGGAGGATAGGTGATTATTTATGACCATGACTGTACATATATCAGAAGAAGAACTACTGGAAGAGTTACGTAAAGTAGATAAAGGAAAAGCAAATGGTCCTGATGGAATTTCAGGTTGAGTGCTACATGACTGTGCAGAATTATTAAGTAGACCATTGTATTTAATATTCAAGGAATCCTTAGGTCAAGGTAAGCTACTGATATTTGGAAAAAAGCAAACATTGTTCCCCTATTCAAGAAAGGAAATAGACAAAATCCACTCAACTACCGACCAGTATCACTGACAAGTGTTGTAAGTAAGGTACTAGAAAAACTGATAAGGAAAGTTTGGGAAAAACATCTAGAAGAGCGCAATATGATAACAGAGAGGCAGTTCGGTTTTAGAAAGGGAAAGTCATGTGTTACTAATCTATTAGGCTACTATGATAGAGTTACAGAAACATTACAGAAAAGAGAAGGAAGGGTGGATAGTATCTATTTAGATTGTAAGAAAGTATTTGACAGAGTACCTCACCAAAGACTTTTATGGAAACTGCACCTGTCGTGGATTTCGGGTTTGAATATTCCCGCCCACGACAGCACATTTTTTGTAAATAAATTATTGTATTGCATAATTTGGGTAAGATATTATTTATCACTAGAGATAAATCTGGTCGTGGAGAAAACAACGTATTTAATTATATAATTATTCAGTAATGTTAAGTTTCATTTGACTGACTTCGTGCACGAAGCTGCTCGAAGCTGTACAATTCACTCCCTGCTACCAGAGCCAGGCCCCGGATTCACACACTTTTTTGCATGGTCGAGGAGAGTGTGGACGTGTTTTCTAGCTCTCCTTTAGCATAGGGCTGCCTTACCGGCATTAGGTTTTGTTTTTTTCAGCCACTAGGGTGTTTTTTAAATAAAGTTAGGCTAGATAGTACTCATTTTCCTCCCCTCCCTGTTAGAGACACAATAGATGTTTGTGTCTTTTTCTGAGTTTACCTTTGCTTATCGCCCACAGAGGGTCCCTCCCACTGATCGCTCTGGGGCGTGAATTGACACGGTCGGGCCTCCCTGGAGTGGTTTGAGAGGGCAACCTCAGACATAGGTGTTTGGTCCCAGGTTGATTGTCCCTTGGTCATTTTCTCTCCTCCTTCCCACTTCCCCCGTTAGGGGGGAGTGGTACTATGTCGGACACCCCTACTGCCTCCCCCCCCTTCAGGGGGGAGGCGGTCCTGACCAACCCCCGACTGAACCACATTCTGACAGCCTCCAGACAGAACGGTCCCAGACTTGAACCACCCTTGACATTCCTGTACATAATGCCCAGTTTTTGACTCTCCATGCTCTCGGTTCCACTCCCTTGAGCAGTATCAATCCTTTCATCATCAAGAAAGTGATTGATTATTGTGCTGGGGAGGTGGAACAAATAAAAAAACTTGGTAATGGAGACCTTCTTATCAAAACTGTAAACACATCCCAGGTTAAAGACTTAATGAAACTGCGTAAGTTCCACGAATATGATGTCGAGCCGAGGATCCCATATTCCATGAATTCCTGCAAAGGTGTTATCACCTGCATGGATCTCATGGTTATGGAAGAGGACGAGATCATACGGGAACTTGCTCAGCAGGACGTAATCGGTGCCCGGTTTATTACTAGATATTCCGAAGGCGTGAGGATGAAGACTGCTACTATTGTCTTGACTTTTGGCAAAGTTTCACTCCCGGACCATGTCAAAATTGGCTACGAAATTGTTAACGTAAGGCCTTATATCCCCAATCCACTTCGTTGCTTAAGGTGTCAATTATATGGGCACGGTGACAAGACTTGTCGGGCTTCCCACTCAGTGTGTGGCAAATGTACAACACAGGGACAAGATGCTGAACACTGCACATCGGAGATGGTACGTTGTTTTCACTGCAAGGGGGCACACTCCACTTCCTCTAGGGATTGTCCCAAGTGGAAGGAGGAGAAGGAGGTCTGCGTAGTGAAAGCAACTGAGGGCATTTCCTACCACGAAGCTAGGAAAAAGGTGAAGGAGTTGCATGCAAGTCCCACGCCGAATAGGTCCTATGCTTCGGCGGTAATGTCCCGTCCCGTGATGTGCTCTGTTGAAACACAGACTGACCCTGAACCTGTTCCTCTTGCCCCACACTCTACCTCTCCATCTCAGCCTCTTGTCCAATCCAACTCTCAAACTGACATCCCCACTGCAACTTCCTACTCTCAGGCTGCTGCTGCCTCTCAGACAGTAAAGCCTAAACAGAAGTCTGACAACTCTAGTAAGAGTAATATGACCACCCTTTCAAAACAGCCACGTCCTCATGTCCTTCCTGCTCCTGGTCCAGCGAGGGAGAAAAAGTTTAGTTCTTCCTCGGGGAGCTCTGGGAGCCTAGTTATTGATGATCAATGTATGGAGGTTTCCATTAGTAAGTACCGGGATATGCCCCCCGGTAGCCACTCGCCTGGTGGCGGGCGGTATAAAAAAGCTAAGCACACTGGCCCCCCTCGTAAATCTTAAACCGCCACATTCACTGTGTTACAATGGAATTGTAGGACTCTTGGGAATAAATTCCACAATATAGCAATATTGCTGTCTATACACAGGCCAGACGTTGTTTGATTACAGGAGACGCGCTTGATGGATCACCCAGATCCTCCACAGTTCAAACACTACCATTTGTATAGAAGATATGATGGTCACGGAGTCGCCATATACACCCACAAATGGAAGTGATTCTAAGTTCTACTCTGGAAGCTGTCACGTGCAGAGTAAAATTTAATAACATGTATCTATCTATTTGCTCTATCTACTGTTCTCCCCGAGGTCCCATTGATGGTGATGCTTTCACTTCACTAACCCATCAACTTCCAGGTCATAAATTAATTTTAGGCGATTTTAACGCCCATCACTGTCAATGGGGAAGCTTGAGGAGTGATGGCAGGGGGGAGCAAGTAGCCGACCTCATACTGCAGTCAAACCTCTGTCTTCTAAACAATGGTAGAGCGACTCGTGTAGATGACCGCACTGGTAACATGTTATGTATAGATCTGTCCTTGTCATCTCCCGATATACACACTAACATCTCTTGGGACCCATATAACGACTCGATGGGTAGCGATCATTTTCCAATCTGTCTTTCTTATACACACGATGATTCTTGGCCTACTCCACCACCTAAATTTAACTTTAAGAAAGCAGATTGGGGGTACTACTCACGGGTCGCCAATCTAGATATATTGGGAGATAACATTGACGAGAAAGTTTCACACCTACAGACTTCCATTATACATGCAGCTGAGGCTGCTATTCCCAAGACATCTACAATTCCAAACAAGCATAGTGTTTCGTGGTGGACACCAGATTGCCGACAAGCACTCACAAAGCGCAATAGGAGATACAGAATTTTTGAGAAACAGCTAACAGAATCAAACTTTATTGCCTACAAAGCAGCTAAGGCTGAGGCAAGGAGGACAATTAAAGGGGCAAAACGGACTAACTGGCGTAGTTTTGTGTCCACGGTGAATTGCTCCACCCCACTAAGTCAGGTCTGGTCCACCATAAATGCACTAAACAACAAGTACACCCGGTCACCAATCACCACACTTGAGGTGGCCGGGAATGTCATTGACTATCCCGTGGATATTGCCAATACTATCGCCGACCATTTTGCCCAGGTAAGCAGTTCAGTCAACTATGATCCTCGCTTTCTCCACCATAAACGTACGGGTGAGCTGCAAAACTTAGACTTTGCCACGGAAGACGGAGAGACCAGCTACAACTCCGAATTTACGTTAGATGAACTTCTCTTTGCCCTTAAATCCTGTAAAGGCTCCAGTCCCGGTCCATCCACCATTACGTACAGTATGATCCGGCATCTTACTCAGGCCAACCTGAGTAAGCTGTTAGCGGTGTACAATGAGCTTTGGGCGTCTCACACGTTCCCAAACTCATGGCACTACGTGCACGTCATACCGATACCTCGCTGAGACGGTCGCCTTACGAGTCCCAGCTCGTTTCGATGTATTGCGCTAACTGACTGTCTACTGTATGTAATGTTTTTGAACGTATAGTTAATAAAAGGTTACTTTTTGTTTTAGAGTCGAAGGGTGTGTTAAATGATCAACAGAGTGGATTCCGTAAATACAGGTCCACTTTGGATCATTTAGTGCACCTGGAGCATTGCATAGCCGAGGCTTTTGCCAATCGCGAATTCATGATAGGAATTTTGCTGGTTCTTTGAAAGCAGTGATAAGAAACAGGGAAGTGAGCATGGAAGTGAAAAAGTTACTACATGAGAGTATTGATACCAACTCTAATGTACGGAAGTGAAGCTTGGACGTTGTTGGAAGGACACAAGTCAAGAGTGAGAGCAGTGGAAATGAGTTATTTAAGAGGAGCCTGTGGAGTCACATGGAGAGACAGGCTGACGAATGAGGATATAAAGGAGTGTTGTGGTGTTGATGTGGATGTGATAGGAAGCGTTATGAGGAACACACTGAGGTGGTTTGGCCATGTGGAGAGGATGGAGGGTGAAAAACTGACGAAAAGTGTGTATGTGAGTGAGGTGGAGGGGGGAAGAGGGAGGGGGAGGCCGAGGATGAGATGGAGGGATGGGGTGGAGAGGTATATGAGAGAGGGGGGTGTGAGTTGGGAGCAGGGCAGTGAAATGGCGGTGGACAGGGCGACTTGGAGGCGATTTGTTTGTGGCCACCCCAAACGGGATTGAGGCGTCTGGCAATAGATAGATTGATAGAATAGAATTTTTCTGGATATTCATAAGGCTTATGATATGACCTGGCCAAACGGAATACTACGTTAACTCTATGCTTATGGTTTAAGAGGTAATTTGCCCATTATCCTTCAGAACTTCCTTACTGACAGAACGTTTTCTGTCAGGTTACCCTGTAACGTAACTTCGGACATATTTGTCCAAGAGAATGGGGTACCACAAGGAAGTGTGCTTAGCCCTACTTTGTTCAGCGTTTCCATTAATGACATTCTGTCGTTTGCTTCCGTCCCCAGGACGCTTAGATACTCAATCTATGCTGATGATTGTGCAGTGTGGCACTCTTCCCGCAATGCACAATCCTCGGCACAGCAGATTCAACTGGCACTTGAATCTGTTCAGCGTTGGGCCCTGGAGTGGGGATTTAAATTTTCCGTCCCTAAATGTGTCGGTGTTGTTTTCACTCGTAAACTTAACGTACCTCCTTTGCATTTAACTTTAGATAATCAGCCGATACCTTTTCAAAATTCAGTCAGATTCCTGGGTCTACATTTTGACAGTAGGCTCAGTTGGAGAACACACATTAATCATTTGCTTGCTTCTTGTAGTAAAAAAGTAAACGTCCTTAAGTTACTTTCTGGTAAATCATGGGGAGCAGACAGAACGTCTTTATTGATGGTGTATAAGTCCCTTATCCGTTCTAAGCTTGACTATGGCTCACAGGTGTATGGGTCGGCATCGGATGCTGTCCTCTGTAGACTGGATGTACTTCAGAACGTATGCTTGCGTATATGTCTTGGAGCCCTTCGATGTACTCGTGTGGAGCGGTTGAAAGTGGAGGCTAATGTGCCTCCCCTCCGTCTACGACGTGACCACCTGTTATTTTCTTATGGTATCACCACCCACCGTAAACGCTCACTTGGCCTTCCGACCTGTCGGATCCTCCTACAGTGGGAATACCTGCTGTATGCGGCCCTCAAGCCGGTGGCTGTGAGGCTTCACTTCCTCTGTGAGGCGTTAGGGTACGACCTTTCTAATGGGGATCAGGTTTTAACATCAAAAATAGCGCCCTGGGAGTCACTTGCCACCACATTCAACACTGACTGGCTCCCCGTTGCAAAGTACAAGGCGCCGGAGGTGGAGGTACGACAGTTGTTCCAGATGATCCTCATTAGACACCTAGCGTCATTCCACTTGTACACCGATGGCTCTAAGATGGATGAGTGTGTGGGTGCGAGTGTGTGGTCTACGGAGTGCCGCATCCGTTTTCGGTTGCCCCCCCATACGTCTGTATTCACTGCCAAATTATTTGCCATAGATCAAGCTATAGACTTTGCTTTGCATTCAGATCACGACAGTTTTGTCATTTTTTCGGACTCTAAGTCCGCCCTTCAGGCAATCCATTCATGTAGGACTGACTCACATGAGGTCCTGGGCCGCATTATCAACAAGCTGCACACATGTGCTAAATCCTTCTCTCTGATCTGGGTGCCTGGTCATTGCGGTATGTACGGCAATGAGCAGGCTGACGTACTAGCTAAATCAGCTGTAGAACTCGAGGAGACTTGGGACGTTCCTCGTGAGCTACAGTCTAGTCTCTCTTTTGGAAAGAAATCAATTAATCTTCTGTGGCAAAGTCAGTGGACCGACCTGGCAATTCCATCAGTCAAAAGGACCATATGTGACTGGTCCAGTTCCTCCCGAGGAAACAGACTGGAGGAGGTCGCTTTAGGCCGCCTCCGCATGAATTCCACCCTAATAACACATATGTTACCATATATTAACAGACAATCTCCACCGTGTTGTACCACCTGTGACGCGGTGTTATCTATTAGTCGCATCCTTTTGTACTGCAGTAGGTATGCTGGGGAACGTACTTCTCTGGCTGCCTACTGTAGGACAAATGCGCTCCCTTTCACACTTGATTCTGTCTTGGGTGATGGGGACGATGGTGTGACTAATAAATTGATGACTTTCCTGAAAGAGACCAGATTACTCAGAGAGTTGTGATTTATTTTATGAACTCGGTTTAGGTTACCTTATTTATATATATATATATATATATATATATATATATATATATATATATATATATATATATATATATATATATATATATATATATTTTGTATTTAGGGATATGGTTTTTACGTCAATACACTTTTATAGATTTGTGAACCGCAGGAGGAGGTTACATTTATATAAATGTGTATTATTTTTTCTTTTGTTCAGGACCAGTAAATTTGTAATTGTTCTTTTTATGTATTTTTTACATAAATTTGATAATTATTTGATTATTTTGTACTAGTATAGGAATAAGTCTACATGTGATGTATAGATGGAAGTATTTGTCCTGGTACTATCCATGTATACTGATGTATTCTTTATTACTTACTGTGTTTCATAATCATGAATAATAACTTAATATTGGTATGAAATAGATGCAAATATTTCATATCATTATTTTGGCTTTCATGATTACTGATTCTTGCTGGCCTAATACCCCTTCAGGGTGATAGCAAAAGAAAAAAAAAAAAAAAAAAAGATTCACACCTTGCCACCAGCTAGTACACACGTGTCTTAAACATTCTCCAGGAATCATCCATCATTCTGCACATATTACCATCAACACTACAGCTAAGTACTCAGCATATTTATTTTGGGCCTTTGAATATTTATACTGAGTACAGACCAAACGCCATTTCCATACTGATGATGGTGAGTTGTTGTTCGCTTTATGTTAGTTGATAATTAAGACCCCTACAGCGATAATCACTAACATATACTGGTGCCGCGACCAGGATTATATCTAGTGATAAATAATAGGGGATTGTGGGTGAGAGCGGGAACATTGTGCTGCATCGGCGATCAACCATATGTTACGTGGAGCACCAGGGGAGGCTGTGCGTGATTGGTGGGGTGTCGGGGTAGGGTTTGAACCTTCCCCAGTAGATTATCCGTCCCCTTTGAAGAAAGTAGCCTTCTTTGGGCATTCCTATGTCCAGAGATTCCCACTAGGTCGTCCGGTGCAGTATCCAGACGATGCTCCAGCCTTTTATGTCCGCAAATTTGGCGTGCCTGGTGCCAAGGTCAGCACAATTAGAGATAGTAAAGAATACCAGGACCTCCTAACATACAAGCCAGACTTAACAGTTCTGATCGTCGGGGGAAACGACTTGTCCCGAGATACGGCCTTGAATCAGTTGGCCCTCGATATAGAAGCCTTGGCTAAGGAAATTGAGGATGAGACAGGGGGCCACTGTTTCATTGTCGGCATCGAGAAAAGGACGAACCCCCGAGGTATGACCTATGAAGAATATATCCGGGCCAGAAACGGAGTGAACCTGCGTCTGAAGAGAACTTTCCTTTCGCAAAGGCTCGGTTTATCTTCATGGGGATGAATGAGTCTGACCTGTCATGTGATGGGGTACACCTGGATACACCAGGCAACAAAAGGGTGTTGGATGGCCCTCTGAAAAGAGCGTATAGCTTTCTTGGGCAATAAGCTCCTTGTGAGGGAGTTTAGGGTTTGATCTCCTGGACTGCCTAACATACTACCCTCACAGGAGCTTGACAAAATTGTCAAAATTTTAATATAGAAATTTGGCTTAATTTTATTTCATTTTCATTGGATTTTGCCCAGGAAAGACTACATTTAACTTAAAATCTGCACTTGTTATCATCTTCTTTCACTTAATTGCCTATCATTAAAAATGGATAGAATAAAATCTCTAAAGATGTAATTGTTCATATTCCTCTTCGTTCTTCCATCATACTCGATCTCTTTCACATCATTCCTTTTCCCTTCTGGTACAATAACTCCCTGGTACAAGCCTCTGTCTCTTCAGAGTACTTTCTTCTCTCCCATGATCATCTCTATATTGCCTTCCTCTCCTCAAGTGACCTCGGTAGATGTGCCCTTTCTCACACCCAACTCTCGAGTTTGTGCTGCGTACCTCCTAACAATTTTTCCTGGCAGCGTTGCTCCTTGCGAATCTGCCTTAGTCCGTAACTTCTCAGTACAACCTGTCTGTACCTTTGTTCCTGCCCCCAAAAGCCAGGTACACCATGCTCGTCTAAATCACATCCGCTATTTCTTCTTTAGTGTCTCAACTCCTATCAATCATATTTGTCCAGGGACCCCTGTACGTTCACTATCCGCAGTTGGTTTATATAAGGCCCCTGATTACTGTACAGTAAAGTCTGAGTCTGTAATAGCCCATGCTACACACTACGAGTATCACTTCGCACTTCGCTCCCACAAGTATGACATCTTCAAACCTATTAATACTACCTTTCATCTACCAACAGACAATCTTTCCATCACATCAGAGAACCTACGTATGTTGAACTTTCTAAACCAGTCTGATTTTATTATGAACCAGTTCTCTGCAGCTTTTAACCGCTCCTGGTCACATCCAGTCTTTGTATTTCCTCCGGTTGTCTTATGTTTTCTAGGTTTTATTGCAATTGTTTGTATCCTGTACTGTTGTCTCAAGCGAATGGACAAAAGGTTGCATGAGATCCGTGTAGCAACAAGGTTAGTGCGACAACCAAAAGACCTGGAAAATGGTAGTTCTGAGTAAAACTAATTTTGTGATTACATATGTATATATTAAAACATCCATTTGTAAATTGACCAAACCTATATGTTTATGCTATTTTTCCAACATGGCCATGTACTGTAAATATATTAATCCCTTCTTACATCCAGCTTTGTGAATTATGTAGTAATATCTCATTTATTATTATACTATACTCCCATGTAGTCCCGGTCGACTGTTTACTCAGACTGTAATGCCTCACCACTGTGTCAGGAGACACACTTTGTGATGAGTGGGAAAAATTGTTTGTAACCATTTGTAAATATTATGTAAATATTATGTAGTGTGTAAATACAGTTGTAAGTAGTTGTACGTAGAATCCAAGTAGGGCGCCACTGCCCTGTTATGTCTATGATGAGCGCGTATTGTGTCTACCTTGAGTGATTTATGCCTATGTGATCGCACCACCGCACTAGCCGGATGAGAGCCGGCAAGCAGTAGCTGTCTGTAAGCGTCTGGGGTTGGACATGGGTGCTGTCAGGTGTTACCTTACAAAGACTTAAGACGGTGTTTAATATATATATATATATATATATATATATATATATATATATATATATATATATATATATATATATATATATATATATATATATATATACATATATATATATATATATATATATATATATATATATATATATATATATATATATATATATATATATCATCAGAAAACTCGCCGAGTCTTTGCCTTCTCCTACGACAAGCGTCAAGGGGCAATAACAAGTTTTAACACTGGTACTAGAATCCCAAACTGATAATCTTTTCATACTCAGTAATCTTCATCAACATACCCATATCCCACACCAAGCCCTCTTCCTCCCATCATCCCCAGACATCGCTTTTTGCTCCCCAAACCTCACCCCCACAACATCCTGGAGAGTGGTCAAAACTCTTGGCTCTGACCACCTCCCGATCATCGTCACTATCCAAACCAGAATCACCCCAGCTGGCCACAGACACACATACACTAATTATATGAGAGCCAACTGGGAGGCCTTCACAACTGAAACAGAACGACACTTTGAAACATTAAACAGTACACCCATCACAAACATCAACACCGCTGTGCACACTTTCAGTACAATTATTCAAAACGCAGACAAAAACCACATCCCGAAAGGCAACAGAAAGAGACACAACCCCAACTTCACACCACAAATTCAAGACCTCATCAATCAATGGGACACACTACGACATTCCCCAACACCCTGTACACAAGACACCATACAACAAATACAAGAGCTCAACACTCAGATAAACAATAAAATATTATAACAGCAAACACTAAATTAGAATAATTATCTCCAAACACTTGATCACAAAACAAACACCAGCAAACTTTACAAAACACTAAACAGCATCACACTCTCCAACAGCAACACTACACTGTCACACACTGCCATCACAACAGACACCATATCTTCAAACAAACAACAAGCAAACACTCTCATCAATCACTCCTCACATGTCAGCCATCTAAACCCCCATCGCGACGACCGACGTGTCATCGGACGCGAGACGCAGTTCTCCACAGACCCAGACTTCGCACCTTTCACTTACAATCAGACGAAGCACATTGTTAGCAACCTTAAGCACTCGTCTGCCTGCAGACCAGACAACATAAGCAACATTCACCTTAAACACCTTGGACCACAAGGCATACAAGCACTCACCAACATATCAAACTACATCTACTCAAACAACATAATACCGAACATCTGAAAGCATGGCACTATCATCACAATCCCCAAATCCAACAAAGGCCCCACGTTACCTTCCTCACACCGGGCCATCACACTCCTCTGCACCCCCTCCGAAGTCACTGAACGACCGGTATTACAACTAGTTACACTTCACACATCCCTAGCCCCATCACAACATGGTTTTAGGCCACTACACTCCACAAACACTCTTCTTACAGACCTTACACAGAGAGTTTTTGATGGCATGAATTCAGCTAGGCCACCACACAGAACATTCAAAGTCATACTAGACATTAGTAAAGCATTTTATGTCATCCCCTGCCACAGCCTCACAAACAAAATATTCAACACAAACATGCATAATAACACAAAATAATGGCTGGTACACTATTTAGCAGGCAGATGTGTACACGCAACATTTGCCAGTCAATCTTCGAACATCAGAAACTTCACAAATGGTGTCGTCTACTCTCTTTAACCTATACATGCACAACATACCCACACCCCACACACCACAAATACACATAGCTTCCTATGTGGACGACATAACACTTACATGTACACACCAAAACGTTAACAGCCGCACATATCCTCCAACCTTACCTCAACACACGACACGAATGGTTCACCACAAACAGGCTCAAAATAACCCCATCCAAAGCTACAGTGACCCTTCTCACAAACTAGACAGCAGAACATCGTCACATTCCACACCTCACCATAAACAACACTCCCCTACCCCCCCCCCACACACACACACAATCCTTGGTGTAACATACAATACATCAATGTCATTTAAACAACACATCACAAACATTAAAGACAAATTAACACCAAGACTTGAGGTCACTTGCCCATACAACATTTGGATACAACAGGGAAACCACCACCACAGTATACAAACAATATACACGCTTAGTGATGAATTATGCAATCCCTGCTTGGGTTTCAAACCTCACCAAAACACACAACAACACTCTATAGACCATACAGAACAAGACCCTAAAAATTATCACAGGCTGTACAGCTACTACACCCACAGACCACCTACACCAAGAAACCGAAGTCCTCAAAGTCAAGGATCATCTAGACATGAGAGGCACCTAAATTCTCGCCGCAGCCTCCGCAGATCCACACCATCCATTACACTACGTGACAGCACATTCACACACACCAAGGAACATCAAAACAACACCCAGCACACGATATCATACACAAATACTGGCATCTCTACTCCCTTGCCCACCTCAGACCAGCTTCCAGAAGCATACCTATACTCAGATCACTCATCGCTCCATTCAGTCACTCAAAGACAACACACAGCTGCATGCACGACCTCCTGATATCCACCCTTCTGAATCCTATCTCCCTCGAGAGGACAGGGTCCACCAGGCCAGGCTGAGATGTGGGCATCATCCAGCCCTCTTGAGTTGACAGAAGAGGCTGGATGACTCCGTCGCTGATGCCTGTCCAGGATGCAACACAACACCCCATACTATTTAGCACATTATGGATGACTGCATTGCACACAATCACCAACACCAACAACACAACATACACTCATTGAGAGCTGTGTGGGAGAGCCCCGGACTCAGCCGTGGCCTCCTTTAGGGACTCAGGGCTGTTCGGCCAAACTGCCTAAGGAACAACTACTGTACTACTACCAATATCCACAATTTTGACTCCTTAGTACTTGTTCTCGTCCTGGTGCTTGGCTTCTGCCATAGGTTTCTTCCTGGCCCTAACTAGCTTGCTGCAGTCACAACCCAGGTAGGACATCTCTGGAGGTAGATGACCAGCAGCGATGATGTCTTTAAGGAATGTGATGGTGGCGGCTATTGTGGGTGACACGCCACACCTGAGGCTTGCCCTGGCAGTGTTCAGCACGAGCATAGAATTGTTTTGGGGCTTGGTTCTGTCCAGATACCCGTTCACCAAAATTAATATGCCTCTTGCCCCAACCTCTGCTACAGGTGAGCATCAACAAGCCAGTCATCATCCTGCTCCTCCCTCATTGCATTGGTGGAGAAAACACTTCTTTGCTCTACATCCTGACCTTCCTCAGCTAAGAAGAGTTTGACCTGTTCTTGCCATTCCAAAAGCCTGCTGTGCTCAATTTCTTGCTTCTTCTTTCTTTTCAGTTCTGCCTGCTTGTCAGCATTTTTCCTCTTGACTGCTCTTTGTTGGCGTGCAGACTCCTCTCTGTCCACACTCCCAAACGTCATACCGCATTTCTCCCCTTTCTTGGTCTGCTGGCCATACAGCCATCTCAGCTCCATCACAGGTATCTTGCTTTCCCTGGAACAGGAACACTTGATATGTGCTTTAGTTTGACATACCTCTTTTCCAGGGCAGTCACCAACACCAGATTCATCGCAGAGCATGATGGGATGTAGGAAAGTAGTGATATCCAGTAAATTATCCAACAGGCCTTCTATCTTGCCTTGCTCTGCTTGGCTCACCCTATCCCTTACCACATTATCCACTCTTTGCCACATCCTCTCAACTTTGGTTACAAGACTCTTTTCCTGGATTACAACCGGTGGACAGGACTTGGCATTAGATTAGTGCCACTGGATCAGGATGAGTGAAACTAACTCCTTTACAATATCTCTCAGATGTACAGCCGAGGAACGGTCCGCATTATACAATCGCTCACCACTTCTAAACAGTAAATGTGAGACAAATGGCAGCGGAGCAGCAGCCAACATTCACCTATCTGGTAACAGTATGAGAAGGATGGGGATGGAAGAGGAAGAGGTAGGAACTATCAGCTCCCCCAGCCTTCCTCCTCCCTTAACCTCTCCCCTCCCACAAAGTAGTAAAGACATTTGAATGTCTGGCTACTGCTTCACAAGTTGTTGTCTCATTCATAAGGGTCCGAACTGGCAGGCAGGTGTGTAAGGCGGAACTTTCCTCGAGTGTACATTCTGCTTCACTACTTCCTTCTCAGTTTGTAAGTTCTCTTTGATAAGAATACCTTTCTGGATAACAGCTCTCCATGCTGGCACTTCACTCACGTCAAACTCCTTGCCATTTCCAACGAAATCACTCAATAAAGGGCTTGACTGCAGCTTAGCTTTTGGCCTAGCCCTTGAGCCACTCTGGGTTGCTGTCATATCGGTAGTCATGTATCAGTACCCATAAATCAGAACATTTCCATACCACCAGTCATATATCTGTAACAGAAGATAAATATTATCATTACTATCTCATAATAATAATAGATTGTTGGTGGAGAAGAGAGAGAAATTGAGGAGATGGAAGGTGCACTTTGAGGATTTGTTGAATGTAGAGAGTGACAGCAGTGCTAGTATAAATGGTTGGGGAATGGCTAGGAGAAGGAGAGATGAGAGGAGGGAGGAAGAGATCAGTAGGACGGAAGTAGTGGAAGCAATGAAGAGGATCAAGTTGGGGAAGGCTCCAGGAATTGATGGAGTGTGTGGTGAAATGTTGAGGTATGGAGGCGAGATTGTTGTGGAATGGATATGGAAGTTGTGTAGATTGGCTTGGGAAGAGGGAAGGGTTCCAGAGGACTGGAAATCAGGTATAATTGTTCCTTTATATAAAGGAAAAGGGGAGAGAGAAGTATGCGGTAACCATAGGGGTATTTGCCTTCTTAGTGTAACTGGTAAAATATATGGTAGAATACTCATTGATAGGGTTAGGCATATGATAGAGGAACTAGTTGGAGAAGAACAAGGGGGATTTAGGAAGGAAAAAGGGTGTGTAGATCAGATATTAGTTCTAAGATGTTTAGTGGAGAAGTATCTAGAGAAGGGAAAGAAAGTGTATGCTGCCTTCATGGACTTGGAGAAAGCTTATGACAGAATAGATAGACAAGGAATGTGGAAAGTATTAAGAATATATGGAGAGGATGGGAGAATGTTGAATGCAGTGAAGAGTATGTACGAAGGAGCTAGGGCTACGGTGCGAGTGGATGGTGAGCTGAGTGAATTTTTTTTATCTCAATGTGGGACTGAAACAGGGTTGTGTGATGTCTCCATGGCTGTTTAATATATACATGGATGACGTTGTAAAGGAGGTGCAAGATAGGGCAGTGGATGTGGAGATGGCTCTAATGAACGAGGGTGAGATTTGAAAGATTCCGGTGTTGCTGTTTGCTGATGATACAGTATTGTTGAGTGAAGATGAATGGGAGTTGCAAGGTTTGGTGACTGAATTTGGGACAGTGTGTAGGAGGAGGAAGCTGAAAGTTAATGTAAACAAAAGTAAAGTTATGGTGTTTGAGAGGAATGAAGTCACAGAATGTACAGTGAGGTTGGATGGTGATATGGAGAGTGTGAGTGCATTCAAGTACTTGGGTAGTGTGATGAGTAAGGATGGAACTTTGGGGGATGAAGTGCGTGAAAGGATACAGCAGGGAAGGAAGGTTGTTGGTTCACTGAAAGCAGTGATGAGAAATAGGGAGGTGAGTATGGAAGTTAAGAAGTCACTGCATGATAGTATTGTGATCCCTACCCTGACGTATGGAAGCGAGGCGTGGACCTTGCAAGAGGGGAACAAGTCAAGAGTGAGAGCAGTGGAAATGAGTTACTTGAGAGGAGCGTGCGGAATGACATAGGGGGACAGGTTGACGAATAAAGAAGTGAAGGAACGTTGTGGGGTGGATGTGCATGTGGTTGAGAAGATTAGGAGAAATACACTGAGGTGGTTTGGACATGTAGAGAGAATGGAGAATGAAAGACTGACTAAGAGGGTGTATGTGGGCGAGGTGGAGGGAGGGAGAGGGAGGGGTAGACCGAGGATGAGGTGGAGGGATGGAGTTGAGAGGTATATGAGGGAGGGGGGAGTGAGTTGGGGGGAGGGTAATCAAATGGTGGGTGACAGAGCGACTTGGAGGCGTTTTGTCTGCGGCCACCCTTTGCTGGATTAGGGCGTCGGGCTATAGATAGATAGATAGATAGATAGACTATCTCATCCAGCTGAAATTCACACAAAACTGTAGAATAGGCTCGGTCTAATCAATGATTATTTATTTAATTGGTTTATGAAATTATGAGAATCCCCACCAAAAGATGGAAGTTGTGGAATAAAAGTGCATTTTTGCGAAGGAAGGAAGGCTCAGAATGAAAGCTGTGCTTATATGAAATCGACTCAAAATGTCAGGACTGCAATTATTATAATTATGTAACTACAAACAATATGTAACAATTATGTAACTTGCATTAACAAGATGTAACTTTTATGTAACTTTAACTACAATTATGTTACTACAAACAATATGTAACAATTATGTAACAGTTGCATGAACAAGATGTAACTTTTATGTAACTTTAACTACAATTATGTAACTACAAACAATATGTAACAATTATGTAACGGTTGCATTAACAAGATGTAACTTTTATGTAACTTTAACTACAATTATTTAACTACAAACAATATGTAACAATTATGTAACAGTTGCATTAACAAGATGTAACTTTTATGTAACTTCAACTACAATTATGTAACTACAAACAATAACTAACAATTATGTAACAGTTGCATTAACAAGATGTAATTTTTATGTAACTTTAACTACAATTATGTAACTACAAACAATATGTAACAATTATGTAACAGTTGCATTAACAAGATGTAACTTTTATGTAACTTTAACTATTATATATATTAACAATTATAAGGCCAACACAATTATGTAACAGTTGCATTAACAAAATGTAACTACAGTTATAAGGCCAACACAATTATGCATTACCACAATATTATGTAACAATTCATAAAATGTTACAATTATGTATTACCACAATATTACTACAATATTATGTAAAGTCATACAATTATACCACAATTCTGTATTACCAGAATCATCTTACAAGTTAGGTGAAATATTAGACATTACTAAAGGGATAACTCAATATGTAATGTAATAACCTAGCAGTATTACCATTGCACAATTATATGCGTACATCTGTTATACATACACATCTTACAAAATGTCATACAACAACCATTGCATTTGTTCAATTATGTATACAACTTGTTAAAATGTAATATTCCTAGATCACTGGAATTTACTATGAATATTATATGTATACAATATTATAATCAATATTATGTACTAATAGATTAGCATATGTCAGTGATGATTGCTGTCGGAGGACCTCCAGCGGCGTGGCCGAGCATATGTCAGGACTCCATATTATAATTACAAATCATAATAGGTAAATAGATAAATAGACAGATAGAGAGACAGATAGAAGCAGCAAGTCAGATGATGAGAAGGTATTGTGTCTGCAAGAATCGAGCAATGCTAAACATGCTTACACACTCTTAACTCAAGGAATGCTTTATAAGCACATGGCAGCGCCTCGTGACCATACACACACATACAGACATACTCACACACAGGCTTCTAGAACTTTCCAACCACAGTGTAACACACGTGACACGACCCCTGCTACACCAGAATTTAGGAAGCAGGGCGGCAGAAGGAGACAGGCCATAGAACAGGCAGGTAGTAGGGAGAACGAGCCTAGCAACATGGAAGAGAGAGAGAGAGCGAGACAGGGAGGTAGCTAGCGGGACTCTACTTAATTTCGCTCGTGTGTGAGAGACTTTGTTAATATTTCCAAGACAAATAAAAATAGTCCCATACTATTCTTTACCCCTCCTGTCATTGCATGACAAAAGGGAACCAAGATTATCTACTTACAAACTACTCACATATAACAACCGCTCGTCTACAAGTCTAATATATATAAAACATCACTACAAAGAAGTTACAAAGTCTATTATGAGATATGGCGGCAGCGAACATATGAACCTCGTCTACAAATCTACAGTGAATTCCTACAAAAGCAGGAGACACTCTACAAGATTAGCTTCAGTTCTACAATGAATTCCTACAAAATACAAGCCCACGAGTGTACAACTGATTCTGCATTATCAAGAGTGAAAACAAAAAGATACCTCTCACAATCAGCAACTCACAACCAGCTCCTGACAGTATTCTCTCCAACCCCCCCCCTCCGTCTCCATGATCATCATGCTGATGTAGAAGTGATCACACGACGTCTTGCCAATAGTTTAACTAAATACTGATCAAACAATCTTGAAATTTCTACGACGAACCAACGAACTACAACCATCTACAATCAACTACAAGTAACAACTCCACGAGTCGTCTGTATAATCTTCTACACACTCCTTCAAGTAGCGGCAGTCTTCATCCCACAACGAGTAAATCACAAGAAAAAAGGACCGAGAGTACATCAAGAAAGAAAAAACAAACCAAACAAACGAAGAGTGAGACACGACTCACAACTCACAACCACCAGACCTCACCCTCCTCTCTCTGCTACATCCACCCAACCTCCACCGCTGACGCAGGCGTGAAGAGGTCAAGACAACGAAGCAGATACCAACCCCATATTCACAACTCATCTTACTCACTCATCTTCACTCAAGTTACTCATCGCTACTCATTTACTCACCACAGCTACCAGTGTGGGAAGTCGACGTCACCATACGTGTGCTGAGACGACGCCAAGCCGTGTGTCTGACACCCCACAACACGTCAATCAACCCGTGAAGAACAACGCTATCACCACGTGCAACACCACTCACACCATTTCCACCACGGTAAAAATTAGTGAGTTACATAGTTACTTCATTTATACGATACACAGTGATAGACAACACATTTTGCACAAACATATAAAACCTGCTGTATAGTTACAACTTAAATACATATACCTACTTCAGTTATCTTCATAATTCAATTACTAAATAATCACCAACAATAAATATTCTACACTGTATATGTTCATTCATTTATTATAGCATTTATTTACTACTAACGAGTGTTACCATTTATACCTACATAAAATACATGTTTCATACATACAACTATAAAAATTGCACTTCACATATAAAGAAAATGTGAGCCGTAACTAGAATATTCTTTTTACCATTTCAATAATCTTTTCATTCAGCCCTACTGGGGGACCTCATCTGCGTCACAAACAGGCCTCCTGAATGAAAAGAATGGGCTTTGTCTAGTTTTGGGGTATTGGCATGATATTTTGACTGTATGTACCATAACACCAAATACTCATTAGTTTATCTTAGTTTAATTTTGGACACAGAGAAATAATGTTACCTCTACTATCCCAAGAAAGAGCCTAGACTCAAGCAGCCCTTCTGTAGCAACACCATCTTCCAGACAAAGAAGACACTCAAGGCCATCCCATACCCAAAACAACCAAAACCATGGTTCTTTCACTTTATATTAGGTTAATGTATTAGAAGAATTACAATCTCCTTAGTAAGTAACTCTTGGCTATATCTGTCTATCTATTTATCTATTGTCAGACGCCTTAATCCCGTAAGGGGTGGCCACAAACAAATAGCCTCCATGTCGCCCTGTCCCCCGCCATTTCACTGCCCCGCTCCCAACTCACACCCCCCTCTCTCATATACCTCTCCACCCCATCCCTCCATCTCATCCTCGGCCTTCCTCTCCCTCTTCCCCCCTCCACCTCACTCACATACACTCTCTTCGTCAGTCTTTCACCCTCCATCCTCTCCACATGGCCAAACCACCTCAGTGTATTCCTCCTAACGCTTCCTATCACATCCACATCCACACCACAACGCTCCTTTATATCCTCATTTGTCAGCCTGTCTCTCCATGTGACTCCACAGGCTCCTCTTAAATAACTCATTTCCACTGCTCTCACTCTTGACTTGTGTCTTGGTTACTAAGTTTAAAAAAAAAAGTAAACAATCCCATTCCAGCAACTATGGAAAATAGTTATATCATGCTTTGCAGAGGGATTTGGGTCATGCTATCAATGAAACACCCTTCGGGTGACTACAATCCTACCTAACCAATCATTAACTGAACTGTACAACATTTATCCCAAACTAGCAATTTTCCGTAATCTAAATAATCCTAACCTGCCAGTTTTGGTATTTATTAAACTGTGATGCCATCATAATGCAGCACAGGAGGCTGGTCCATTTATCCCCCTGTTGTGTTGGTGGGATTACCTTAGTGGTTTATATGTGGAGATGAGTGGAACCTTCTAGAAATTAAGCATTACGCTGTAGGACTAAGTTAATGTTTTTTATCGAGATGAACATTTAGAAATTTGTGTTGTGCCTTGCGATTAGCTGAGTGGTTTATATATGGAGTTGTGATGAACATTCTAGAAATTAAGTGTTATGACATTTATGTCTGGTGAAGTG
This sequence comes from Coenobita brevimanus, assembly GCF_032717465.1. NCBI lineage: Eukaryota > Metazoa > Arthropoda > Malacostraca > Decapoda > Coenobitidae > Coenobita > Coenobita brevimanus. Next base: position 5,357,268 of record NC_136995.1, read on the forward strand.
AGGAACATTCTAGAAACATCGACATGTCTTGCCTTAAGAATTTGTTCTTGTCATAATTGTTATTGTGGATTGTGGATTTAACCTGCCGTGTCCCGTTAACATCACAACTTTTTTTCAAGAACTGACCCGATGATGTACCGGTACGTTCTGCAATTGCAAGGTCCGTCATTTTCACATTTTTCATGTTTCGTGGGTGATTTTTGGTAGGCATTTGCAGGAAACCTTCCTCTACCCACCGCCACTCCCTGTCCCCACATGACCCCCATGCGCCATTGTCTCGGCAACTCACGTATTTGCAGCGACCTGGCCAATAAAAACATGTCACGCTGCAGTCTCTCCGACAATGAAATTCAAGCAGCCTTTGATGCCTTCACAGGCGAGAGTGATTCCCCAATTGATGGCGATGTGGAGGACAAAGATTACTTGGCGCCGGAGGAAGAAACAAGCAGAAATTATGAGGAGGTAACGTCGCCAAGGAAGGTGCAGTATGTTGATGTGTTCTGTGAGTGAAACAATGCTATTATTGCCTATATTAGAATGTGAAAATCAATATATTCTTGTACTGCATATAAATTCGTACCAAATGAACAAATATCTACCTATTCTGAGTGGTTTGCAGTAGTTACCCCTACCATAAAAAACGTGATAGCAGCAGCGCGGCGCCAGAGAAGATGGTACCAGGTGTTCAGAGGGACATCTGTATAAAGCTCTTATAAGCTCAGGTGAGCACTGTTTTGGGTATTTTTCAATGTTTCTCATAAAAAAACGGAGGTTTGAGCCAAAAAAAAAAAAACTTTTTAATAATCTGCCGGGACTGAGGGGGGGGGGGGTCATTGGTGAAAAATCGGCCGGGAGGCGGCTGGTTAAATGCATTATTACATGGGAAAATTTGAGTTCTCTCCCAGGCTCTAGAATATCTTGTGCTGTTCTGGAGATGGAGTCAGCAGGGGGTGGGTCTATATAAAGGGACCATCGTGCCCCCTAGTTTAGTTAGTTTGTGTGTGGCAACCAACAGAGAGCAGTACAGAGTAGAGAGTAGTACAGAGGGAGTATGGGAGGAGTTAAGTAAATCAAAGGAAAAGAAAATGGTCCTGACGAAATTTCATGTTCGGTGCTACATGAATGTGCAAAGGAGTTAAGTAGACCAATATCATTACTATTCAAGGAATTCTTGGGTCAAGGTAAACTACCTGATATGTGGAAGGATGCAAACAGCTTTCCCCTACTCAAGAAAGGGAACAGACAAAATCCACTCGACTACCAACCAAAATCACTAACCAGTGTTGTAAGATACTGGAAAAGCTGATAAGAAAAGTTTGGGTATACCATCTAGAACACAGTATGATGACAGAAAGGCAGTTTGGTTTCAGAAAGGAAAAATCATGTGTTACCAATCTATTATTACTATGACAGAGTTGCAGAAACATTACAGAAAAGAGAAAAAATGGGCGGACAGTATGTATCTAGATTTCAAGAAAGCAATTGACACAGTACCGCACCAAAGACTTTTATGGAATATGTACCATCAAGGAGGAATCCGAGGCAGACTATACTGTTGGATGTAAGATTCTCTCAGAAAAAGGGAAATGAGAACAGTACTAAGGGGAAATTACTCATCATGGAGGGAAGTGACTGGAGTTCCATAGGGCTCAGTGCTGGAAATGTAAGCTATCCATATATGTTTGCTGATGATGCAAAAATACAGAGTTACTAACACAGACTCCTGTAGAGAGCTACAAGAAGAATTATTTATATACTTCATGAATGGAGTAATAAATGGCAAATGGAATTCAGTGTACACAAGTGTCATGTACTTAAGTTTGGTAAAAGTGAAAAAAGACCAGATTGGGATTATAAGTTAGGATGTACTATTGCGGCCAGGAGTTCTTAGCCACCCTCGTCCATCCAACCCGTGTATGTGGCAACGTCGCATTCACGAGCACAGAGGTTGCCTTCGATGCAATTCTGCCGAAAGATATCCCTTCAGCTTTCGGCTTGTACTAGTGGATAAAGCAATAGCAATATTCACTCTGAAGGTTTGACTCTGATAACAGGAATATATCACACTGATTATTTAATAACTTGTTTCTCGTATAGAGCCAAGCAAGTGACATATATATATATTTGGCTCCACTCCATGATTTCCTGTCGGTTTGAATCAGCGAACACAGAGTGAACAAGTTCGAAACATTCATTTGTTACTGGGAGAGAGAGAGAGAGAGAGAGAGAGAGAGAGAGAGAGAGAGAGAGAGAGAGAGAGAGAGAGAGTAGTGGGTGCCTGTGAATTTTCGAGGAATTAGGCGGAGAAATGAGGTGCTCAACACAGTTACACATGGATTTTTCCTTTCGTTTCGGTTGGCTTTCTATGCCTAAATGATTAGATGAAGGTAAATTAAGAAATACTGTATAATAACTGGATGACGAAGTGGTAATAGGGTCTGGCTAACGATTGTTTGGTCCAAGGTGTGCAGTGGTAAGCCTAGTTCCAGGCAACGGTCGCTTTTAAAAGTTGGATATTTTAAGTCCTATTTATTTTAAATAGCTCTATGTATGTTTACAGTAAGCGTATGCCCCTATGGACCTATTTTCACCCCATGAATATTTTTTCAATGGACTTTTTCATCACTCGGAGCACAATCCCCCATGGACGTATTATCCTTAATGATTTCTTTTTTTTTTTTTAAGACGCTTACTTTTCTACGTAAATCTATTTTCCCAGGAACTAATTTTTCCCACTGATGTATTTTCTCCCCATGGACCAATTTTTCCGTCTACCCTGAATCTCTCCATGGATGCAGGTTTCCTACATGGACGTATACCCATGGACATATTTTTCACAGTGAACCTATTTTCCTCATAAACCTATTATCTGACGTGGTTATATCACCGACTGATGCGTGCATTTAAAACAAACTCTTAACCAACAGACGTATTGCACTATGGACCTGTTGTAACCCACTGGATCTATATACCTACTTCTGCATGACTCCAGAATAATATCCCCTGTGGACCGATTCTCCGCACACTGACCCATTCCCAACTCGGACATATTCACTCAAATGACGTAATCCCAGAGGCCTGTTTTCCCACAGTCTGTCCATCCATCTACACACCCATCCAATCACGCACATACCCACAACCTTACTCAATATAGTATGTCTCAAAATTAGGACGACATAAATCCGTCATTTGCCTTGGCCTACATGTAGCACCACCACCCACCTCACTTAATGCACGAACCCCACTCCATCCCACTTAACCAACCCAACAACCCTTTCCCTCCCTCTCGCCCACCCACTCCACCTAATCCGCCTGTGAAACCACGAGCCTACACTAACCAATCCACCCACCCAGTCACCAACCTACCAACCAGCATACCATGCACCACAAGTCAGATGACTCGCAATTCAACACACACACACACACACACACACACACACACACACACACACAGAGGCGGGGTGGATTTCCATACACAAAAGATGAGTCTTCCCGCTTAACTCAGTCTATCGGTAGAAAATAGTATTTTTTACAGGGAGTTTGCCAGGCCGATAAAGGGGTAGATATGGGCTTCATTCCGGCTACATACATATAATTTTATGCGATGCGAGTAAATAACGTGCTCGAGCTAAACAGGGAATTTTTCCTTTGGCTGATGACGAAGGAGTTTATCCCAGGATAACGTCTCGTCGGACAAAATGCAAGATGGGTTTTATTCTGAATAACTTCAGTTGACTTTGTCAAATTATTCGCCAGGCCGTGTAACTTCTGTTAAATGGCTTATGTTCGCATTTTTTTTTCTCTCTCTCTGGTGGTTGGCACCTGCAGATTTTTGGCAGACTATGAGTATTTTTCTCATTAACCTGATATCCCTCTCTGGACAGAGAGATAAATTACTTTCTTAACCCATTAGTGCCTAGTGTCCTCAATTTAGGACGGAACTGAGCATTTTAAAAATTTAATAAAGAAGGGAACCCCGGGGAAGGGACCTACGAGCTTCGCAACTATGAGCCGACAGGCGGAGGGCGGTACGCCTAGCACCCGTCCAGCAAAATCTCTCGCACAGGAGCTCTGGAAGCCAGTGGGTTAAGCACAGCTTTTTGTTAAATCAACAGCATTTATCTCCTAATTCATTATTCCTCCGATAGCAATCCTTAAAAAAAAAAAAAAAAAAAAAAACTATCACAGAGCAAGGCAAGTTCTAGTGACTGATGGAAGAACAATTCATACTGTGGCCTGTTTTCAATGCAGCACATGAATCCAGGGTTTCTCATCCCTTGCACTTCCTTGCACCAGTCTGCCTCCGCCCTCCACCTCATTTCTCCAAAATTCACAGGCGACCACCATACACGCTCTCTCTCTCTCTCTCTCTCTCTCTCTCTCTCTCTCTCTCTCTCTCTCTCTCTCGGTAACAAATGAATGCTTCGAACTTGTTCACTCTTTGTGTTCGCTGATTCAGATCTACAGTACAGGAAGTCGTGGAGTAAAATCAAAGATACAAATTTATGTCACTGGCTTTGTACTGTATGAGAAAAAATAGTTACTAAATAATAAATGTAATATATTCGTGTTACCAGGGTCAAACCCTCAGAGTAAATATTACTACTGTTTTATCCATTAGTATAAGCCCAAAGCTGAAGGGATATTTTTCGACAGAAATGCATAGAGGGCAACTTCTGTGCTCGTGAATGCGACGCTGCCACATACATGGGTTGGCTGGACGAGGGTGGCTAACAACTCCTGGCCGCAATAGTACAACCCTACACATACCGGAAAGAGAGAAGGACCTAGGTGTGATTATCAATAACAGACTATCTCCGGTTGACCACATCAGTGAGAAGGTACGGATCATGTATACACTGCTTGCAAATATGAGAATAGCGTTCGCATAAATAAATGAAGACATGCTAAGAAAGATAATAACATCATTCATCAGACCAACGCTGGAGTATGCATCAGTAGTCTGGAATCCTTATCTCAAGAAACACATAGATAGGATTGTGAAAGTTCAAAGGGCCGCTACAAGATGGGTCCCAAGCTTAAGGGATCTAACCTACGAAGAAAGACTAGAAAAGCTGAATCTGCCAACACTACAGGATAGAAGGAAAAGAAGAGACATGATAATGCTATATAAGTGCATATCAGGGAAGGAGAAAATAGATATAAATGAGTATATAACCTATGGAGAAGCATCAGCAAGAAGACACTGGAAAAAAAAAAAAAAGCATAAAAAGTGAGGTGATAAATGTGTAAGGAAATTCATTTTCCCAAAAAGAGCAATTGATCAGTAGAATGCACAACCAAATGAAATAGTGTGTGCCAAAACTATTCATAAATTTAAGGATATGTATGATAAAAATGGTTTAATATACGCGACAGTACGAGCTTGATTCATTCCTGTAAAGATACAATTAGGTAAGAACAATTAGTTTAGAACACACACACACACACACACACACACACACACACACACACACACGTTTAAAAATTCATCCATTAGCACTCTTACACACACACACACACACACACACACACACACACACACACACATGGAAAAAGAGGAATTCAAAACTGTATGAACAAAAAGATGCGTAATTCAAAAACAGGAATTACTACAAGAGAAGATGGAGGAAGCACAAACAAAGAACGAGGTAAGATCTGAGGAGGAGAAGAATACATTTTTTTACAAAATAATTGGATTGCAGGTTCGAAAGTGGTACATAAACAAGAGGGAATAAAAAGGAGGAAGGCAGAAGACCCAAGTCATGACAAGAATGCAAACAAGATGATTAAATTGATGTACTCAAATGTAGATGGAATGGTATCTAAATTATTAGAGATGAATGATTATATCAGAGAAAATGAACCACATATAATATGCCTAACTGAAACAATATTAACACCAAGGATATCAAATGACATCCTAACTTAGAGGAATACAATATATGGAGAAGAGATAGGAATTTAAAAAAAGGAGGAGGAATTATAATATAAACAAAGAAACATCTAAAATTCAAAGAAATAGAACTAGATAGACCCTTACAAGTAGAACTGATTGCACTAGAGAGCAATACATCTGAAGGAAAAGTAATTGTAGCAGACTTATACATGCCACCCAGATCAAACACATGGGAAAGAGGTGAATATGAAGACCTGGCAGAGAGTACAATTCAGAGTTTAAGAGCATTACTACATAGAATGGAAGAGAAATCGGAAAGAATTATACTAACTGGAGATTTTAATACAAATACTAATTGGAACACTCTAGATATAATACACCAAGAAAGCTGTTGGGACTACAAGCTCCTGGATCTCGTGCAGGAGTATTTCCTGACACAACATCTAAGGGAAAGCACCAGAAAAAGAGGACTCGATGTACCCTCAATGCTAGATCTCATATTTACTAGGCAAGAAAACAATATTGATGAGTTAATGTATCACCCTCCAGTCGGCAAAAGCGACCATGCAGTACGAAATTGCAACTTCAGGATTGCATACAATATAGTTAACAGCGATGAAAGTTACAAAAAGAGCCTATATTATAAAACGGGAAACTACCATGACCTAAAGAAGTACTTCTTAGAAATAGATTGGGAAAAGAAACTTAGAGGACAAGATTTAAATGTTATATATAAAAAATTCTGTGATCTTTATGAAATAGGAGTCCAAAATTACATCCCACAGCACAAAGCAACAGAAATGAAAATAAATAGTTTAATACAGAATATAAAAAATCAAAAGAAGAAAGAGACTTGCCGTGGAATAGATACAGAAGACACAATAGTGAGAGGGCATATAACAACTATAAACAGGCAAGAAACGATTATACAAAGATAAGGAGGGTGGCTCAGGGACAGTTTGAGGAGGACATTATAAATAAATGTAGTGATCAACCCAAGTTTTTTTACAGCTACATCCGAAGAAAAACCAAAGTTAAAGATAAATTATAGTCCAATATGGATAGGATCATCTATACACAAGAGAAAGACATTTCTGAAGCACTAAATAAAAACTTCTGATCAGTTTTTACAAAACAAAAATATTTTGAGAGATGATATTGAACATGCATGCCCACATGTATTACCAGATATACATATATCAGAAAAAGAAGTACTGGAAGAGTTACGTAAAGTAGATAAAGGAAAAGCAAATGGTCCTGACGGAATTTCAGGTTGAGTGCTACATGACTGTGCAGAATTATTAAGTAGACCATTGTATTTAATATTCAAGGAATCCTTAGGTCAAGGTAAACTACCTGATATTTGGAAAAAGGCAAACATTGTTCCCCTATTCAAGAAAGGAAATAGACAAAATCCACTCAACTACCGACCAGTATCACTGACAAGTGTTTTAAGTAAGGTACTAGAAAAGCTGATAAGGAACATGTAGAAGAGCGCAATATGATAACAGAGAGGCAGTTCGGTTTTAGAAAGGGAAAGTCATGTGTTATTAATCTATTAGGCTACTATGATAGAGTTACAGAAACATTACAGAAAAGAGAAGGACGGGTGGACAATATCTATTTAGATTTTAAGAAAGCATTTGACAGAGTACCGCACCAAAGACTTTTATGGAAACTGCACCATCAACGAGGTATCCAAGGCAATCTGTACTGTTGGATGCAGGATTTTCTTAGAAAAAGGGAAATGAGAACAATATTAATGGGAAATTACTCATCATGGAGGGAAGTGACCAGCAGAATGCCACAGGGCTCGGTGCTGGCACCAGTTATGTTTTTAGTATATACAAATGACATAGTAACATTGGAAATGGAAGCTATCTAAATATGTTTGCGGATGATGCAAAAATAAAAAGGAAAATTGCTGATACTGATTCTTGCAAAGAGCTGCAACAGGAATTAAACAAGCTTCATGAATGGAGCATTAAATGGCAAATGGAATTCAACGTTTACAAGTGTCATGTAATTAAATTTGGTAAAAGTGAGAAAAGACCAGATTGGGATTATAAGTTAGGAAATAAAACCCTACACACATCAGAAAGAGGGAAAGACCTGGGAGTACCTTCCCACTGATAAGGTTATCTCCAGATAACCATATCAGTGAGAAGGTACACCCGAAAGCACTAATCTCTCCCCCCCTGGTAGCCGGAGCCGCGGCCAATGAACTACCAGGCGATCGAACACCCCACATCCACAGCCCCTCTCCAACTCAGAGAAAGCTTTGTTGGAAAGATGTGGAACGGCTAAAGCTGGTGATGTTACAGTGTGTCATGATCGTTTTTACTGACAATCAGAACCAGTCGGGGTAAGTATATAAGGGCATTTAATGTGTAATACTGTGCTATTATCCACAGCATATGAGAGCGGCACGAAAATGTAGTATGTGTTATTGTCTATATACTTATGAGTATACAAATGAGTATAGAATAGTGAACAGCATCTGTTGAAAGATATGATGTCTTTTCTCATGCATTCTCGTTCCAACCTCCACCATACATTCTCACTCCCACCTCCACCATCCTTCTTTCTGGGTTGCTGTCTCCACCAGATGCCTGTCATACCCTATTATCCCCCACTCCCACCCATTGTTAACCAGCATAGAGATAATGATGAAATGATCCGTTAGGTATTGATCATATATTATCATACACCTCTGTATGAATCAGGAGCAAATAAATAACATACAATTCTCCGGTATACCTGCCAACCATTTCTTTATGTTGTAAGCTGTTACGTGACATACACACTGCAAGTTGGACCTTGTGTAACAAGGACATAAGTTTGTTTATCGTTAATACATGTTGTGTGGTTTTGGACGTCCATTAATTCATAATTATGAGCGTGGCAATTTAAGCCTTACGTTATCAACACGTAAGGTTATGTTCCTGTCATTATTAGATGAACGAAACGACTCTGGGATCGACTCTGACGAACCACAAACTCTGTTTTAACGAAAGTATACCGACCTCTTGTCACAACAATGACACAATATCACTATGTATATGACTGAATGTGGGTCAATCGTATATATAATGACATTGTATCACTGTTGTGTCAAGAGGTCCATACATTTTCGTTAAAGCAGAGAACTTGTGGTTCGTCGGAGCCGATCTCTGATTCGTTTTCTTCAGCCAGTAATGAGAGGAACATAAACCTTATGTGATTATACTGTAAGGCTTAAACTGCTACGTTCATATGAGTTAATGGACGTTCAAAACCACACAACCTGTATTAACAAAAAACAAACGTATGTCCTTGCAACACAAGGTCCAACTTGCAGTGCGTTTGTCATGCGACAGCTTTCAACAGGATGAAATAGCTGGCAGGTATACCGGAGTATTGTATGTTTTTGATTTATTGGTGCTTAGTACAAAGCTGTATGATAATATCAATATGACCAATAACTGACTGATCATTTTATCTTTATCATTGTTTATGTTGGTTAACAATGGGTGGGAGTGGGCTACGAGAGGGTACGAGAGTCGTTTGGTGAAGACAGCAACTCTGAGAGAAGAGTGAAGGGGGTGGGAGCGAGAATGTATGAGAAACGACATCATATCCTTCATCAGAGGCTGTTCACTCTCCTAGACTTATTTGTAATATTATAATATAGTATGCAAGTATACAGACAATAATATAATACATCGTAAATCTTCTTTCATTTTCGTGCCTTTCTCATATATTGTGGATAACAGCACAGTATTACACATTAAATGCCTTTTTACACTTACCCCTACTGGTTCTGATTGTCTATATAAACGATCATGACACACTATAACATCAAAGCTTTAGCCGTTCCACATCTATCCACCAAAGCTTTCACTGGGTTGGGGAGGGGCTGTGAATGTGGGGTGTTCGATCGCCTGGTCGCTCACTGGCCGCGGCTCCGCCTACCAGGGGGGAGAAATTAGTGCTTTCGGGTGTACGTAACATGTATACATTGCTTGCTAATATGAGAATAGCATTCACATATATAAATGAAGACATGTTGAGAAAGATAACATAATTCATCAGACCAGCCCTGGAGTATGCATCAGTAATATGGAATCCCCAACTCAAAAAACACAGATAAGATTGAAAAAGTACAAAGGGCAGGTACAGGATGGATACCAAGCTTAAGGGATCTAAGCTACGAAAAAAAATTAAAAAAACTGAATCTACCAACACCACAGGAGGGAAGGAAAAAAGGAGACATGATTATGCTATATAAATGCATCTCAGGGGGAAAGAAAATAGACACAAATGAATATATAACCTGAGGGGATGTATCAGCAAGAGAACACTGCAAAAAAATACATAAAAAGAGAGGTGATAAAGATGTAAGGAAATTTAGTTTCCCAAATTGAGCAATTGATCAGTGGAATGCACCACCGAATGAAGTAATGTGTGCCCAAACTATTCACAAATTTAAGGATATGCATGATAAAAATGGTTTAACCCGTCACGTCCCGAGGTTTTCCGCACCTCCAACATCCCCCAATCCCGAGGTATTTTCGATTTTTTTTTTTTTGGCTAAAACCTCCGCTTTTGGTGAGAAACATCGAAAATTCATAGAGAAATCGCTCACCTGAGGTTTAAAAATACTCGATCCAGGTAGGAGTTCCTCCTTACCTGACTGGGTCTTCTATCATGCTGGCACCAAAGAAAACGAGTTCTATGGGAGGGTAACTATTTCACACAACTCATAAACGGTATTTATTTATTTACTTGGTACGAATTTATATGTAGTATGAGAGTATATTAGTTTTCAAGCAGTAATATAGGCATTATAAGCATTGTTTCACTCACTAACTAATCACCATACCTGACCTTTTTTTGCCACATTACCTGATCATTATTTCTGACTGTTTCTTCTTCTAATGCTATGTAAACTTTGTCCTCCACATTGTCATCGATTGGGGAATCACTCTGGCCCTGAATATCTTTACTGGCCAGGTCACTGATAACAGGTGAATTGCCAAGACAATGGCGTGAGGGGGGGAGGGGGGAAGTTATGCGGTGTAAGACATTGTCCCTGCTTGGCATCTTGTAGAGGAATAGGGGAAGGTGTCCCGTGTGTACGTACGAAAAATGAAAATTGTGCAAATTAGGGACCTTGCAATTGTACGACATACCAGTACGTCGCCAGGACTGGCAAATGCAAAATGTTGCAACGTACCCATACATCGACGGGATGGGGCAGGTTAATGCACGGGACAGCACGAGCTTGACTCATTCCTGTTAAGATACAGTTAGGTAAGAACAATTAGTTTCGAACACACACACACACACACACACACACACACACACACACACACACCTGAATATGTTTGCAGATCATGCAAAAATTCAAAGGAGAATTACTAACACAGACTCTTGTAAAGAGCTACAAGAAGAATTAAATAAACTTCATGAATGGAGTAATACATGGCAAATGGAATTCAGTGTGGACAAGTGTCATGTAATCAAGTTTGGTAAAAGTGGAAAAAGACCTGATTGGGATTATAAGTTAGGAAATAAAACCCTACACACATCAGAAAGAGAGAAGGACCTAGGTGTGATTATCAATAACAAACTATCTCCGGCTGACCACATCAGCGAGAAGGTACGGAACATGTATACACTGCTTTCAAATATGAGAATAGCATTCACATACATAAATGAAGACATGCTAAGAAAGATAATAACATCATTCATCAGACCAACCCTGGTGTATGCATCAGTAGTCTGGAGTCCTCATCTCAAAAAACACATAGACAAAATTGAAAAAGTTCAAAGGGCCGCTACAAGATGGATACCAGGCTTAAGGGACCTAACCTATGAAGAAAAACTAAATAAACTGAATCTACCAACACTACAGGAGAGAAGGAAAGGAGGTGACGTGATAATGCTATATAAGTGCACATCAGGGAAGGAGAAAATAGACATAAATGATTACTTAACATATAGAGAAGCATCAGCAAGAGGACACTGCAAAAAACTGCATAAGAAGAGAGGTGATAAAGATATAAGGAAATTCAGTTTCCCAAACAGAGCAATTGATTAATGGAATGCACTACCGAATGAAATAGTGTGTGCCAAAACAATTCACAAATTTAAGTTTATGTACGATAAATATGGTTTAAGACACGGGAAAGTACGAGCTTGACTCATTCCTGTAAAGATACAATTAGGTAAGAACAATTAGGTAAGAACACACACACACACACACACACACACACACACACAGAATCACAATAATTGGAGAAGGTGTGGTGATCCTAACCTGACCGAGATGGATGGGAGAAATTACAATAATCTCATCAAGGGAGGTCTTTCTATTTGCCTGGGTAGCTCCTTAACACCTACTCGTGATCTATTTTTCATAATGTTCCTTCATATTCTTTTCGGCTCTTTGGTGTATTTCTGAATCCACTCAATTATTGACGGAGTTCGTATATAAATAAAGAGAACAGCAGTTCTTTTATTACAAAACCACTGCTTTATTATTTCCGAGGTATTGCCAAGCAATTTTCTTTTTTTCAGGAAATCGATTCTTAACGCCCATAGCTCCTTCCTTGTAAATATTGTATCTATATTTTCTTTCCGTGCTGTATGCTAATTATGTAGCTCAAAATGTCAATGTATTTACACTGATTAACGTGGAATTCTCTCTCTCTCTCTCTCTCTCTCTCTCTCTCTCTCACACACACACACACACGAGGCACCGAGGAGACCAGACGCAAGCCGCCAGGCCCACCACCGCTCCATACATGGCCAACTTGGCAGTGGCATTACCTAAATTAGTATCTTTATATGAGTCAAGGTCTTTAGCAGGTTAGACTAAATGGTGTTGTAGTATATATATATATATATATATATATATATATATATATATATATATATATATATATATATATATATGAAAGGAACTTTAAGCAAGATTTGTTCAAACAGAAAAGAAAACAAATAGTAAGAATGCACACAATCAGCTGATCGTTTGTTTTGTCTACAACTGCCCCAGGGAATGTAAGTACCATATGTGCTTTTAGTACTGCAAAATGACCACATACTTTAGTAAAGCAAATTTGGAAAAGAAAAGGGATAAAGGTAGAAAGCAGGACGATGATTTATACCAAAAACTGGTTGAAATGGAGACTCACAATAAACTAGTGGAACGAGTACACAGATTAGAGATGGCTTTTCAGAATGAGATTGATGAAATTAAGAAACAGATGCACTTGCAAAAGGAAGAAATAGAAAAACTAGGAAAGGAAGTCAACAAGAAAGACACAACTATAGATGAAATGACACTAGAGTTGGGTTCACTTAGGAGAGAAATTGGTGAAATGGCAAGTACAGTAGTCAACCACGAGAGTATTATGGAAGAATAAAAAAATGATACAGAGACAATTAGGCAAGTAAGCAGTCTGATGGACCAGGGCAGTGATATTGAGAAGATAACACAGGTGAATGAAGCTGTGCAAAGCTACAAAAATGATTTGGAAACCACTTATGCTGAAATGGTGGAAATAAAGAAAGACTTAGAAACAAGGATGGAAGAAAAAAGCATTAAAAAAGAAATGAAAAGAATAATTCAAAACAATCCAAAGTTAGTCAGAGATTCAGTAGATATTAACAAATCTATAGTAATCACTGGTATAGAAGAGGAAGAAGTAAAAACCAAGATCTCAAGAGACAAAAAGGAGATGGCAAATGTAATGAGCATATTGAAAGAAGTATCAGAGGAAATCTGTAGTAAAGATATAGAGGAACACAAAAGGTTAGGGAAATACGAGAGAAGCAAGTCAAGACCCCTAAAGGTAACCTTCCAGAGTGTAAATACTGTGGAGGAGATACAAAAAAATGCAAAGAATTTTATAGATAAAGACGAGTTTTAAAATGTATGGATAAAAAGATGCCTAACACAAGAGGAACTGGAATTACTGAAAGAGAAGAGGGAAGAAGCAAAAACAAAAAACGAGGGAAAATCAGAGGAGGAGGAGAAGGATACATTTTTTTTTTTTTTACAAAGTAATAGGATTGCAGGTACGAAAGTGGTACATAAACAGGAGGGAATAAAAAGGAGGAAGGTAGTAGAACCAAGTCATGACAAGTATACAGTATAAACAAGGTGATTAAGTTGATGTACTCAAATGTGGATGGAATGGTATCTAAATTATTAGAGATGAATGATTGTCAGAGAAAATGAACCACATATAATATGCCTAACTGAAACAAAATTAACATCAAGGATATCAATGACATCCTAAACTTAGAGGAATATAATATATGGAGAAGAGATAGGAACTTAAATAAAGGAGGAGGAATTGTAATATTAACTAAGAAAAATCTAAAAGTCAAAGAAATAGCACTAGATATGCCCTCACAAGTAGAACTGATTGCAGTAGAGATCAATACATCTGAAGGGAAAGTAATTGTAGCCAATTTGTACATGCCACCCAAGTCAAACACATGGGAAAGAGACGAGTAGGAGGATCTGGCAGAGAATACAATTCAGAGTTTAAGATCATTATTCCATATAATGGAAGAGAAATCGGAAAGAATTATACTAACTGGAGATTTTAATACAAATATAAATTGGCATACTCTAGATATAATATGCCAAAAAAGCTGTTGGGACCATAAGCTCCTGGATCTCGTGCAAGAGTTTTTCCTAACGCAACATGTAAGGGAAAGCACCAGTATAAGATGACTCGATGTACCCTCATTGCTAGATCTCATATTTACTAGGTAAGAAAACGATATTGACAATTTAATATACCACTCTACATTCGGCAAAAGCGACCATGCAGTACTAAATTGCAACTTCAGGATTGCATATGACATAGTTAACAGCAATGAAAGCTACACAAAGAGCCTAAACTATAAGAAGGGAAATTATCATGACTAAAGAAGTACTTCTTAGAAATTGATTGGGGAAAGGAGCTTAGAGGACAAGAATTAAATGCTATATATAAAAAATTCTGTGAACTTTATGAAATAGGAGTCCAGAAGTACATCCCAAAGCACAAAGAAGCAGAAAAGAAAAGAAAGAAATGGTTCAATACAGAATGTAAAAAATCAAAAGAAAAAAAGAAATTTGTTGTGAAATAGATACAGAAGTCACAATAGTGAAAGGGTATATAATAATTACAAACAGGCAAGAAACGATTATACAAGAATAAGGAGGGAAGCCCAAAAACAGTTTGAGGAGGATATCATAAATAAAAGTAGTGATCAACCGAAGTTATTTTACAGCTACATCAGAAGCAAAACCAAAGTAAAAGATAAAATACAATCCATTACGGACGAGGGAATCACCTATACACAAGAGAAGGATATTTGTGAAGCACTAAACAAGAAATTCCAATCAGTTTTTACAGAAGAAAAAAAATTTGAGAGGGATTATGTGGAACAAAGATGCCCACACATACTACCAGATATACAAACATCAGAAAAAGTAATACAGGAGGAGCTAAGTTAATTAGACAAAGGAAAAGCAAATAGCCCTGATGAAATTTCATGTTGGGTACTACGTGAATGTGCAAAGGAGTTAAGTAAACCATTATTTTTAATTTTCAAGAAGTCCTTGAGTCAAGGTAAACTACCTGATATTTGGAAGAAAGCAAACATTGCTCCCTTATTCAAGAAAGGGAATAGACAAAATCCACCCAACTACCGACCAGTATCACTAACCAGTGTTGTCAGCAAGGTATTAGAAAAGCTTATAAGAAAAGCTTGGGTAAATCATCTAGAGGAACACAATATGATAACAGAAAGACAGTTTGGTTTCAGAAAAGGAAAATCATGTGTTACTAATCTTTTGAGCTACTATGACAGACACATTACAGGAAAGAGAAGGATGGGTGGACAGTATCTATTTAGATTTCAAGAAAGCATTTGACACAGTACCACGCAAAAGACTTTTATGGAAACTGTACCATCAAGGAGGAAATCGAGGCAAACTATATTGTTGGATGCAAGATTCTCTCATAAGAAGAGAAATGAGAACAGTACTAAGGGGAAAGTACTCGTCATGGAAAGAAGTGACTAGTGGAGTACCACAGGGCTCAGTGCTGGCACCAATCATGTTTTTAGTGTATATAAATGATATAGACAGTAACACTGGAAATTAAAGCTATCTAAATATGTTTGCAGATGATGCAAAAATACAAAGGAGAATTACTAACACAGACTCTTGTAAAGAGCTACAAGAAGAATTAAATAAACTTCATGAATGGAGTGATACATGGCAAATGGAATTCAATGTGGTTAAGTGTCATGTAATCAAGTTTGGTAAAAGTGGAAAAAGACCTAATTGGGATTATACGTTAGGAAATAAAACCCTATACACATCAGAAAGAGAGAAGGACCTAGGTGTGATTATCAATAACAAACTATCTCTGGCTGACCACATCAGTGAGAAGGTACGGAACATGTATACACTGCTTTCAAATATGAGAATAGCATTCACATACATAAATGAAGACATGCTAAGAAAGATAATAACATCATTCATCAGACCAACCCTGGTGTATGCATCAGTAGTCTGGAGTCCTCATCTCAAAAAACACATAGACAAGATTGAAAAAGTTCAAAGGGCCGCTACAAGATGGGTACCAAGCTTAAGGGTTCTAAGCTACGAAGAAAGACTACATAAACTGAATCTACCAACACTACAGGAAAGAAGGAAACGAGGTGACATGATTATGCTATATAAGTGCATATCAGGGAAGGAGAAAATAGACATAAATGATTACTTAACCTTTGGGGAATCATCAGCAAGAGGACGTTGCAAAAAACTGCATAAGAGGAGAGGTGATAAAGACGAAAGGAAAATTGGTTTCTCAAATAGAGCAATTGATCAGTGGAATGCACTACCGAATGAAATAGTGTGTGCGAAGACAATTCACAGTTTTAAGGATATGTACGATAAATATGGTTTAAGACACGGGACAGTACGAGCTTGACTCATTCCTGTAAAGAACACACACACACACAAATAAAAATGCAGTCATAGTAAAGCACACAGGAAAATAAACATTACACAAACAGACAGACATTAAGGTATACACAAAAACAAACATAATTACAAATGCGCAGACACACGCAAAGCACAGAAATAACTTAACACCCAGTAATAACAACGTAAAAATATAAAGCACACAAACACTACACCATAACGCGAGCGCGCAAGTACACACACACACACACACACACACACACACACACACACACACACTCTGGGATAAAAGTAACTTGTATTAACTTGTTTTTAATGCAAGAAACACTCAGTTCTTACATCAATCAACCCGACAAAATCTTCCACAGGAGTACCCACTAATGTTTAATGCTATCCAACTCAATCCTGTATTATCCTTGAACATACTTGGGGTTTCAATTTCTGGGAATTTATCTTGGAAACTTCATACTATATCTCTCGAAAAATCTGCTTCCAAGAGATTAGGTGTGCTAAGTGACTCCGTACCTTCTTTACCCCTGCACAGTTATTGACTTAATGCACGGGTTTAATTCACCTCTGTGTAGAGTACAACTCTCATGTGTGGGGAGGCTCCCCATATAAAGCTCTTCTCAATAGGGTGGAGTCAAAGGCTTTTCGTCTCATTAACTCTCCTCCTCTTACTGGCTCCCGTCCACCTCTGTCTCATCGCGGCACTGTTGCATCTTTATCTCTATTCTACCACTACGTCAGTGGTCACTGCTCCTCTGAACTGTCTGCTGCATCCCTCCACCTCTAAGACGGGCGCGTAGCACCCGTCTAGCAACAAACTCTCATCCCTGTGCTGTCCAACTCTCTAATGCAAGAGTTAACCGTTACTTCCAGTCCTTCATTTATGCAACAGGTCAACTCTGTAACTGTCTCCCGCTATCTGTATTTCCTACTACTTATGATCTCCAGTCTTCCAAACGCAGTGTGTCCAGGCATCTCGAAATGACAGGATCTTGAATCTGGCTCATTTTTGTATCGTTTTTGTTTTTTCCTTGGAAGGAACGGTTTGCTGGCTCCTGGCCTTTGGTTCCTTCTTCCTTGCATAAGGAAACACACACACACACACACACACACACACACACACACACACACACACACACACACACACACACACACACACACAATCACATAAGGAAACACACACACATACAAAACTAATTTTCCGTTTGTACTTAAAGAATCGCAGCATTTCAGGCATTTATGTATTGTTTGTG
>NC_136995.1:5377912-5412912 GCF_032717465.1 Coenobita brevimanus
AGACCTGAACTATGGCAATGAGATGACATTAGAATATGGCGTTAGACACGAAGAGATGATATGAAAATTGTGTAGAGCCGTGTGTTTTTTTCTGACAATGATCAACGTAAGGTAACTGCAAAAGGACGAAAATCTGTGTCCAGTTAGAGTGAAAAGAGGATGGCATATGTTGAAAACTGGATGTTTATAAAACGAATGAAAGAGAAAAAAAGATAGAAAGATAGACATGTGAACAGATAGCCAGACAGATAGCTGGACAGACAGACAGGCACCCCTAGCCTAGTCCCAGTGTTCATGAAACTGTTGGCGTAGTTTATGTAACGAGTATTGAAGCTCGGTTTGTGTGTTATATAATTTAGGCTTCCTCTCACCTTGACCTACCACCCTTCCTTCCCATCCCTGCCTGCCCTCTGCCTACCACGTTACTTGCTTGTTTACCATTGTGCCCATCTACACTCCTGTCTGGCTTCCTTTCTAGTTGTCTGCTGTCTTACGTCTTTCTTCTTTCCTAACCTTTTTTTCTTCTCTTTCTGCCTGTCTGCGTACTTCCACCTGACTTTCCTCTGCCTACCTCGGTCCTTGTCTGTCTACATCCCTGCCTGCCTGTTTCCCTGCCCACCTCCCTGTCTTCCTGCCTCCCTACAAGTATGTCTGCCTACCTGCCTGCCTACTTAACGATGTACCTGCCTGACTGCCTGTCTTCGCACAACCTTGATCTGCTGTAGTCTCCTGTCTGCTTCCCTTTTGTCTGATTGCTTTCTGATACTTGTTTGTCCGTCTGTCTGTCTGTCTCTATCTTTATATATATATATATATATATATATATATATATATATATATATTGTTACATAGCCTATGATTTCATCATCCTTTGTGTAATTTTAATGCACAGTATGCTGCATGTTTGATCACGAGCGTGTTCTGCCTCAGTCCCCCCCTTCTACCGTTATAGTAGAGTAAGTCGTCCTTTCTGTTGTTCAGAGCGGGATTGTCAACTCTTTGTCCCCATGGCTTCATTTGCGCATCCTTCTTACAAGTTGTATCAAGCTCTGCTGGCCCCTATATAATGAGCTCAGTCTCTGCATTATTGCCACTTAGATCTACTCCTCATTTTGTTCACATCTCTGTCCTCCCCTGTACAGTTATTATTGTGAGTGCTCAGGAAGTCTCCAACCATCTAGCAGCTGTGTAATTTGAGTATAAGTGTTGTTGCATTTTTTCTTGTACTGTGTAGCATAAGGTTAATTCTTAGGCCTAGTAAGGTTTTTGTGATTTGTGTAGGGTTCTCATTGTCAGCCATCATTAATAATACTTTGTATCTGTAATAATTTATCTTGCATTAACTGAGCATTACCCAGTGTATTTTCATTTTATCAGGGCTGACTTAGATATATTTACTCTTGCTACTTTCGTGTTAATAGAGGCTATTGCAGTTAACCATATATTTAACCTGTTTTTTGCCATTACATTATCCTTATGAGTCCTGAATGTTTTGTTGTTAGTTTGTGCATTAAACTTTAGCTTGTAATTTTACCTAACTCTTTTGTTTTGAACCTGGAACTTTACGGGACAGTAGTGATTATTAGTATTCTCACTTAAAGTGTACATTATCTTTGTCTGTTCCGTAACATAAATTTGGCGACCTCGCCAGGATATTCAGGATATTATCATAAGGATATTGCTCGATATTTTGTGACTGTGATTTATTCATGATGTCTACTATTACTACACTTGATGAAGCCAAAGATTTTTTGTCAAATGTGCAAACAGTGTGTGATGTAGAAAACAGAACAAAGAATGAACTTAAGCTTGTTGCTCAACAATTGGGAATTGCTGTTCACTCTCATCATTCTAAAGATCAAATTGTTGACATGATTAATGAAAGATTGTTTAATGTAACTCCTCCAAATGAGCAAACGCAGATTGAAATAGCTAATTTACAGCTAGCCCTGCAGGAGGCTCGTGTGAAGGAAGCTGAATTTAAAGCACGTGCTAAGGAGGCTGAGTCTCAGGCTAAGGAGGCTTGTGTTAAGGAGGCTGAATTTCCAGCAAATGCTAAGGAGGCTGAATCTCAGGCTCGGATTCAGGAGGCACAGATACAGGCTCAGGCACAAATTGAACTAGCTAGGATTCAGGGAGACCATGAGTATCGCATGAAACAAGGTGGAACTGGATCATCTAGCTCTGATGATTTTGATGTGGCTAAAAATGTTAAACTTGTCCCTCCTTTTAATGAATCTGATTTAACCAAGTATTTTCAGTTGTTTGAGAGGGTAGCTACAGGTTTTAGTTGGCCCAAAAAGTATTGGCCAGTACTCCTTCAAACTGTTCTCACCGGTAAAGCTCAAATAGCTTATGCATCTTTGCCTCAGGATCAATCTGATAATTATGATGTAGTTAAGAGCTTGATTCTTAAGGCCTATGAGCTTGTTCCTGAAGCCTATAGAGTAAAATTTAGGACAACTTATAAGCAAGATAAGCAATCCCATGTTGAGTATGCAAAAATCAAAGAAGATCTGTTAGAGCAGTGGTTAAATTCTAAGAATGTAAATTCTGATTTTGGTAAATTTAAGCAGATGATTTTGCTGGAGGACTTCAAGAGGTGTATTAGTAAAGATGTAAGCCTATATCTTGATGAGAAAAGAATAGATAATTTGTCTGATGCTGCAGTTTTAGCTGATGAATATGTTTCACTCACAAGAGATATTCTAAAGAAAAAGGGAAAGCTGAGAGTAAGTACGTTGCCTCTACTCAGAGTACAGGTAACAGGAAAGAGAATAAAGATGATGTTTCTCAGGAAGTAAATACCAGCTCCACCTCTAGATTTCAGAAAAGTAAATGTACTTATTGTAGTAAGCTTGGTCATACTACGGAGAAATGTTTCAGGAGACAGCGTGATGTGAACAAAAAGGAGTCTTTAAATATTCAGTCAATTGGTCTGGTGTCCACTCTTGAGAGTTCCCAGAATTCTTTAACTGAGTTGACTGAACCTGCTTTGAGGGGTAACTTAAATTCTCATGATGGAGCTCCTCTTTTGAGCAGTAACGTGGGTGACACTCTTAAAAGTTCATGTGCTAATTTCCTGTCTGAAGGTTTTGTCAGTCCTCTGGACAGTAATGACAGGAAATCAGTTAAAATATATCGTGATACAGGTGCTTGCCAATCCCTTATGCTGACCAGTGTTCTAGGCTCTAATGTTAATTCCTTTGATGAAACTGTAATCTTACAAGGTGTAGGGAATAATTACTTCTCTGTCCCTCTGTGCAGAGTGAATTTAGAGTCTGGTTTTGTTAATGGTTCCGTTATGGTTGGGTTGGTTGAGACACTCCCAATGTCAGGTGTAACTTTCTTACTTGGAAATGATATTGGTGGAAGTCAAGTGTGTCCAGCTCCTCAGCTGTCTAGTGAGCCAGTGGCTGCGGCCCAGGATTGTGATGTCCCTGATGTGTTCCCTGCGTGTGCTGTCACTAGGGCTAAGTCTAAAGTTACTGGTGATTTAGAGGATAATGATGATGATGATGTTATCCTAGCTGACACTTTTCTTGCTAATTTGGACCACTCACCAGATGAGGCAGTACCCCGTAGTGTTGATAATTTGTCTCGTCAAGAGTTGGTTGAGTTGCAGGCTGCTGACCCTGAGTTGAAAGGTCTAGCTAACTCTGCTTACAGTGAAGAAGAGTCAGCCGGTGCTTCTACTTGATATTATGTAAAGTCAGGAGTACTTATGAGGAAGTGGAGACCCCCAACAGCATCAGCCGACTGTGAATGGGAGGTTGTACATCAAGTTGCCATCCCTCGTGTTTGTAGGCAGGATATCATTAGAGTGGCTCATGATTCCAGTTTGGCAGGACACCTTGGAGTGAGGAAGACTGTGGCAGGCATTTTGAAACACTTCTACTGGCCAGGTATCTTCAGGGATGTTTCTTGGTATTGTAAGTCTTGTCACACCTGTCAAGTTGTGGGGAAGTGTAATCAGACCGAAAAGGTTGCACCTCTAGTTCCCATTCCTCCTTTTGAGGCGCCATTTACCCATGTGTTGGTGGATATTGTGGGCCCTCTTCCTAAGACTTCTTCAGGATTTTCTTATGTGTTGACCCTGATTGATATGGCTACTCTTTAGCCTGAAGCCATTCCACTTAGAAATATCTCAGCAAAGAACGTGGTTAAGGAAATGCTAGGGTTCTTCACAAAGTTTGGTCTGCCCAAGGAGGTACAGTCAGACCGGGGAAGTAATTTCATGTCAAATGTTTTCAAGCAATCTCTGAAAGAGTTGGGCATCACCCAGATCACGTCTTCAGCTTACCATCCCCAGACCCAAGGAGCGTTGGAGAGATATCATCAAACACTCAAATCGATGCTCAAGAAATACTGTTTGGAACATCAGAAAGACTGGGATAAAGGTCTTCCATTCGTTGTGTTTGCCGCAAGAGAATCTCCAAATGAATCACTGGGCTTCTCACCTTTTGAACTACTGTTTGGCCATGAAGTAAGAGGACCCCTTAAGCTACTCAAGGAATGCTGGCTGTCGGAGGAAGATGACTTCAACCTGCTGGAGTATGTGATGAAGTTCAAAGAACGGCTGTCCACTGCTTTACAGCTGGCGAGAGAGAATTTAGAAGCTGCTCAGGAGAAGATGAAGACTTGGTATAATAAGAAGTCCAGGTTACGCCACTTTCAGCCAGGAGATCAGGTTTTGATTCTGCTACCAGTTCATGGGCAACCTCTTCAAGCCAAGTTTAGTGGTCCTTATTTTGTGGAGAAGAAACTCAGTGATGTCAACTATGTCATCGCCACACCAGATCGTAGAAAGAGCAAGCAACTTTGTCACATCAACATGCTAAAGTTATATCACAGGCGGGACGAAAATAATCCAGTCTGCACTGTAGCTGTTCCACCCGAGTCTGCAAGTGAAGCTCTCCCATGCAGTATGAGCCTGAGTGATAGTTTGGGGAAGAATCCTGATATCATGAATGATCTCCAGACTAAGCTTTCTCATCTACCTCCAGAGGAAAGGCAGGAGTTTTCGGCATTACTGCAGGAGTACCCGCAAGTGTTCCGTGCCACTCCAGGAAGAACCACTGTGTTGATGCATGATGTCGATGTTGGAGACGCAAAGCCAATTAAACTGCCTCCTTACCGTGTGAACCCAGTGAAAGTTCCTCTCATCCAGAAGGAGCTTGGCTACCTGTTGGCCCACAAGATGATTGAGCCCTGTCAGAGCGACTGGAGTTCTCCTGTCACTCTAGTCCCTAAGCCAGGTGGGTCACAGCGGCTTTGCATTGACTACAGACGTGTTAATCAGATAACCAAAACAGACACTTACCCTCTCCCTCGTGTGGAAGATTGCATAGACAAGATCGGAAAAGCTAGGTACATAAGTAAGTTTGATTTGTTAAAGGGATACTGGCAAGTACCTATGACTGAACGTGCTAGGGAGATCTCATGTTTTGTAACACTAGGAAAGACTTTTGCATGTTCTGTGATGCCATATGGTATGAAGAATGCACCAGCCACATTTCAGGAGCTCATGAATGTTGTAACAGGGTTTGGCAGGGTGTGTTGTTTATATTGATGATGTATTAATCTTCAGTGACAACTGGAGAGATCACCTATGCCATGTCAGTAAATTTCTTGAGCGTTTGGTTCAGGCTGGTCTTGTAGCTGGTTTGTCAAAGAGTGAGTTTGGTCAAGCTGAAGTTCAGTACCTTGGGTATGTAATTGGTGATGGACATGTTGCACCACCAGGAGCTAAGGTTCAGGTTATAAGTGATCTTCCCAGACCTAAAAGTAGGAAAGAGCTACAAAGATTTTTGGGAATGGTAGGTTATTACAGGAGATTTGTTCTTAACTTTTCAATTCTTGTATCACCACTTACAGACCTACTGAAAAAGGGAGTTGGATTTGTCTGGACCGATAACTGTGAATCCTCTTTCAACAAAGTTAGAGCTGTCCTATTGAGTCAGCCAGTGCTCGCCACTCCAAGTTTTGCTGGGCCTTTTAGGATGGCTGTTGATGCAAGTGAAACAGGAGCAGTGGCTGTTTTGCTGCAAGAGGATGATCAGGGTATTGAACACCCTGTATCTTATTACAGTAAGAAGTTCACTTCACCTCAAAAGAACTACTCAGCTATTGAGAAAGAGCTTTTGGCCTTGATTTTGGGTTTACAGCATTTTTCATTTTATTTGTGTTCTGGTTTTGACCCCATAGTCATTTATACCGATCATAACCCACTGAAATTCCTTAGTAAGTTTAAAGATAAAAATCAGAGATTGACAAGATGGAGTCTACTTCTTCAGGAGTATTCATTAGACATACAACATGTTAAGGGGAAAGAAAATGTTATTGCAGATTGCTTATCTAGCCTTTAGACAGATTGTTTTAGAGTAATAAGAAATTTCCTTTGTAAATTTCTTTTTCTTTGTGGGGAGGTGTTACATAGCCTATGATTTCATCATCCTTTGTGTAATTTTAACGCACAGTATGCTGCATGTTTGATCACGAGCGTGTTCTGCCTCAGTCCCCCCCTTCTACCGTTATAGTAGAGTAAGTCGTCCTTTCTGTTGTTCAGAGCGGGATTGTCAACTCTTTGTCCCCATGGCTTCATTTGCGCGTCCTTCTTACAAGTTGTATCAAGCTCTGCTGGCCCCTATATAATGAGCTCAGTCTCTGCATTATTGCCACTTAGATCTACTCCTCATTTTGTTCACATCTCTGTCCTCCCCTGTACAGTTATTATTGTGAGTGCTCAGGAAGTCTCCAACCATCTAGCAGCTGTGTAATTTGAGTATAAGTGTTGTTGCATTTTTCTTGTACTGTGTAGCATAAGGTTAATTATTAGGCCTAAGTAAGGTTTTCGTGATTTGTGTAGGGTTCTCATTGTTAGCCATCATTAATAATACTTTGTATCTGTAATAATTTATCTTGCATTAACTGAGCATTACCCAGTGTATTTTCATTTTATCAGGGCTGACTTAGACATATTTACTCTTGCTAATTTCGTGTTAATAGAGGCTATTGCAGTTAACCATATATTTAACATGTTTTTTGCCATTACATTATCCTTATGAGTCCTGAATGTTTTGCTGTTAGTTTGTGCATTAAACTTTAACTTGTAATTTTACCTAACTCTTTTGTTTTGAACCTGGAACTTTACGGGACAGTAGTGATTATTAGTATTCTCACTTAAAGTGTACATTATCTTTCTCTGTTCGGTAAATATATATATATATATATATATATATATATATATATATATATATATATATATATATATATATATATATATATATATATATAATGTAACTTTTTTCCATATTTCAGTCTATAAATCTAACCATCCGTCCATCCATCCAACCATTCATTCATCCATTTATCCACTTATCTATCCATAACTTCATCAGTCTATTAACTTACCTGTCTATTTATCTATCTGTCTATCTATATTCAGCTGCGTATCTAGTGGAGTGTTATTTAGGGGTCACTGTTTATTTTAGTGCCGTGTATGTCATCAGTAATTTCTTAAGTATAATGCACAGTACCGGATGTCATCAGTAATTTATCAGATATATCCACAGTACCGAATATGTCATCAGTAATTTCTTAGGTACATTCATAGTACGGATATGTCATCAGTAATTTCGTAGGTATATTGCTCATTATGAGGTATATCATCAAAAATGTCTTAGGTATATTGCACAGTACTGGGTATGTCATCAGTAACTTCTTAGGTATATCTCCCAGTACGGGGTATGTCATCTACTAGGAAGTCAATCAAGTCCAATACAAACACAGGGGTATCGTGTTGCTTGAAAATTGAAACTTACCTGTAAACACGAAATGGAATGCGAGGCATGTACTGTACAGGTGCGGTCGGGAATGTCTCCATTTTTTGCTCGAAGATTTACGAAACTCTTGCACAGTATTCTGAAAAGTCTGCTGGGTTTCGAAGGTAGCATCAGGAAATTTCATGTCACTGTTTACTTTTTTGCTATTTGTCGTAAGGCATTTGGAGTGAAAAATCAACATCAGGAAATCTCTTCAGAAATATAATTGAATGGCTGGCTCTATATGTGGTGTTGAACAAAAACCCCATCTTTAATATTTTTGCATTTATTTGGGTGACAGTGTGAAGATATACGTGTTCCCTCTGACCTCACACATACATACACGCAGCAGAACATCTGCACGGAGCAAAAATAGCATCATTAACTGACCACTTGAGAATTTGGGGCACGAAGGAAGTTGAAAATATCAACACTGAGAATGCTTATAGTGTTTGCGTAAGACAAATATCGTGTGAAAATATCTTTGACGTAATATGAAGTATTTACTGAACAATGTTATCCTCCAGTATAGCCTTAAATAAGGACAGTGATAAGCAATTTTAAAACTGTGAAAGATGGACGGTCTTCCATATTGTACTATCTGTCTATCTATTGCCAGACGCCATAATCCCTTAAGGGGTGGCCATTTGACTTTGAGTTATTTGGTTTACGGGGAGGGGCACTAACCCTCCACCAACCCACTTGCTGACACGTAGGGAGCACGTATGATTTGGTTATATGGTTACCATCCAGCGTTGTAAATGGTTTCTTGGCCTACAGGAAACCATTTGGCTTGTCACTCAGTGTAAAGCCACCTGTAAAGGAAAGAAAAGCAATAAGTGACAAGAGAGATGGGAAAAATAGGAAGAGAGGACGACAGGCACAGAAAAAAAATGATACGGCTAACTCGAAAGATAATATTGTTCACCAAGTACTTGATATTATGTCAAAGCTGTCTTCATACGGTATTTATCTATTTAAAACGCAACTTATATTAATACCATTAAAATTATTAATATAGATATTTTGAGTTTCCTTAAAACCCAAAACTCACAAGCGGTCAAATAGTCACGTAGGCACCTGACGCACAATTAGTCAGGAATGCGCCTAATTGCACACCTAACACAAATATACTTCCATGTTTGTCTGAAGAAAATTTACAGCAGATGAAACACATTGGAAACTCCGTCTCAGTAGGCTATGTGTGTCTCAGATCTTTCTTTTCCTCTGTGTGTTCGTGAAAGCTAAGGAAATTACTTGTTTCTCTGACTTACGAATGAGTGGACGATTTACATGATATTACCCGATAAACTGTTAACCCCTTCGGTACGGTGACGTCTCTCCTGCTTTTTGTTTTGTTTTGTTTTGTTTTCTTCCCTTTTTTAGCACAACCATGAGCAAAAGTTATCCGTCACTTCTCAGCCGCCTGCGGCAATGAAAGATGATATGTGAACTGTTTTTATGTCGCGGTAATATGAAGCACACGACCAAAAACCATGAGATCGAAGAACGCTGTCGTCTGGGAAGGAATGAGAAATATGGAGGCAGGACACAATGCTAGGAGGTGACTGTCAACGAATTTTTGCTCAGCTCTGTATCTTCATTCAATGTGTTCAGCTTAGGAGGGTATTATTATTATTATTATTATTAATTGGAGAAGTTGGATAAAACCTTATTCCAGTCTTAACATTTTCTCCCACAGGTTTATTATATATTAGTCTGGAGGTAAAAAAAAGAATTGAATACTGATTAATGCACGTCATCGGAGTGAAGGGCTTAAGGTTATGGTGAACGGGTGGCAATTGTAATCGGCCAGTTATTTAACCCCTTCAGACTAAGGACTCGGTTTACTGATTTTTTTTCCCGTTCACCACACTACTTTCACATCATCGTTTCATATCATATCCTTGGTTTAAACGAATTTCTACAACAATGCAGTCAGCAGTTTTTAAATAACTGCCTTCATATAAACTATCCCTCACTTCTCATGTCTGGTGGGTGGGGGCAGCCATCTTGCTTTGCCATCCATACCATGAGCTCACAAAAATAGATATCACAGTCCTTTCCTCTCCGTCGTTCGTCCCTCACAGTGCCGCGTTTCCTTCCTCCCTGCCACCCTCAGAGCTCACTGTGTTGGTATTTGTGTTGGTATTTCTTCCTCTTCCTCTACGTCGTTCGTCCCTCATAATGCCGCGTTTCCTTCCTCCCTGCCACCACTCAGAGCTCACCGTGTTGGTATTTTAATGGCTTTGGCGGCAAGTCCTTGGAGTGGGTTTGGCCGCTCTTGATAGGCTGCCCCGGTGAGGCATCAGTGGAGAAGATCACGTTGTCAGGGTTGAGGAGTTTGTTCTGTTTGGTCGGCAGTGACTCCCAGAACTCCCTCACCTGTATGCGAAGAAGTACAGCAGTATTAGATTGATGCGGGAGCTTCAGGGCACTAATATGGGACTTGGCTATAACGGCTAATGTCTACGAGCTTGAATCGGGAGCTGAAATCTACCGGTGTAAAGTATCCTATTTTAAGAAGTAAAGAAAAAGGGGAAAAAATAAAGAAAAAAATGTTAGTGAGTGGCCTAGAGGTCCTTCCTAACCTAAAATTTAATAGTCAGAAGGTTGAACTACAGGTGGTATAGGAGCAGGGGCGTATTTAGAGATATGGGGGCCCAGGGGGCTAGGTTTTTTGCGGGGTCCCCCCTCCTGGAGAAGGGCCCCGCAAAGAACTTAGCCTCCCTCATTTTCAAAACTTATCTAATATCTCAGCCGGGATTCTCGGGATGATAAATATAAATATTTTTAAATATTAAGAAAAAAAGCTTATAAATTTAAGGCTTTGGGGGACCCCCCCTCAACTGGGGGCCAGGGGGGCAGTTTCAAACAGCCTCCCCCACCCTCAGGTACGCCACTGTATAGAAGGCTTCGTAACACCTCTTTCATAGCGATTTATTTTCCATATTACACCTGACCTTTCTCTTCTTTAGGTTATATCGTTTTATTATCGACCTAGTATTCAGTATTGACATACAAGAGGATAACAAGGCATAATCTGCTGAATAAGTCGGCAAGGAAGAGGTGTTAGGGAGCTGCCTAAACCCCTCAGAATACGGGTCAAGATTGAGGCATAAGGGCATTATTATAAATGACTTTGGAGACTTCGTAACACCTCTTCCTTAGCGAGTTACGTTAGCACAAAACCTCAGCATTCCCTTGTATCCTTTTTCTACCATTTTAGCATCGACATAAATTTGCATCATGACTAAAGGTAGCCACACTCACAGGCGATTGGCTTGATGGCTATTGTCTGTGGACTAGCAGAAGTTCCTGGTGTCATGGTCAAATCCCACACAGGCAGATGATTGTTGTTAATGCTTGGAGTGAGGACAGGCATCAAGCCCCAGTCGTCTGTGTGTGTGTGTGGACGCATGAGAGCAGGGGAGAGTTCTCAGTTCCCCTAAGCAGAAGTGGCGATGGACTGTCCCTACATGCAGACAATTGGCGTGGACTGTCCCTACACGCAGGTGATTGGCGTGGACTGTCCCTACACGCAGATGATTGGCGTGGACTGTTCCTACACGCATATGATTGGCGTGGACTGTCCCTACACGCAGACAATTGGCGCGGACTGTCCCTACACACCGACGGCTGGTGCCAATGATGCCAGTCTTTCTTCTGCCCTCACGTGAAATTATAACCAGACTTAATTCCATGAGGTGGAATCATTCTGCCTGACGACTGACTCGAGGGCCCCACATAGGGTGAGGATTGGCCTGTTGACGCCAATCGTCATAAAATCGTCAAGCCAATCGCCTGCGTGCATGGCTGACAGAGGATTTCGGTGTGTTGAGGTGCAGAATAAATCGCTTAGAGGGGAATGTCACGAAATCTCGGTACCATTCCAGAACATCAACACTACCAACCTCACTATAGAAGTTGAATGATCAGAGGTGTGTGCAGGCTTCCAATATCCGATGACCGTTTATTGAAAAAATCGTAATTATTTATATAATTATGATCGGTCTGACCCCCCTCATTACAGAAGGAAGGTAGTTACCATATGGAAAGGTCAGAAAACGATAACAAGGGTCGTAAAACGATAAGAAGGGTCAGACAGCGATAAGAAAGAGGTATAACAAGTTCCATTATCATCATCATCATCATCATCATCACATTCAAGAACCAACGCCAAAATTTCGCTGCTTGTCCACACTTCGACGTTCTTAAGGTGAATAATAGGGATCTAAGGAGCTTGGCTGACCTTATGTCGTGTGTCCGGCTCCATTACGGGGTCAAGTTTGAGGTTGAGGTATCTGAGGTTGTCTGGGGTCACCGCCTCCCACACGAAGCCCAAGGACGAGTCGGGGGTTGGGTTCCTGGTGGGGAGGGTGAAAGTGAGCGAGAGAGAGAGAGAGAGAGAGAGAGAGAGAGAGAGAGAGAGAGAGAGAGAGAGAGAGAGAGAGAGAGAGTGGGAGACAGACAGACAGACAGACAGAGAAATGACATGAAGTCGGATTCGATAAACCCAGTTAGCATAGTGTTGGGAAGTTCCTGAGGTTGTTAATATGGCCGTGCTGGACTGCATTAGGAACAGAGTTGCTTTGGCCATATGGAGAAGAGGGAGAATATGAGACTGACTAGGAGAGTGTATGTGCGTGAGGTGAGGAGATAGAGGGAGAGTGGGAGACTGAGGTTGAGACGGAAGGATGGGATGAAGAGGTACTGTATATGAGAGAGGGAAATGTGAAATGGAGAAAGGGCAGCCAGATGGCAGAGGACAGAGTGACATGGAGACGACTCGTTTGTGGTCATCTCTTACGAGATTAAGGCATCGAGTGGCTGATAGATAGATAGACAGATAGATAGACAGACTGATAGACAACTTCATTGAGGCACATTTATATGTGATACATTATGTGATATAAAGCTCATGAAGTTAATAAAACTACACTAGCTGATACAAAGATATTATATCAATCACAGGTAAATGAAGACATTGTAAGTGACAATACGACATATTAGCTTTATGAATTTAAATGTAAAATTAATATCGCTTCCTTCAACCACTGTTACAAGTCCCTCCTATTTACCTAGCAGATTTTCATGATTAAATAACAGGTTACAAAAGATAAGTATATAATTATTATTGTACCATATACATAAAGCTGTTCTTTATTACAACTGAAAGCTCTTAATAAATGTACAATAATATTACTTTGTGATTTATGCTGTAAAATTTGTACTGGACTGATTCAGCTGAAAGGACAATTGCAAATTGTATATAATCTCTCCTGTGTGAAGAGTCCTTATCCAAATAAAATCGTCTGGAGATAGCTGGAATAAAATAAAATATGCACAACAAAACTATGCAGCCCCCTCCTCCATAGGGAGTGGCCCTCGGGGGTTCCACCCTACTTAAAACGTGGAGCGGCTAGAGGCCTACCACTGTGCAAACTTTAGTGTCCATGGGTAAAGCAGCACACCCCCAATTAGGCGTGAAGTCTTTCTTTCGGAATGATACAGTAACTCAGTGAGTGAAAGAGAGAGGGTGAATGAAAGAATTACATGGTTTAATTACAGAGGCTGAATCTGGCCGCATCTGTGGATACGGCACAAAATAGTCATTTTTAAATACTTATGAAGACTGTTTCTAACCCCCGTTAAACAGATATATTCTGAGCAGAAGCAAGTACCGGCAGTACTGATATGTCGTTGGCCAGCATATAAATAAATAAATAAATATATATATATATATATATATCTTGCTTTGCCCGGTCTCATTCATTATGATCATTCGTAGCGCACTCTCAGCTCACTAAAATCGTCTGGTTACCTGGATAAAATACACGAGTTGTTCCGACCAAATGAAGGTTAAGCATAACAGTACCGTATTAACACTGTGGTTAATGAATGCGGCTGGAGTTGGTGGGAAAAATTAAAAGAGTTATCCCGACCATGAGTGGGCTAAGGGTGATATCAAGACTCAGGCAAGTATGACGCACTCCCAGCCGAGTATAATCTCTTACTGTTATCTTGACTAGATGGAGAGATGTCCCCAACATATGAGGGTCAGAGTACAAGAGGTGGCCGAGGCGAAGCTTACCCGGTGGCGGCAAAGTTGACCCACAAGTCCAGCATCTTCTCCCTCATAGGCAGGTCCTCCTCCTGCGTCATTGGCCCCCACATTGGCCCCTCAAACAGGAAGAACAAGTCGTCCACGTGTGACACCCCTGCAGAGATCATTTACAGGGTTGTCCGTAAATAGCGCTGCACTGAAAAAACACGTGGCAGTATCTTATGTATTGCGGGGACGGCTCTGTCAGCGTTATTTATATCTTCCTTGTATCATTTTCTGCTGCCATACTCGCTGGGCTAAGCCAGTTCTGTTTATATAATTTATTTACGTCCAATGACTGCAAAGTTTGAGTACTATTTCCATTAGGTAGCCAAAATACCTGCTCTCCATTCACTAGAAGAATGAGCCGTCCCTGCAGCACACAAGAAGCAAAATTGAGGCTTAAAATACTAACCACCCTGTTATTTATAGGTAGGCAGATGCACTAAAATGGCACTTGTGATACTGTGTACTTGAGTAGGACAGGATGTGTTTGTAAGGCAGCCACTGAGGTCAGCTTATCCCCACCTATATATTGGGCGTACTGTTTACTAGTCTACTGTAGTGAAGAACTGCACCACAGACTCCCTGATAGGAGGTGCGGGGACTCAATCCGACAAAAATAAAAATAAAAAACAAACAGGAAAAAATCGTAACATAGAAAGATAGATACACTGATAGATAGAATGATAAAAAAGAAAACAAAAATAATCGTATCTTCAGTAAATAGATACACTGATAGATTTTTTGACTGCTTGATAGACAGGTAGGTAGACAGACAGCTAGATAGATAGAGAAATAGATACACAGATAAATTTGTCAGCTTCTCACAGTGTTTGCCGACATTGTGGTTGTAGAAGTCTTTGAAGCTTCTCTCGCCCTTGTAAGTCACGTTGTAGAGGTAGGTGCGCCGCCCCTCCGGCTGGGTGTTGCGGGCGTGGAGTCTTGCCACCCACTCCATGCCCAGGTTGAAGTGACGCTCGCTGAACAGCTGAAGGAGGCACAGCTGGGGTTAGGTGGGGCAGGGGCGGCTTAGGAGTTTTTAGGTAACAGAGGGATGAAATTAGGTCAGGTGGAGTTCTCTCTCTCTCTCTCTCTCTCTCTCACTGTCTGTCTATCTATTTACCCATCTATCTATCTTTAATGCAAAAAGACCTAAGGACTCAAAGTTTTCAAAGAGTTGTACCTTTTTCCCGAGAGAAATGAACAAAAGACTTACCATTAATATATTCCCATTTGTAGATCCTAGACAGATTGTATTTAAGGAAGTGGAGGTCATAGACAGGGGGAAATACGGAATGAGGAAGACAGTGCCGGGGTTAGCCAAGTGCATACATAAAGGACAGATTACTGGTTAAAGAGAACTAGACAAATGACAGTGAGAGTGCATTTCCAGCTCT
The DNA here is from genome assembly GCF_032717465.1 of Coenobita brevimanus. Classification (NCBI taxonomy): domain Eukaryota; kingdom Metazoa; phylum Arthropoda; class Malacostraca; order Decapoda; family Coenobitidae; genus Coenobita; species Coenobita brevimanus. The sequence goes on from NC_136995.1 coordinate 5,393,242, forward strand.
AATGGGAAGTGATCCTGTTTCTCATCTCACACAACTCATCCACCACAGCCTCATCCACCACAGCCTCATCCACCACAGCCTAATCCACCACAGCCTCATCCACCCTTACTCCACCAGCAGATACAATAATATTCCCTTGATGTGATATTATACTCTTTTTACTTTAACCTAGCTCTTTTTTTTTACCTTAACCTAGCTCTTTCTACCTTAACCTACCTCTTTTTACCTTAACCAAACTATTTTTACCTTAACCTAGCTCTTTTTTACCTTAACCTAGCTCTTTTTTACCTTAACCTAGCTCTTTTTTACCTTAACCTACCTCTTTTTACCTTAACCTACCTCTTTTTACCTTGACCTACCTCTTTTTTACCTTAACCTACCTCTTTTTACCTTGACCTACCTCTTTTTATCTTAACCTAGCTCTTTTTACCTTAACCTAGCTCTTTTTTCCTTAACCTACCTCTTTTTACCTTAACCTACCTCTTTTTACCTTAACCTACCTCTTTTTACCTTAACCTAGCCCTGACTTTTGTCCTTTTGCAGCTTATTTCACGCTGGTCAGTGAAGGAAATGGACAATGCTGCGGTTCTACACCTTTTCCGCAGTTCTTCTTCATGACTAGATTATGTTTTAGTGTGAATCCATTGTTACAACTGAACACTGAAGATTATGTGATGGAAATTTTAGCTCAGATCTGAGTAAAAACAGTATAGTCACCTCACACACCTGATCCGCCACCACCTCATCCACCCTTTATATTAGCCATCTAAGGCGCTACTCACTCACCTCACATAGCTGATCCACCATTCCTCATATATCCCTATAATGTTCCACCAACCCACCTCACACAGCTGATCTGCCACCTCCTCATCCACCCTGACTCCACCAACGTAGTGCTGGAACACCTTGGCTGCCAACTGTTGGGGGTTTTCGTCTCTTCCTGTCAGGTCCAGAGACACAGGTCCAAACTGCTCGAAGTTCTCCACCAACACCTTTCTTAAGTATTCGTCCTCGTAGAGAGCTGTTGGAGAGAATTTGTCAGAACTTTAGTCTATTTGGGTATTTTTTATTCCAGAGTGCTGGAGAACGACGCCTGCCCTTGGTGGCACCGATATAACCTGGGGAGATTCACTACCCAGTTATACAAACGTCCTTCACATCCCTCCCTATCCCCCAAAAGGAGGGTGATGGCCTGCTAGAGAAAGTCAGCTTCAACCTGCAGTCCACTGGGTTCACGTTACAGTTGAGCCGGGGCTACAACTACTGCTGCTACTATTCTACGAAGATCTAGGTAAGGGTGAGATTAAAACAGACTGTTGGATGATTTGTATAAGGCAGCGTGGTAGGACTGTCTGAAGAATGGAGGGGGTGAAGGAAGGCACGAAATTCTTCTTTGGAGAGACAAAAGGAACCACCAGGTGCCCTAAGAATTGTTCGGTCCTCCAACCTTGAGAGGGTCGAGTCGATGGTTAGCCTACTCCCATGATATTACATGATTGGAAAAAAAGGAATTCAGAAAAAACTTCATTCACCTGTCTGAGGACTGAACTCATGCATGTGGCAAGGTTTCCACTCTGATTGTGGCATTCAGTTACTAGACCACCAAACAAAAGAATAATACCCATTAGCATCCCTGACAGCAAACTAACTAAAGCAAAGGATCTATCTATACCCAGACGCCTTAACACGCGTAAAAGGTGCCCACAGACAAACTCACCCACGAATTAGTGACTTTGCAATTTCAGGACAAGCTAGAGTAAAAGGAGTATAGTAAGTCTCTTACTCTCTATTCTCCTCACTTGGCCAAACGAATCAAAGCATGCACGGTAGGAAAACAGTGTTACTGTTGGTTACTCTGCTATCATTCTGTTGTTACAACTTAACATTCGTGACGGAGAGATTGCAATTTTGGGCTAAATTAGAGTAAAAATATTATTTCTCTCTCTCTCTCTCTCTCTCTCTCTCTCTCTCTCTCCAATAGCTTCACATGGTCAAAGAAACAAAAACACTCATTGATGATAAACAAATCACCCTTGGCCATCGACTGAACTAGAAGGGGTTAGAGTTCTTTGTTAGGTTAGAGCACATGCACCATACCTTTTTACTCTAACTTGGACTAAAACTGCCATCCCTCCACCTTGAATGCTGAGCTGTAACAATCAGTTAACATTTGAACATGATGCTAGTCAAGAAGAAGCGCAGTGGAAAGGATGGAGAGGTAGAGTACTGTCTTTTTTGCCACTAAGATCTGTGATATACCATAGGCTGCAAAAGGACAAGAATTTGGGCCAAATTAGAGTAAAAGGAGTATAATCATTCACTCACTCTCCATTCGCCCCCCATAGCCAAAGAAATTAATGCACTCACGATAGCCAACTAGTCCTCCCTCATGCTGTGTGATGCCAACGATAAGGTCTGCGTGTTTATGCCATCCCTGAGACATAAGAAGCTCTGGATCGACGGGAATGTAGTCACCATCCACACGAGGCCTCAAAAGAGCGGGGCTGTAATTGAACGTCTGAAAGAAAAGATGGGTTAGCAGAGAAGAGTTGTAGTAAGAATAGAAGGATTATCAGACCAGGGTTAAAGCTGAACGTCTGCAAGAAAAGGAAGGATTAATCACTTCACTCCCTTGACGTGTTATCTTTTTATCTTATTGTATCTATTTTTGTGGCCTCACAATACTCGCCTCTCAGTACTAGCTTCACATCGCTATCATCATATTACTCGCCTCAAAGTACGAGCCTAAACGTACTAGCCTCACACTGGTGATATATTACAAGCACCAAAATACGAGCCCCACAGAATTATCCTCACAACTAGCCTCTCACTACTGGCCTTGCATTGTTGTTACCATAGTCTCACACTACTAGCCTTACTTGCTAGAAATATACGGCCTGACTCACACTATCAGCCTCAAAATACTAGCCTCACACTACCAGTCTCACACAGCGGAACCCCAGACGTACTCACAATATGGTGCCTGAGGGAGAGGGTAAGGTCCTGGGCGTCCACCTTCTGCAGACAGTCCAGCAGCGCCCTACTCGCCTCCCCGCTGCTAATGCCCCGCCTCTCCTCACACCCAAACAGGCGACCCGTGAACTCCGCCACCTCCTTGTACGCCGCTCCTATCCCCCAGGGGTTGAGGAGGGAGCCCGACATCATAATACCCCGAGCAAAGAGATCTGTTGGTAAGAACGTCCTGTTTCTCTCTCTCTCTCTCTCTCTCTATCTATCTATCTATCTAGCTATCTCTTGGGACAGGAGATTAAAGCTAGAATATGATGCTAGTCACACAGAAGTGCTGTGGAAAGGATGTAAAACCAGAGTATTGCATTATTCTGCTGCAGAGCTACGTGAAATAAGCTGCAAGACAACAAAAATCTGGTCCAACTTACGGTCAAAGGACTACAGTTAAAATCTGACGACGTATATAGTTTAACCTCTCTGGTCTCGCCATGTGAGGAGGATGGAAAATGAAACTAACTAGAAGAGTGTATGTGAGGAAGGTGGATCGGGAGAGGAGGAAAGGGAGACCAAGGATGAAATGAAGGGCTGGAGTGGAGAGATATGTGACAGGTTGAATGTGAGTTTGAGGAAGAGCAACAAATGGCAGACAGGGCTACGTGAAGGCGATATGTCGTGGCCACCCCTTACAGGATTAAAGCGTCTGGTGATAAAGTACTCATACTACCTCCAGTATATCAATGGAATGTGTTTCTGACCCCCTAACTATGAGGAATTTTCTACATACCGTAAAACCAAACACTGAATACAATCGCCCAGTGGTAGCAAGAATGAACGCTGGCCTTCCCACAGAGGTGATGAGTTTACCCCACAAGTGAAATAAAATCGCCCGGAGGTATAGCATGTTTGTTTTCGTCTGACCAAAAAAATAAATATATAATTAAATAAATAAATAACCTCTTCCACTTCAATGGACGGCCAGGTGTAGTCAGACTGGAGGGTTGATTTGTGCAGTAACCAAGAAAACTCATTCCTAACTTCATAACTAAAGTTCATCGAATTTCATGTTAAACTAGCCCAATTCTGTCGGATGAAAACAAATCGATAAGAGCAAGAACTGGCCACTGACCTCTGGAGTAGGGTGAGATGTAGTGGTAGTGGACTGATGCCCCGCCAGCACTCGTTCCCATCAGCGTCACTCTCTGTGGGTCTCCACCGAACCTACGGATGTTGTTCTGGATCCAGCGCAGCGCCATCGTCTGGTCCTTCAGTCCAAAGTTGCCGGGGATAACAGAGTCCTCCGTCGACAAAAAGCCTGTAGGGAAAGGAAGATACGCAAGTGGTTAGATTATAAGTGTCCTGTTCAATATAGTTCAGTCCAAAATTGCTGTGGATAACAGGGCCCTCAGTCAACAAGAAGCCTGTAAGGAAAGAAAGGTACGCATGTGGTGAGATTAGTGGTCTCCTGTTCAAAAAGACAAGAGTTCGATCCAAAATTGCCTTGGATAACAGAGTCCTCTGTCGACAAGAAGTCTGTAGGGAGAGAGAGGGTAATTAAGTGACTAAACAAATGGTCTCTTGTTCGAAAAGATGTGCGTTTGAGCAGGGAACAGCTGTGTTACGACGATCAGAATAACTACTTTTAAAAGACCTTAACCAACTAACAGGATTAACATGTCTCCATTACCGTTAGCAATTATCATGGATTGTTTTGTTATTTTTATTTTCATTTTCATTTCTATTTGTTTATGAATTTATTTTATATCTTTATTCTATTTCTTTTATCTATCACTTGCATTCAGCTTATTTGATTGTGAAGGGCCTGATACAGTTAATTATCATGAATGGCTTCATCTTTTACTTTTATTTTCGTTTTATATATCTTTTCATTTCTCTATTATACTTATTTATTTCCCAGGGTGACAAAGACAGCAAATACCTGTACCTGTGAACGGCAAAGATCTCTAACAGACAAAGATTTCTATTTTTGATGGCTGCATCTAACCCCTCTCCCTTCAAACTTGAAAATTCTATCCTACATTGACTAAAATCGTCTTTACCTGTTACCTAGAATCCTAAGGAGATATTAGATATTAACAAAAATGGCAATGACCTCTAACGAACAAAGATTTCTATTTCTAAAGGCTGTATTTAACCCTCCATCTCGAAAATTCTGTCCTACCTTGAATAAAATCGCCTTCATGTGTTACCTAGAATGCCGAGACGGTACTGTAAGGTGACCAAGACCACGTCCCTGTCCATGATGACGGTAGGGGGGTAATATTCAGCGCCTCCCGCGAAGAACCCACCGCCGTGAATGTACACCAGCACGGGTAGGTTGGCATCCAGGTGGCCAGGCTGGAAAATGGAGGTCAGGAAGGAGGAAAGAGGTCAGAGTCATTATAATCATTGTTTATAAGGGTTTTCAGTGTAATTATTATAGCTATCTCTCCTTAACTTGGTTCAGAATTTCGTCCTGTTGCAGCTCATTTCTCAGTGACAGGATAGGACAAAGCTCTGACTCTACATCCATTCCGGAGCACTTTTTCGTGACTGGCACATTGTTCTACTGGTAACCACCTGTTTCAGCTTAGTAATGGTGATGGGGAAATGGTAATTTTAGGAGGTCAAGTTAAAGCAAAGTGGGCGTAGTGAGTATCGATCATCAACCTCAGTCTATGTCAGTCTCAGTCAGCATCATCCACTTTCATCAACAGGTGACATTAATTATTATCAACATCAATCTATACAAAATGCAGTTACTATCAACAGCGATCACCAGTATCAACATCATTCAGTATCACAAGTAATCAGTAACATCAACAAATATCATCAGTTAGTTTAAGCATCAGACAACATCATCTTTAGTCATTATCAGCATCAATCTACATCATCAACAAATTACATGTCAGTTTCAGCATCAATCAGTGCCTACATCAATCTGTCTCATCAAAAACTGGCATCAGTCAGTTTCAACATCAGTCAACATCTGCTTCAATCAGTCAACAACAACCTATCTCATCAACTAATAACAACATCAATCATACATCAGTCCATCTCATAAACTAACAACACATCATTATATCAACATCAGTCATCTCATCACCCAATATCACTTATTATCATCACTAATCATACATCAATCCATCTCATCAACAAATAACATCAGTCAACATCACTTTTAGAGAATCCTCCTTAAATATATTTGTGAATTTGAATTAATCTTCGACCCATTCAGTCCGGGCAAGACATTTCCACTTCATTCTTGCTGCTGCCAGGCGTTTTATTCACCTTAGAAAGAACCCCCTAGAGTAGTAGTAGCAGTAGTAGTAGTAGCAGTAGTAGTAGTAGCAGTAGTAGGAGTAGCAGTAGTAGTAGTAGCAGTGATGGTGGTGGTGATGGTGGTGGCAGTACTAGTGGTACAGTAAGAATAGTAGTAGTAGTTGTAGTAGTAGCAATAGTAGTAGAGGTGGTGGTGGTGGTGGTAGTGATGGTAGTAGTAGTAGTAGTAGTAGTAGTTGTTGTTGTTGTTGTTGTTGTTGTTGTTGTCGTCGTCTTTGTAGCCCGAGGCTCTCCTGTAACGTGAACCTGGTGGACTGCAGGATGAATTTGCCCTTCTCCTACCGTCCACCATCCTCCTTTAGGAGGACAGGGAAGTAGTTGAACGTTTGTACAACCAGGCAGCCCAGCCGACCAGTTGTATCGGTGCCACCACATGAAGTGGTTGATGATGGTTTTATTGAACACCCTCTATTTCGAACAGTCTCTCCTGAGATTAATAAAATCGCCTGGTAAGAATGACAAAAAAAAAAAAAAAAAGCCGCATTTGGATTGAAAGGGTAGTTGTAATAGTTGTAGCCCCAGATTCATCTAAGACGTGAGCTCCGTGGACTGCAGGCTTAAGTTTCTCATCTGCTCGTACTTCAGCACACCATCCTTCTTTTGGTGGATAGGGGGTGAGTAGAGGGACGCTGCAGAGCCAACCGGTTCCATCGATGCCACCGCGAGAAGGCGTCCCTCTGCAGCACCTACTGGAGGGGCAAACCAACCTTGTGTGTGAATATGTTGAGGTAAAGGCAGTCTTCGGATCCATCATGGGCGTAGTTGCGAGAGGTCAATTCAAACCATCCAATTTGGGAGCAGAGAGGGGACTCCACAGATCCGTCCCTCACCCCCTCCCATCCGTCACTGGCCACCGGGTCCTGAAAGTTGAGGTGCACTGTGTCATTTCAGGCTGCTATGACTCATTCCCAGTACATTAGCTAAAATAGAATACGGTATTAGCTGAAACAGAACACTCCAAGCTGCAGCACCATACTACATCATAATAAAGTGCCGAAGTTGATCAGAAACCAGCGTCTGACGCCCAATTTTTTCAAATCACAATTGCTCTTATGACATTACTAGTCCTCTTTTTTTTTTTTCTTTTGGCCTAGGTATCTATATTCTAAGACACGTAAATCAAAAGTGAAAAAGGATTATCTAGTGATGCAAAATTGTGAACTGTGCTGCAGCAAGAATTAACTGATCTCCAGGACAATGCATCTCAGTTTTTGAAATTGGCGTTTTTGGCGATACAGTAGCGACGCAAGTTTTCGAAAGTGAGTTGGTAAGCAACATATTTATTGCCATTTATTGAGAATTGCCAAAGAAGAAAAGAATATCGATTTTCACTTGGCGTGATAACTGAAGATAAATAACAATATATGATACACTATTGATTTCGGATTTTATTTTCAACTACGAAACTGATATCTAAGTTATAAGGTTGCTTGTACTTAAGTCTGCCTTCACTGATTCAGCATATTTATCAGTCAGAACAGAGCTCGTATGAAAGAGACAAAATTGGAAAAACAAATGATCGGTGACAATCAGTAACTGTTATGGGGGTTTGTTTATCTCGCGTATTGATGATCAGACACGACCTGTGCCTGTAACCACGGGAACCTTTTTTTCTTTTCTTGGGCAAAGAGGGAACCAAAGACTAGAAGGCAGCAAAATTGTTCTCTCAAAAAATAATTACAAATAAATAATTCAATAAATAAAGAGGAGATCAAAAATAAAAATCTATTTATTTCGAAATTCCGAGACACATTGCGTTCAAAAGACCGGAGGTTATAGACTAAGACTTACAGACAGAGGATGACATGACAGTTCCAGAGTTGACCTGCTATTTAACCCAGCCATTGAGTTGCGTTTGATCCCAGGAGGATGCCGGCTCAACTCAATGCCGGTCCCAAGCCCGGATGAATTGGGGAGGGTTGGTGTCAGGAGTGGGTGTCCGGCCGTAAAAATTTGCCAAGCCCAGACATGGTATGGTTTACCGTACCGTTTAGCTGACTGAATATTAGGTGTTTTCCCTGGCTGAGTCATGTCCCCCCCTCCCTCCCCTTTACCTCTCTCTTCTCACTGTCTCTCTTCGTGTGAGGTCTGGATGGTTGGGTACTTAGAATAGTCCACACATACATAGCCTCCCAGTTTCTGTCAAATTGATGTCGTCTCGCCATGCTTGCTTGTTGTGTGGGGATGGTCTTCTTACGAGGGGGTCGCTAAGAAGGGGTCTTAAATGTGATGCCCTGGCCCTAGGTTGTACTGCGCGAACCCACAACTGGCACGTAAGGTGAACGGCGAGATGTCACAAAGGGAGGACGTTCCGGCAATCACATGCACTCGGCCCTTGCGTGTGACAATCACGTGGTTGCTTGTTTTATATTTTTTTCCATTGAATAATGTATTTTCAATTTTGATTTTAGTAATTTTTATCACAAATGTTTATTATGTGCCGTGTGGGTGTTGGATGTACCTGAGAGGACGCTTTTGAGGCCATAACCCCTGGGTACAACAAACAATCGGACTATATGCCATTTTCACCCTGCCTGGCACCATATCTGTGGGGTCATCAACACCTAAGGCACTGATGTCATTCCTGATGGTGTCGGACTTGTTGAATTGAGTATAGTCTGGGCCGATGTGTTGCTCGTTAATCAGGGCACCAGCACTTATCTGAATGTCATACGTGGGACGCTGATACATATTTCACATCCACCCAGTCTTCACACACCATTGCTCTGATGGCTATGGTTCACACTCCATTGCTCTGATGGCTCTGGTTCACTCCATTGCTCTGATGGCAATGATTTATGCACCATTGCTCTGATGGGCATGGCACCCCAAACACCCCTTGAGTTAGATCGCTTTTGATCACAGCCACATGTACCACCTGAATATTCTGTAGTAACTGGCAAGCCTTTAGAAAGGCATTTGTGTGTGTGTGTGTGTGTGTGTGTGTGTGTGTGTGTGTGTGTGTGTCTTCCAGGGTGCCTCCAATTCATTAGCTTCCTAAATGGATGAGATTTTTAATTGTTAAAAATGTCACCAAGCTGCTAGGTTTCCAGATTAGATGTACTTTTATATATTATAAAAGTACGATGTCACCGAAACGTCACCAAGGTATTCTAAAGTACGATGTCACCAAAATGTCACCAAGCTACATACATGAATGGCAGGATGCTTCAGTTACTCCTTGCACTAGAGAGTTTGACAGAAAAGGAGTGAGAGTATGCAATCTGACGCGTGATCTCGCCTGGCACTGTCCTTGAATGCGTGATTCTTTATCTCCTGGACCCCTGCTGTTAATATGATAATGTATACTGATAAAATACTTATAACGGGGAGAGTTGTTGGGCGCACCATAACCTTCATACCATAACCTTCAGATCCCAGTTCTACATCTGTCTGCCTGTCTGTCATCTAAGTATCTGTCCATTTGTCTATCTACACACCTATCTTTTTTTCTATCTAGCATTCTTTCTTCCCTCCATTTCTTTCTATCTAAGTTTTATTCTGTCAAACTTTCAGTCTTCCTGTCAATCTACCTCTCTATATATCTTTCTGTTTATCTATCTATCTATCTATCTATCTACTATTCAAGCTATCTGTCTGTTTGTCTATCTGCCTGTCTACTTACCTATCTATCTAACTATCTGTATATCTGTGTGCTGGGCTAACAAATCCATTCATTTAAGCCAAGTAACCAGTCATTCTTCCCTGAGTGGTTTTACTGTTTATTATACCAAATATATATATATATATATATATATATATATATATATATATATATATATATATATATATATATATATATATATATATATATATATATATTCACTTATGACCAGTCTCTCCAAAATCGAACCACTTCTTCGCGTCCCCACACAGGCTGTATACGCCAGTTTGATCCATCTTGAGATACTTTGTCAACACAGATACACACTTCCAAACTTCAACCTACAGCATTAAGTCCACCTGTTACAGATTTTTTATGAATGGAGGACACCTGTAATCTGGTGTATGGAATTGATTTTTTTATTTAAATTTTTTTCCTTCCTTTGTTCCTCTTGTGTACACACACACACACACACACACACACACACACACACACACACACATCTATTACAGTAGCTGCGTCTTCGGTGTCATTTTTTGTGAAAACCATTATCCTCGTGAGTTATGAAGGCTTTCTACCATCATTTCCTTACTACGGTGTACTGTTTGTAATTTAACTTGGCCTAAATCTTCCCTCTCATCATCTCGAATGCTGAGTTGTAACAAAAGATTAACGCAAGAATATGAGGCTAGTCACGAAGAAGTGGTATGATGTGCAGAGCCCTAGTATAGTCTTTTTCTGCTACTGAGATGTGTGAAATGCTGCAAAAAGGCGAAAATCTGGACCAGGTTAAAGTAAAAAGAGCATAGTTTCTGCATAAAGCATATCAATATCCTCGTCTATGATATTTATAATATGTCCTTACTGAGTTTCGCTGGCTCTAGAGAATATTCTTCGGGTAAGATTGACTCACTGGAGCCTGAGAATGTCCATGAATGTTTCTGAAGAGTCATTTATCGAACAGTGGAGTGGGTCCCGACAAAAAGGTAGTAAGGGGCAAAAACAACAGATTCTTTATTAATGAGTTCATAGAGCTCGTTCCTTTTCACTTTGAAGATACGTCTGTCTTTTTGCATCTTGTTTCCCGTAGCTCAATGGCAGAATCAGGCATTACAACACCTATTCAAACTTACCGTAGCATATTTTCCGTGAGCAGTACTGTATTCTAGTGTTACCCTTCTGTTACAGCTTAGTGTTCAAGATGGAGAAATGGCTGTTTTTGGCCAAGTTGAAGTGAACAAATTAGAAAAATAAGCCGTATTTTCGTGTCTCGACAAGTCTTTCCAGTACTTCATCCTTACTAGATGATGTTTGCAAAGGATACGTTAATACCTTCGTCTAATATGTCTTTGAAAACAGATAAACATCATAGGAAAAACTACTTGGGTGCAACACAAAATAATTCGTTGAGAAAGTGTCGTTAAGGAGTCTCTCTCTCTCTCTCTCTCTCTCTCTCTCTCTCTCTCTCTTCCAGTCGATTCAGGCATCTATGAGTGACTGTCAAAATGTAAATTTGTGATTAAGAAGAAAATACAAGACATAGGAGTATAGAATTTGGTAAGTTTTTTTTTTCTTTTCTTTTAAGTATCATTAACAAGTACAAACTAGTAGAATGATGCGGAGGGCTGTTCCGTGGGGTTTCATTGAAGTCTACGGGAGTGAAGCACCTCGCGTCCTTAGGGAGTGGCTGATGGCCAGGGGCTCTCCAAAGGGTGTGCCCGCATTTAAAAAGATATTAACACTGCAATGCTGATGCTTCAACAGTACTGGGTGGTCCACATATAACGCTCATGTTCCTCTCCACCGCGCAATCTCTGCTGTGAGGACGACTCAGTGTTAACAATATCTAACCTGTCTTTTTTTTTTTTCATCTCCCACTGCCACACCTACGCCCACACCAGCAGACTGAGCCGTTCCCACCACACACAAAATCCCCTAGGTGAGGTTTAAGTGGAGCGCTATTTAAGGACTACCCTGTACAACGGCCTTCTTACCCTCAGCCTCAGAGGACCCACGGGGGGCTTGGCGTAAGGGATGCTCCAGAAGCCGTAGAATTCCCGTCCTTTCACCGTGGTCTTCTTGATGCCTGATATCCTGCCGTCCGTTGTGCCGACTGTGACGCGGTCGGGTAAGGAAGTACTGCCCAGGTCTGTCGCCATGGCCACCACCAGCAGGGCAGTGGCCACCAGGTCCCACATTCTGAATCAAGGCGGGAAAAGTTTATCATCATCATCATCATCATCATCATCACTGTCCTCCTCCTCCTTCTCCCCCTCCTCTTCCTCCTCCTCCTTCTCTTCTTCATCATCATCGTCATCACGATCCCTACCCTTTTTCCCGCCTAAGGATAGGGTGAGGTACAGTCCAGAAAGCAAGGAAAGAGAAAAACACGATAGACAGAGACTAATCAGCAGCATGCCCACGCAGTGAACTGAGACACACATTCATTCGTCCATAAGTCAACCCCCTGGAATCCTGACAGCAAAACAGATTCTAGTCCTACCCTGGTGAGCCACTGTCTACCACATGGGGGAGCCGGATCCATACATAATGTATGCACTGAGCTATACCTGCAGGACGGCCCCAAAGAAACAGTTGCTTAGCTTTGGTTGACAGTACACTAGACCAGTGAGACCGGAGATAAGGAACACCACCACCAACCTTGTACCATGGGTCACAAAAGTATCAGTGCACAATATGCGTGAAACATTTGGGAACACAGAACGAAGGTTACTGAAATATTAGTGTCCGACCTGCCACATGTTGGTAGCCCTGATGTCGGAAGGTGTCATATATCGCCAGCTAGCAATACCCTCTTGCAAACATGTAACAAATGTTATGTTTATACATACATTATTAATACACAGTGAGTCGTTGGTAATGGCATACCAACCCTCCCTCAGCATCAGCAGTTGGTCGAATGTTGTCGGTAGGCATCGGACTCCCTGTGCACCGGTACTTTTGAGACCCATATTACCTCAGACAGTTAATAAAAGTGCTGTATTTAGTCTGTACAAAAATTCATAGATCCTTTCTCAATAATACACTGTCTATCCCATAATGTAACTATGATTTGCACGTAACTTGTTCCTCTTATTATTATTTTATCACATCAAGGTTTTACCCTGTACCTGAAAGTGATAAATATTGTTGTAGTCTCTCTCTCTCTCCTACGGATATTATACTTGAGAGAGAGAGAGAGAGAGAGAGAGAGAGAGAGAGAGAGAGAGAGAGAGAGAGAGAGAGAGAGAGAGAGAGAGAGAGAGAGAGAGAGAGAGAGAGGAGAGAGAGAGGAGGGGGGACGATCCTATACATCAGTTTGTCCTGTTGAACTAGAAAGCATTCAGAGAAAGCATACCTCCGCCAGTGCCATTGCAATGAAAAAGGATGCGGATCCGGATCCGTGGAGAAATTGTATGGAATACATAGGATCCGGATCCGCCCCCAAATATAATCAATTGTTCCTTGACCCATGGCCCACACTTCCACAAAACTTCATTGATATCCACTGAGATCTTTTGGAGGAATTGTGAGGAATACATGGATCCGGATCAGGATCAGGATCCGCACCAAAATTTGATCAGTTTTTTCTTGGCCCATGGCCCACCCTTCCACAAAATTTCATTGAAATTCATTCAGAACTTTTGGAGATATCATGTGGACAGACAGACAAACAAGGGTGAATACATAACCTCCTCCAACTTCGTTAGCGGAGGTACTTATCCGCAAGATATATATATATATATATATATATATATATATATATATATATATATATATATATATATATATATAAAGCAGGAGGACGTATACTGTATACTATTCCGAAAGTTACCTCTGACCTAAAAAAAGAAAAAAAAATAGCCTTGTCCCATTACTCTCTCTTTTTACAGAAGTGATAAGATATACTCTTCTGTGTTACTGATATAAAACGTGCCGGGAATTAAGCGATATAAGTAACATTAGAGAAAATGTCAAGATCCAATAATTATATCGCTATGGAAAAAGCGTTACGACGCCTCCTGCTCCACTTAGAGTAGGTGCAGTTGGCCAATGTAGGATTTTGGGATAGTGTCTGTGTGCAGTGGAGGTCTGGCTACAATTTCCGACGTTCATGCATCACAGTTACTTGGTCTACCTATCTATCCATCTACAGCCAGATGCCTTAATCCTGTAAGGAGTGGCCACAAACAAATCGCCTTCATGTCACCCTGTCCCCTGCCATTATGCTTCCCTCACCCCAGTTCACAACCCCCGCTCTCATATATCTCTCCACTCCATCCTTCCATCTCATCCTCGGCCTTCCCCTCCCTCTTGGTCATTTCACATACTATTTGACAACTTCGTTCATGTCAGTGCCACCCAAAAATTCGGGATCAGGTCATGGCTGTCAAGTGTACCCCGTGCTAGACCTTTGTTGCACACTGATGTTGTCCCAGATTCACATGTTCCCAACTGTACACATACATCCTCGGTGGCACGCAATAGGCTTCGTGGCGCCTCGTTTTTAGTGATTTATTTTCCGTATTGCATCGTAGAATTCTCTCGTGCGCAGTTAATATCATTTTTAATATAGACACATTTTGCATCTGAGGTGTAACGTGCAGAATCAGTCGCTAAGGAAGAAGCATTACGAAAGGCAATTAGAATACAACAAGTGGTTAAGAAATTTACTCCAAAACGTAACACTAACCTCGTACAGAATAAATTGCTAAGGAAGAGGTGTTACGAAAGGTACTTATAATACAAATTATGGTTAAGAAATTGTATCTGAGATGCAACGCGCAGAATAAATCGATAAGGAAGAGATGTTAAGAAAAGCACTTAGTATACGACACATGGGTAGGAAAAAAACGTCAAAACTGGCAAAACTAACCTCGTACAGAATAAACAGCTATGGAAAAGGGGCTACGACAGGCACTTAGAATACAACACATGGTTAAGAAATTGCCTTCAAGCCTAACACTAACCTCGTCATGCCAAACCGCCTTCTGCCGCAGATGCACTGATGGTAAGTCGACTCCGAAGCTGATAATATGGAGTGAGGACGGGCTGGTGGGAAAGGGATGGGGGTGGGGGTAGTGGTGGGGGACGGGTTGAGGTGGGGATGGGGTGGGGGTAGGGGAGGGATGGAGATGGGGTGAGAGTGGGAAGGAATGGGGTGGGGGTAGTGGTGGGGGATGAGGTGGGCGGGGGCGGGGGTGGGAAGGGGATAGGGGTGGGGGGAGAGTAAGGGCCTGTGGATGTCATCGGGTGGGTTTTAGGTACTGTATATTCACTCTGATGACGCACTTTCTTCAATTATTTATTTATTTATTTTATTTTATTTTATTTTTCTCCATCTTCACACAAGAATAATTTTGTTTTCATCTGACGGAACTAGACCATTCGAATTAACCACTTCACTTCGATGACATACTTTTATTTATTTATTTATTTGTGGCTTTCCCAAAGTATACTGTATACAATAGTCGGTTCCTTTCATCTGACAGAACTGGGTCATTAACACACCCTAAATACTAAAGGGATTAATTCCCGAGCTAGACCTCATCAGATCATATAGCCCTGCTAGGGTTACAGGAGAGCGCTACCCCTCCCAGCACGGCAGCCACCGGGCGGGGCGCGAACTCACAACCTCACGATTACGAGCCCGACACCCTACCACCGAGCTACCGCGCTCCCCATCCTAAATACTAGGTCATGGTTGTACTAATTTCGATACACCCTGGTCATGGGGAAGGATTGAATCTCTTTGGTTGCTAGTCAGATCAACCCTCCGTTCTTACTAAATTCGAGTCTCCCTGGTTATGAGGCAGAGGTGAGTCTCCTTGGTTACTAGTCAGATCGACCCTCCAGTCTAACTAAAGTCGATGCACCCTGGTTATAAGGTAGGACTGAATCTCCTTGGTTACCAGTCAAATGAACCGTCCAGTCTGACTAAACCTGGCCATCTACTGAGCTGAAAGGGGTAAGGAATCTTTGCCAATTTAGAAGAAACGCCTGCGAGAGACTTTTCGAAGTGGAGAGATAATAGTTCTTTTAGGTTAACTTGGCATAGATTTTCGTCCCTTTTCTGCTTATTTCATGAAGCCCAGTGGCAGAAAAAGACGATACTATCACTCTACCTACTTCCCATACCACTTCTGCGTATCTAGCATCATGTTCCAGTGTTAATCTAATATTGCAGCTCTGCATTACAGAAGGGCAGATGTCAATTTTAGGCCAAGTTAAGGTAAAATGAGTTTAGTTGCATGCCTCTTTAATCCTTTCGGTACGAGACATCGTTTCAGCGATGAAAGAAAAAAAAAAAGCATTGTCTGGTTTTAACAAGAAAAGACTATAAGGAAACATGACTGTACTAGAGAGGTTAATAGTAGTAGTAGTAATAGTAGTGGTGGTGGTCGTGGTGGTGGTAGTAGTGGCACCAGTTGCAGTAGCTTTAGCAGTAGTGGTGGTGGTGGTATTAGTAGTTGTGGTACCAGTAGAAGTAGTAGTGGTGGTGGTGCTGGCAGGAGTGGTGGTGGTAGTAGTACTAGCAGTAGTAGTAGTAGTAGTTGTTATTGTTGTGGTGGTAGTGGTGTTAATAGTAGTAGTAGTAGTAGTAGTAATAGTAGCAGTAATTGTTTTTGTTGTTATACCCTCTCTGACTTTTCCCAGTGACGTTTGTCTCTGACCTATTCTCTCAAGACTGAATCACTTCACTATGCTGTCCCTCAACCCGTCCACGACGTTTGGTCAAAATCGGATCAAAACTGAGCTGATCTAATCCTTGTCCTCTGACCTATGCCGTGGGTCAAAAATTAACCACTTGTTCTATTGATGATCCTCAGTCATTACGCCAAATTTGATGCAATTCCTTCCAAACTAATTTTCCATAATCTTGCATAAAGACAGACAGACAGACACAGACAGACAGACAGACAGAGAGAAGCCACGCCAGAGCTGGCAGTGCAAGGAGTGTCAACAAGTGTTCTCAAAGCACACAGACTTTTTAAACCACGTGCGTGAGGTCTGTACGGAGGTCAGCCCCAGCAACAAGCCGTCTGTACCCCGAGGTCGCAACTTCAAATGTCAGGAGCCGGGATGCAGCCACCTCTCTTTCTACCAGGTAAAGCTGTTGTTCCGTCACATGGAGGAGATGCACAAGATCATAGTGCCCAAGGAGTTCAAGACATTCAAGAGTCTCAACTTGTTCTTCCAGTGGCTGACGGACGAGCATGAGTTAAAAATGCTAGTTCATAATAGCTTATAATGTACAGCCATGAGCAGAAGTTAGGTGACACTTCTTTGGCAGCTCTGACAGTAGAAGGTGATGTTGTGAACTCTTTGTTTTAGCAATATGAAGCACACGGCAAAAGAGTATGAGAAGGATGATACTCCCCGTTGTTTTGAAGGTGAATGAGAAATACGAAAAGCAGGGCATATTCCTTGCAGCAAATTGTCAGTGTAGTTTTTCTCATGACTGTCTACACAGGAATTTACGTACTCGTGGCTACAGCAAATTGGCTGGTGCAGTGTGTAATAGTAATAATAATAAATTCGATTTATTTATTCATGGCAGCCAGTGGCTGAAAATACACGAGTCCTTAATCTAGTATCCTAACCTAAGGGGGTCAACAGGCTGACCCTGGCTGCTCCTGAGGAGCGCCAACACACTAACATGACTCACCGAGGCTGGAGTGAGGCGTAGGCACAAGGGGACAGACCGCCTAATCTTTACCCCGCTGAGTCCCGAACTCTTGCATACTGTATTTCCCACCACAGCGTGCCTTGTAGTGCGGTCTGGGCGGGGTCACTTGAAATGGGAATCAAGTGCTCTGTCAACCTCGCCACCAGGTGTGTGTGTGTGTGTGTGTGTGTGTGTGTGTGTGTGTGTGTGTGTGTGTGTGTGTGTGTGTGTGTGTGTGTGTGTGTTTCCAGATCCTCTCCAGTTCACCACTTCCCAGACCCTCCTCAGTCCAGTATCACCTTCCACCAGACCTTCTTCAGTCCAGTATCACTTCCCAAGTCCTCTCTCAACCTCACTTCCTTCTTCATCGTCCTGCATCACTTACTGACCACTTCACGCTAACAGTGCAACGAGTCAATGGTTCACAGACGGAGACCACTAGTTTTCCGAAATATTTCCCAGCACACACACACACACACACACACAGACAGACACACACACCTGGTGGCGAGGTTGCTGGTTCTGTGGTAACGTTCTCGCTTGCCATCTGGTAGACGGGAGTTCGCGCCTCGTTCAGGCCGCGAAAAGTTTCACTGACGAAGTGGGTGGTTACTGTCCCCCTGGAGCAAGGGGATGGGTGTATGCGTGTGTGAAGGTCACAGCCTTGCCCTTAGATCGGACTATAAGAGCTCTCAGTTCCCTTCCGGGAGGGTAAAAAGCTGACTATCACGACCATCAAGTGATCCTGACCGACCCGGTGAATTACACACACACACACACACACACACACACACACACACACAGGTAACACGCTAGTTATGCCCCGCTATGGATGGGCGAACCAAAATCTTGGCCGATTAGTGTTTGTGCCTGTAGTCACGTCTGCCTGCATGGGAGAATTTCTATAGTTTTTACGCCTTAACTTTGCCCAGATTTTCGTGTTTTTGCGGAGTGTGCGTAGCTCAGAGGTAAACAAAACAATGCCATAGCTCTACAGTACAACCCTTACATAGCACTTCTTCGTGATTAGCGCCATATTCTAGAGTTAATCTCTTGCCACAACTCAGAACTGATAATGGACAGATGGCTAATTTAAGCCAAGTTAGAGTACGAAGGGTACAGCTCATCTTTTCTAAATTACACCTGCATAAGACATGTTGATATACTCCTGTATATTACCTATGTGTCCTTCATATTGTTAAAGAACGCAAAAAATTACATGAGGAGTTAAATGTAACAGTTGCAGAAAGAAATGGATAAAGGAAAGAATTTAGAGAGCATTCTTGGCCTACAAGGCCACTGCCTCTCATGTGGATACTGGCTGTTACTAAGGCCTGCTTTATCACTTGCTAGGGTCATATCAATTAAAGATCTCAACTCTCTTACGAGCATGAATAATCTTAACCCACTTACAGACTTCAGCATCAAGTGGTATTATGTTGAAGGTCAATGAGCACTGATTATGAGAGACAAATGAGATTGTATGATGGTAGCGTTCTCTTTTTACTCTCAGTTAAATTGTTATTTCGCCATCTTGAATAACATAATAATTGAATAACACTAGAATACGATAAGAAGTGTTATGGAAAGGATGCAGAGCCCTAGCATTGTCTTTTCCCACCACTGTGCTACGTGAAATGAACTGGAAGAGCATGAAAATTTGTAATAATAAAGTAACATTACAATACAATGCTAGACACGAAGAAGTGCTGTGGAGAGGCAATAGATCCGTAACATTGCCTTTTCATGCCACTGAGCTACGTGATATGAGCTGGAAGAGGAAAGTTTGTAATAATAGATTAACACTAGAATACGATGCTAGTCACGAAGAAGTGCTATGGAAAGGATACAGAGCTTCATCACTGTCTTTTCCCTTCACTAAACTATATGAAATGATCTGCAAGAGAATGATAATCTGGGCCATATTAAGGTGAAAGAACAGTTGCCATCTCACCTTCCCTGTCTGACTACACTTGGGCATCACCTGAGCTGCAAGGGGCTAATGAACTTCGTTAAATTAATACAGATACGAGTATATTAACACCCCAAATACAGCAGTGGCAAAGCCAGCATATTGCAAAAAGGGAGG
>NC_136995.1:5417912-5552912 GCF_032717465.1 Coenobita brevimanus
ACTTCTTACTTCCTGAAATTTCTAAACAGTCACAAGAACACCAGGTATAAATAACAAAATAACAAAAAATAATAATAATAATCTCAAAGTCAAGACATAGCACTGTATTTTTGTGAGGTCTTAACACATTTCCCTAAGGGGTTTTTCAAGAATACTCCCCCAGTATCCCTGCTTGTCGTAAAAGGCGACTAAAAGGGTTGGCGGAGGGTTAGTGCCCCTCCTCGGAAAACAACTAACTAAAAAAACAAACAATAAGCCTCGGACAAGGACTGACCAAACGATGACGACCAAGGACAGACAAAGGACATGGTTATCGGAACGTGGAATGTAAGGGGAGCGAATGATGAGGTGAGAGAGAGATTGTCCAGGTGCTTGAGAGTGGGAAAGTGGATGTATGTGGAATAACTGAAACAAAATGGAGAGGAGAAAGTGTGAGAGAATGAGAGTATGGATGGGGTATATGTGCAGGAGTAGGTGAGAATGAGAGGGCAAAAGAAGGAGTATGTATAGTTGTGAGTAAAAGCTGGAAGAGGAGCATAAGACAGTATGGATCAGTTGGGTCAAGGATTGTGTGGGTAAAGTTGAAAGTTGGAATACAAATGTGGGCGATTGTGTGCATGTATGCATCAATACAAGATCGTGCTAGAAGAGTGAGAGAGAGTTCTGGACAAATGTAGACCTGTGCATGGAAAAGTTTGGAAGGAATGAGAGAGTGTTTTTGATTGGTGATATGAATGGTAAAGTTGGGAATGTGTAGGTGGATGGAATATTTGGTGAGTGGGGTGTGCCTGCTGAGATAGATGAGAATGGGAGTGCGTTAGTGGACATTTGTGCTGGGAGGGGGGTTGGTGATAGCCAATACCCTCTTCAGGCATAAAATGGTCCACAGGTATACATGGCGCGTGATGAGAAGGGTGGGTGGTGAACTGAATGAAAGGAAGGCAATGATTGATTATGTGTGTGTGGATGAAAGGATGTGAAGATGTGTAATGGATGCAAGAGTTTATAGAGGTTGGGGAAGTGGACTTTCTGACCACTACTTTGAGGTGGCCAGAATTAAAATTCAAGTAAGATGGAGGAATAGAAGAAGGGAAAGACGAGAGGAAGGAGTAGTTGCAAGGAGAGTGGAAAGGTTACAAAAGGATGAGAAAAAGGCAGAGTATAAGAGAGAAGTGGAGGAACGATTGGGCAAATATGAATTGGAGCAGATGGGAGACGTGGAAGGTGTGTGTAGGATATTTACAGAAGAACTATGTGCAGCATGTGATGTGGTGTGTGGAAGGAAGAGAAGACGGAGGGGGGTGCAAGGAACAGCGTGGTGGACTGAAGAGGTGAGACAGGCTGTGGCACAAAAGAAGAAAGCATACAATGAATGGATGAGAAATAGGGGCGTGGAAGAAGTTGAGAGGCGGAAGAGAGAGTTACATGTAGAAAGAAAGAGAGAGGTGAAAAGATTAGTAAGAGAGAGTAAGAAGAGAGTGGATGAGGAATTTGGAAGGAATTTGAGTGTAAAGTTGAGGGACTGTAAGAAAATGTTCTGGAAAGAGGTGAAAAGAGTAAGACAGGGTGGAAGTGAAGTTAGCAGGGAAGTGAAAGATAAAAATGGTAGATTACTGGTGGAGAAGGGAGAAAAAGTGAGCAGATGGAGAGAACACTTTAAGGAATTGTTGAACGTAGAGGATGGAAGTAATGCGAGTATAAGTGGCTGGGGAATGGCTGGGAGAAGGAGGGAGGTGAGAAGACAGGAAGAAATCAGTAGGATAGAAGCTGTGGAAGCAATGAAGAAAGTTAAATCGGGGAAAGCCCCAGAAATTGATGGAGTGTGTGGCTGAAGCATGGGGGAGAGATAGTAGTAGAATGGATGTGGAAGATGTGCAGATTGGCCTAGGAGGAAGGTAGAGTCACAGAGGATTGGAAGTCAGGTATAATTATTCCCTTGTACAAAGGAAAAGGGGAAAAAGAAGTGTGTGGTAATCATAGGGGCATTTGTCTTCTTAGTATAATAGGAAAAGTGTATGGTAGGATACTTATAGACAGAGTTAGAGAAAGAGCAGAGAAATTAGTTGGAGAAGAACAGGGAGGCTTTAGGAAGGGAAGAGGTTGTGTAGATCAGATATTCATTCTTAAATCTATAGTGAAAAAGTTTCTAGAGAAGGGAAAGAAGTTGTATGCAGCTTTCATGGATTTGGAGAAAGCATATGACAGGGTGGATAGACAAGGATTGTGGAAAGTGTTAAGTATATATGGAGTAGATGGGAAGTTGTTGAATGCTGTGAAGAGTATGTACGATGGTGCGAAGGCTGCAGTGCGTGTGGATGGTGAACTAAGTGAATTTTTCTCTTTGAAAGTTGGGTTGAAACAGGGATGTGTCATGTCTCCATGGTTGTTCAATCTGTACATGGATGGGGTAATAAAAGAGGTACAAGGTAGGGTAGTGGATGTTGGAGTGGCCCTGGTGAGAGAGGATAGTGTTTGGAAACTCCCTGTACTGTTGTTTGCAGATGATACTCTGTTGTTGAGTGAAGACGAAGGGGAGCTGCAAGGCTTGATGGATGAGTTTGGGAGAGTGTGTAAGAAACGGAATCTAAAGGTGAATGTGGGGAAGAGTAAAGTGATGGTCTTTGAGAGAGGTGAAGTCAGTGAACGTACAGCGAGGTTGGATGGTGAGGAATTGGAAAATGTGAGTACGTTTAAGTACTTGGGTAGTGTGATGAGTAAAGATGGAGGTTTGGAGGGTGAAGTGCTTGAAAGGGTACAGCAGGGAAGAAAGGTTGCTGGTTCTTTGAAAGCAGTGATAAGAAACAGGGAAGTGAGCATGGAAGTGAAAAAGTTACTACATGACAGTATTGTGATACCAACTCTAACGTACGGAAGTGAAGCTTGGACGTTGTTGGAAGGACACAAGTCAAGAGTTAGAGCAGTGGAAATGAGTTATTTAAGAGGAGCCTGTGGAGTCACATGGAGAGATAGGCTGACGAATGAGGATATAAAGGAACGTTGTGGTGTTGATGTGGATGTGATAGGAAGCGTTATGAGGAACACACTGAGGTGGTTTGGCCATGTGGAGAGGATGCAGGGTGAAAGACTGACGAAGAGAGTGTATGTGAGTGAGGTGGAGGGGGGAAGAGGAAGGGGGAGGCCGAGGATGAGATGGAGGGGTGGGGTGGAGAGGTATATGAGAGAGGGGGGTGTGAGTTGGGAGCAGGGCAGTGAAATGGCGGGGGACAGGGCGACGTGGAGGCAATTTGTTTGTGGCCACCCCAAACGGGATTGAGGCGTCTGGCAATAGATAGATAGATAGATAGATAGATTTATCCTACACACTGCATGTTAATATTTGTGTACATTACAGATATAAGCTTTGTCCACGCTTAAACAATATGACATACAGGATAATTTTACTGTGTAAAATGCATAATAAATGGCTTAGGATGGGTTTTAGGTAACACAGGACGCTTCTTTACACCTTTTCCTTAGCAACTTGTCTTCTTTACAACTGAACCTTCTGCTTACACTGCTAACCCGTGGATTGCGGTCCACAGCTCATTCTGGGTGGCGTCACATTGCGAGCCACAGCTCAGGCTGTGCTGGCCGTGCATCACCGCTAATTACTCCACCCCTATGCAAACTTACGCATCGTGCTATGCAAGGGCGGAGAGAGAGAAAGATTTTTTTCTTTTCACCAGATGATGCCCTGGATGTTTATCTTCAAGTTTAAAATAAACAAAAACAAAAAAATTATTATTTTTTATTTTTTCACTACTCCCGTACGTAAGCTTACGCATGGCCTTATGCAAAGACGGAGAGAGAGAGAGATTTTTTCTTTTCACCAGATGATGCCCTGGATGTTTACCTTCAAGTTTATAATAAAAACTTAAAGTCTTTTTTTCCTTCTTTTTTGTGCACCACGAGATGGGGAAAAAAAAGGATAATCGCGTAATCCATGGGTTAATCTTTCCTCTCTGTTGGGCTCCTCTGATCACAGCCTGATTACCTTAAACTGTCCTATTGCTCCGGTATGGCCTGTGGACCCTCCAAAGAAACGTCGATTGTGGCACATTGGAGATGCATATTGGAAAGCCCTCAGGCAGAACATCTTTGATTTTCCCTGGAATGATTGCTTCCATGGCTGGGAGCCATCTGAGCATGCCTTGCGCATTATACAGGTTATTCTCTCAGGCATGGAAGCATACATTCCTTTCTCACATCCTTTGACTAATGCAAGAAAGCCTTGGTTTAATCACGCATGTTCTAATGCTGTCCACAACAAGGAGAGGGCCTATAAAAGGTACCAGACCCAACCCACCCCTGTATCACATCTTTTTATGTTTCTGCCCGGAATCGTGCTAAGTCTGTTCTTCGCTCTGCTAAAAATAATTTCATCTGTACTAAATGCTCTCAACTCTCCAACCTGAATTCTTCCTGCCCCTTCTGGTACCTTGCAAAAAACCTTTCTAGCAAATTTAACTCATCATCCTTCTCTCCTCTTTTCTACTCTGATGGCTCTGTAGCTATTTCTTCTACTGATAAAGTAGATCTCTTCGCTCAGACTTTCTCCTCCAATTCCAACTTAGATGATTCCGGTGCTGTTCCTCTATCACTTCCCTTCTCTGACTTCCTCATGGCTGGCATTAAAGTTTCTTCAGCTGATGTATTTTCTGCCATCACTGGCCTCAATACTAACAAGGCATATGGGCCTGATGGAGTCCCTCCTGTTGTCCTCAAGAACTGTGCTTCTGTGCTTACACCCTGCCTAGGTAAACTCTTTCACCTCTGTCTATCAACTTGTACCTTTCCTTCTTGCTGGAAGTTTGCTCTCATTCAGCCAGTCCCAAAGAAGGGTGACAATTCCCAACCCTCAAACTATCGTCCAATTGCTCTAACATCCTGTATCTCAAAAGTTTTCGAGTCAATTCTTAACAGAAAAATTTTAAAGCATCTTTCCTATCACAACCCTTTTTCTGATCATCAGTATGGGTTCCGTCAGGGACGCTCCACTGGCGATCATCTCACCCACCTTTCAGACACCTGATCATCCTCCTTTTAGGACTTTGACCAAAGCTTTGCTATTGCACTTGACATCTCAAAGGCTTTCGATCGAGATTGGTATAAATCTTTAATTTCCAAACTGCCCCCTTACAGTTTCTATCCTTCTATCTGTGCCTTCATCTATAGCTTCCTTTCTGGTCGTTCTATAGCTGCTGTTGTAGACGGACATCATTCTTCTCCTAGATCTATCAACAGTGGTGTTCCTCAGGGCTCTGTCCTATCACTAACTCTCTTCCTTTTATTTACCAGTGACCTTCTAAGCTGTATATCTAACTCTATCCACTCATATGCTGATGATTCCACCCTTCACCTTTTCATTCGGTTCCCGCAACGTCCATCTGAGCAGTTACTTCAACAAACAAGGGATGAGGCTATGGAACACCTAATGTGTGACTATCTTGTATCTCTGACTGAGGTAAAAATAATCTTCTTGTTTTAAATGCATCAAAGACTCAGTTTTTACATCTATCAACTCGACAAAATCTTCCACAGGAGTACCCACTAATATTCAATAATATCCAGCACAATCCTCTATCATTCTTGAACATGCTTGGGGTTTCATTCACTTAGGGCTCATCTTGGAAAGATCATATTACAGTACATCTCTTGTAAAATCTGCTTCCAAGAGATTAGGTGTGCTAAGCCGACTCCGTGCCTTCTTTACCCCTGCACAGTTGTTGACTTTATACAAGGGTTTTATTCGCCCCTGTGTAGAGTACAACTCTCATGTGTGGGGAGACTCCCCACTTACAGCTCTTCTCAGTAAGACTCTCCTCCTCTTACTGGCTCCCTTCAACCTCTGACTCTTCACCACACTGTTGCATCTTTATCTCTTTTCTACCGCTACTTCAATGGTCACTGCTCCTCTAAACTGTCTGCTTGAATCCCTCCACCTCTAAGACGGGTGCATAGCACCCATCTAGCAATAAACTCTCATCCCATTTCTGTCAAACACTCTAATGCAAGAGGTAACCATTACTCCCAGTCCTTCATTTATGCAACAGGTCAACTCTGGAAGTGTCTCCCTCTATCTATATTTCCTACTTCCTACAATCTCCAGTCTTTCAAACACTGTGTCCAGGCATCTCGAAATGAACGGATCTTGAATTTGGCAGTCTTTTGTATTGTTTTTGTTTTTTCTTGGAAGGAACGGTTTGTGGACTCCTGGCCTTTGGTTCCTTCTTCCTTGCATTAAAAAAAAAAATCTTGCACACTTTACCTACTCATTTGCCACTATGATAATGAAGCATACACTTGATATTAAAACAATATGACAGAGGAGAGAAGAAGAAGAACAATAGGAACCTAGTGCCAAAATCCAGCACAATTCCGGATCATCGGCTACAAGTTGTGTACGCCGGGTGGGCCGGGAGTACAGACACGGCGTCGTGAAAGAAATGGGTCAATGGAAGAAGTATATCATATCACAGATGGGGCTACTGAAGGAAGGAACGGAATTAGATGTTGGAAAGAAGACCAATAGAGTTAAGAAAGAACATGATATTACGGAAGGAAAAATACTGTGATTCTCGGAGAAAGTCTGCAAGAAGGAGGGGACGTTGGAGGCTAGACAAAAAAGAAAATGCAACACATCACTGCATAGTGTAATGAGGACAATCAAGGAAAATATGCCATACGGAGAAAATGGTACTGCAACGTGTACAAAGGGGAGGGCAACCACCAGATATCAAATAAGAGTGGGTAAGTCTAGTATGACCGATTTTAAGACGAGCTAAAGCAGTCTCCCACCTCCTATTACGGTGGCAAGGGGTTAACCAAGGAGAAATAAACGGTTTAACAACACGTAGTTTATTATTAGTGATAGATTCCCAGCAAGACTGCCACCAGTGTTGAAGGAAGATGGGGCAGGAAGAAAGTCAGAGACTGGGATGAGGAAGGAAGGAGAGGCATCTCTAGCAACAGCCATGCGAGCCAACTAATCAGCACGTTCATTGTCCGCGATGCCCACATATCCTGGGACCCAACAGAACTGGACTGTTTTACGACAAGAGGCGATACGGAACAACCATTCCAAGATACGAAGGACTAAAGGGTGAGAAGCAGAAGGTGACAGAGCACTATATGAATTAGAGAATATCACAAATGAGGGAGAGAAGGCATGACGAATATACTGCAACGCAAACAAGAGGGCATATAACGCTGCTGTTAGAACGCTTACATAAGCAGGAAGGCTAAAATGATAAAAGGTGTCAGGAAAGAGAACAGCGTCTCCAACACCTGCAGGGGTTTTTGAACCATCAGTGTATATAGGGACTGCAGAGGAATGGTGGGAGAGGTGGCCAGAAAACTGAGAATGGAGAATGAATGAAGAAGAATTGGACTTGGAATAAGGGAAAATGGAAGGACAAACGTGGGTCACAGAAGTAGCCACGGGAGGAAAAAGACGTGCGGAAAGAAAAAACATTACTGACAGTATGGGAGGAGTGCGAGAGGAGAGTACGAGCTCGAACTGCAAAAGGTGGCTTGATCCTTGGAGTGGAAAACATGTCTAAGTCAGGACTGGGAGAAAGTAGAAAAGGGATATGAGGAAAACAGTACAACTTAGCATAGGTACGGTTGGGAAAGTGAGTGCGAAAAAAAATTGGAGTATATGGCGACATCTGGCAGTTCCCTGTAGTAAGCCCATGTATCTTTATGAATGAAGCACTCACAGCCTGGAGCCTGTGTCAGGTAGAACGTGATTGGCTGAACTTTTGAGTGGTGATGAAGCACATACTCTCACCATATTATATGTAAATCAAGGTTAATAACTAATAAGTGGTAAGATAAAATTTATAGAGAATACTATGGTATTTAATGAACGAATGTGAAGTATAATAAATTAATAATAAGCTTTAGCAATTTGAAAAACGTAACTGGCAACATAGTAAAGAAGAGCGGCACGTCAGCTGGTAGTTTCGTTTATTCATGATCTTTGAAGCATCAGACTAATAGATGTTGATCTCTAACAAAGAGAACAGGCAATGCTTTCTGTAGCGAATCTATCTATCTATCTATTTATTGTCAGATGCCGTAATCCCGTAAGGAGTGGTTACAAACAAATCGCCTCCATGTCGCCCTGTCCAACGCCATTTCACTGCCCTGCTTCCAGTTCACATC
This sequence comes from Coenobita brevimanus, assembly GCF_032717465.1. Lineage (NCBI taxonomy): Eukaryota > Metazoa > Arthropoda > Malacostraca > Decapoda > Coenobitidae > Coenobita > Coenobita brevimanus. Next base: position 5,426,082 of record NC_136995.1, read on the forward strand.
CCCCTCTCTCATATACCTCTCCACTCCATCCCTCCATCTCATCCTTGGGCTCCTCCTCTTTCTCCCCCCCTCCACCTCACTCACATACACTCTCCTCGTCAGTCTCTCTCCATCCTGTCCACATGGCCAAACGAATCAAATATTGATATTATATATCATCAGTTTCTAGGGTTATTATGCTTTATGACACATGATGTCTATCCCAATGTTTTCTGGGCAGTGGTACGCCCCAGTCCCTGCATTTTTGGACCTTTTTTTTTTAGGCTCAAACATTCGCTTTTGGTGAGAAACATCGAAAATTCATAGAGAAATCGCTCACCTGAGGTTTAAAATACTCGATCCAGGTACGAGTACCTCCTTACCTGACAGAGTTTTCTAACAGGCTGGCACCAAAGAAAACGAGTTCCACGGGAGGGTAACTATTTTATCCACTCATAAACAGTATTTATTTATTTACTTGGTACGAATTTTTATGTAGTACAAGAGTATATTGGTTTTCAAACAGTAATATAGGCATTATAAGCATTGTTTCACTCACTAACTCATCACCATTCACGACTTTTTTTTCCCACATTACCTGATCATCATTTCTGACTGTTTCTTCCTCTAATGCTATGTAAACTTTGTCCTCCACATTGTCATCGATTGGGGAATCACTCTGGGCCTGAATGTCTTCATTGGCCAGGTCACTGGTAACAAGTGAATTGCCGAGACAATGGCATGTCGGGGGGGGGAGGTTATGCAGTATAAGGCATTGTCCCTGCTTGGCATCTTGTAGAGGAATAGAGGAAGGTGTCCCATGTATATGTGCCAAAAATCACTCGCGAAATCACTCGCGAAAATTGAAAATTGTGCAAATTAGGGACCTTGCAATGTTGCCGCGTTAATTTACATCTCCGGGATATGAGTGCACATCATTTGAGGACGTGAATTCACGTCTCCGGGATGGGGCGGGTTAAATTAGGTACAATCACCTCCTTATTTTTATATATACACTTATACACTCACTATCTATCATTCATTACAACTCATTTACTCATCTATTTAGTTTGGACAAAAACAAAAGACGTATTTCATAACACAATACCTTAGTAACATGAATTCTTTTTAGCTGAGTGATATGACAGGAATATTTTCACCTCCACCCGCATTAGTACCGGATGATACACAGTTAGCACCCACTGCAGATACACAATTAGGAGAGCACCTGGGCAACACACCCACCCTACAAAATTCACCGCAAACTAAAGATAAAGAAACAAATACCTCAGTTCTAGATGATAATGATGATGATTGGCAAACCCCCTCTGATGTAGCGAGTGAGAACTTTGTCTCTGACTTCCATACCTATGAAAATATACTTAACAGAGTTCATCGTTCAGGGAAAACCTATTCCACTATTCCCTCACACAACGATAAACAAGTCCAAGTTAATTAACAGAGCAACCATTGAAAATGAATACCACGGATCAAACATCCCCAACTAATGTTTATGTATATCATGAAGATAAAACTGCCCCGAAATTCTCTGGCACAGAAAGAGACCGTACTGATGTCATTTCATTGGTTAACCAATGCGAACAGATATTCGTAAAAAGGCACATTACAGATGAACAAGAGAAAATTGCTATTTTTTCCTCTTGGAATAATCAGGAAAGGTGCCCGGCAGGAAACTTGCTTAAGTCAGATAAGCTTCTCTGAACTAAGACATATGATGAATTTAAAACTGAATTTTTGAAGAAATTTTCTGAAGGTATGAACTTTTTGCCAGGTATAATCCCAGAATTACATAAGATTGTAGATCTTGTTAGGGAGCACACTACAAATCATGTGCTTAGTGCAATAACTGCTGATGTCTCCACGATTGAAAGAACATTATTAGCTACCTTAGAAAACTCAAACTGGATAACAGGAGATGGAATGATGTCCCCAGACCTCGTCGTGGACATCACTGGTTATGTAGCTGCCTTGTGTAAATTACCTGATAGGACCCTCAAGATCGCCAAGATGATAGCATACATCCCAGCTATGTGCTTACTAGACTTAATGAATAAGGTAGAGATGCAGTGTAGCAAAGAAGGGGTGATTGAAACAATCACATTCTAGCAGATTGAGAGTGCCTGAGACAGTATCAGCTGTGAAAACAGCTACAACTACCCCAAGCAGAGAACAAAATCGATCGCGACCCGAAATCAGGCAGAGAAAACAACCAAAAGCGTCGAGGCAATGATCACGAACACCAGGCTACAGGCAGTTTCATAAGTTTTCGCGCAGTCCAAGCAGATCTCGCGCCACAGACACCACTAAATATGGGAAGTCATCTCGCAGATCACAGTCAGGATATATGTCCATTCTATGTAATTATTGTGCAAAACCAGGATACACAAAGAATGAATGCTTTATTAAAACATAAGAGGATAGACAAAAGACGCAAGGATTTGGTCCCTACTGTAGGCATCACCGGTGCCAAGGGCATTGGACCAGTAACTGCAAAACAGTAGAAAAATTAGTATTATTTTCAAATCGGGGTAAGACCAAGTCACGACAAAAACGAACAAGCGTAAAGAAAAGCAAGTCTAAAATTCACATAGGAGGCATGTTGGGAAATGAGTGTATCTTGATACCAGATGTATTTGAGGATAAAAACGTTTCCTTATTTTTAGACACAGGCTCTCCAGTGAACTTAATAACACAAGAAAAAATAAATAGAATTCTCAGAAATAAGAAAATAACTTTTCTGGAAGAACCTGATTTAGACTTATATACAGTAGATGGCAAACAAATCACAAATCACAAAAGGTAAGATACGGTTAAACATCACTTTCACAGAGACAACAAGACCAATCTCTGCATTTGTTTTTATCGTTGAAAACTTAGCAATTAAAGCTCATATGTTACTGGGCTTAAGATGCATGAGAACAGAAAAAATAACTTTACTCCCACAAATGAACGGAATAGACTTTGATAATGAATTCATAGAGGAAATGCCATCAGAGTCCTCACCGATCAGTAAAATAGAACCAAAAAGAATTGGTAATATCAAAAGCTTAAGCAAACATACACAAACAGATGAGTGTATAGAGCTTCTCACCCCCCCCCCCCTAGCCTCCAGGACCGGAAACCCAGGTAACGGTACTGATTTTATCAGTTTTTCCCGCCCATCTCACCAATGATTTAGTAATACCACCTAACTCCTATATGAAAGTTACCATAAGGAGCAAGTTACAGAATAGTACTGTTCTTGTCTTAGAAGAATTATGTACAGTAAAAGGTTTGTCAGTAGAAAACGCATTATGTCAGATGAACGATGATGGGCAAACTCAGATATTTCTATTTAATCACATGAATGGGGAAGTGCAGTTGAAAAAGGGGACTCGTATAGTTAATATTAAAAAATGTCCCGCCCCTGTAAAGGAAACAGGTTTAGCTGGAGTCACAAGTGAGATGAAATCTACGGATAGAGAAAGCATAAAAGAGAATTTAATTCACTCAGGTGAATTAGATGAAAACGATTTGTTAACCTAGTTGGAAAAACACAGGGACACCGTAGCATTACCCGGAGAACAATTAGGGTGTACTAACCTGATTAATCACAAGATTAATGTGCACCCAGATACACCACCAATTTTCGTACCTGCCTACCGAATCCCACAATCTCAGCGTACATTCGCAAATCAGTATGTCGATGAAATGTTAAAACTTGGAATTATTGAGTCATCAGTCTCCCCGTGGAATGCCCCATTATTCTTCGTGCCCAAACGAAATGGAGAAATGCGTGCGGTAGTAGATTACCGTAAACTAAACAGTCACACAATCCCAGACTGATTTCTCATGCCATTGCTAAGCGACATCCTACAGAATATTGGAACAGAAAATAATATATTTTCCACGATCGATTTGCTAAGTGGTTATTATAAAATTCCTGTAGATCAGGAGTCACGTAAATACACTGCCTTTTCAACAAACAGAGGACACTATCAGTATAGAAGGATGCCCATGGGACTGAGGACAGCCCCGGGTACATTCCAGCGTCTTATGAATTACGTATTGTCCGGAATTTTAGGACAAGGAATATTTGTTTATCTTGACGATATTATCATCGCAACGAAAGATATCACAGTACATCTCCAGAAATTAGACCTTAAAACCTTGGTGATGCTGGCTTAAATATTAAGCTTTCTAAATGCAAATTTTGCTTTAAGGAAATAAAATTCTTAGGCCCCAGATTAAGTGCTAATGGTATTCACACCACTGATGACAAAATATAGGCAGTGAGAGACTTTCCTGAACCCACTACGAATGACGAAGTTAGACAATTTTTAGGTCTAACTGGGTACCATAGGTCATTCGTACAACAATTCTATCATATAGCCTTTCCTCTATTCCAGCTACTCAAAAATATGCTATATTCCAATGGGGAGAAGAACAAAAACAAGCATTTAACAAATTAAACAATAAACTCACAAATGCTCCATGTTTGGTATATCCGGATTTCACGAAATCATTTATTATTTGTACAGATGCATCAGTTAAAGGATTAGGGGCTGTACTGATGAAGAAGATAAAAGAGGGCAGAATCAACCAATTGCATTTGCCAGCAGATAAATAAAAGGTGCAGAGAAAAATTATTGCACTACAGACTTAGAGGCACTTGCAGTGGTTTTTGCATTACAAAAGTTTCGAGATTTGGTATATGGTTACAAAATACACTTAATCACCGACCATAAACTGCAAGTGGGTATGTTTAAAGAAAAACTCCTCTCTGGGAGGAGAGCAAGATGGAAATGTACATTCGAAAACTACAATGTACAGTACATATTCAGTATATACAAGGCAAAATGAATCTAGTAGCCGACGCATTATCTAGGAACCCGAAAACAATTCAGGTCGCGGCATTAGATCTCAAAGGAGACATCCCAAACCACGATGAAATCGCAAAAGCACAAAGACTTGATCCAAAATGGTCTAAAGTTATATATAAGTGTCATGGATGGAGATTTGCCAGTTAGGTAGTCTCGTACCTTCGAGACGTTTCTCGTACCGTAAGTTTCAGTACGAGTCAGAGTTGCCAGTTAGCCTGCTGTTTGTAAGCGTAGTTATTTCGTAAGTTAAACATTTATTAATTTTTATGCTCTTTTTCTTTATAATGTTTTATTTAAGTGATTGCTTGTTAAATTATGTAATTTAAGTTCGTATGGTAAATGATTTAGAGTGTTATGTAATGTGAGACAACTCTAGCATGTTTTGATGTCTCCTAGTTCGTAACTGTTGTTCGTAGGGGCTGATGCAAGACCAGCACGTCCGAGAATGGTTGAGAAGTAGGTTTTCTAGAACATTGCAAGCTTATATAAGATGGGGTAGAGATTATTACAAGTTTAGTCGGGTGTCAAGTCAGTTTGAGTGAAGTGCAGTCGGTTTGGTTTGAGTGTAGTGCAATGTCAGTGTCACTGAAGACTGCATATTTTTGGTACTTGTGTAAACAGTGGCATACAGTGACGGGTTACTGAAGTTTCTATATCATTGGAACTTGAGAAAACAGTGAAGTGTCAAGCATTAAGTTTAATAACTGTGAAGTGTTGTTAAGCATTAAGTGCATAACAGTTAGTAAAGTGTGTATAGCTCCAGTGCTTGTGAGAACAGTTAAGTTGGAAGGCATTAAGTGGAATTACTTGGAAAATAAAGACAGTGAACTTTAAGGAGCCAATGTTTATTTTCGCCTCAGCTGATCTTGTGTACTGCACACCTGAAGGCTGACCATAGGAAGAACAACTTGCTGAGCAACGTCCTTCCTATACTGTACTATTGCTGTTGGAGCCTGTGGCAGTGTGCGGAGGGGACGTAACACTGGTGTCAGGAGTGTGGGATTATTATTTCAGGGCTGCAGGGAGGCTAATCTTCGACATGCAGCAAGAAGGTGTCCAGACAAGAGGCCAAGCTAGGCAGGAAGAGGCATCGCTGGGTGGAATTATGAAACTATTACAAGCACTCCAACCACAATTACAAGCACAGAGTGAAGGACAGGAAAAACTCCAAGCATAATTACAGGCCCAAAGTGAAGTGCTCAGGAATGAATTTAAAGAACAGTTACAAGCACAAAGTGCCCAACTACAGGCAGCACAGAATGCAGAACAGAAAAAGCTCGAAGAACAATTACGGGCACAGAAGAAATCAAAGAACAATTGCAGGCACAGAATGAAGAAGCGAAAGAACGACATGAACAGCTTCGGGAGGCATTATGGGGGACTTTCTCCTCCAATTCCACCTTAGACGATTCCGATGCTGTTCCTCCGTCACTTCCCCCCTCTGACTTCCTCATGGCTAACATTAAAATTTCTTCAGCTGATGTATTTTCTGCGATTGCTGGCCTCAGTACTAGTAAGGCATATGGGCCTGATGGAGTCCCTCCTGTTGTTCTCAAGAACTGTGCTTTTGTGCTTACGCCCTGCCTAGGCAAACTCTTTCGCCTTTGTCTGTCAACTTGTACCTTTCCTTCTTGCTGGAAGTTTGCTCTCAATCAGCCGGTCCCAAAGAAGGGTGACCATTCCCAACCCTCTAACTATCGTCCAATTGCTTTAACATCCTGTATCTCAAAAGTTTTTGAGTCTATTCTTAATAGAAAAATTCTAAAGCATCTTTCCTATCACAACCTTCTTTCTGATCGTCAGTATGGGTTCCGTCAGGGACACTCCAATGGCGATCTTCTCACCTACCTTTCTGACTCCTGGTCATCCTCCTTTCGGGACTTTGGCGAAAGCTTTGCCATTGCACTTGACATCACAAAGGCTTTCGATCGAGTCTGGCATAAATCTTTAATTTCCAAACTCCCCTCTTATGGTTTCTATCCTTCTATCTGTGCCTTCATCTCTAGCTTCCTTTCTGGTCGTTCTATAGCAGCTGTTGTAGACGGCTATCGTTCTTCTCCTAGATCTATTAACAGTGGTGTTCCTCAGGGCTCTGTCCTATCACCAACTCTCTTCCTTTTATTCATCAATGACCTTCTAAGCTGTACATCTAACCCTATCCACTCATACGCTGATGACTCCATCCTTCACCTTTCCATTCGATTCCCGCAACGTCCATCTCAGCAGTTACTTCAACAGGCAAGGGATGAGGCTATGTCACACCTAATGTCTGACTTGGCTAGTATCTCTGACTGATGTAAAAATAATCTGGCTGTTTTTATTGCATCAAAGACTCAGTTTTTGCACCTATCAACCCGACAAAATCTTCCACAGGTATACCCACTTATGTTTAATAATACTCAACTTAATCCTGCATCATCGTTGAACATGCTTGGGGTTTCATTTGCTCGGGACTTGTCTTGGAAAGATCATATTACATCTCTTGTAAAATCTGCTTCCAAAAGATTGGGTGTGCTAAGCCGACTCCGTTCCTTCTCTGCCCCTGCACAATTGTTGACTCTCTACAGGGGTTTTATCTGCCCCTGTGTGGAGTACAACTCTCATGTGTGGGGAGGCTCCCCACATACAGCTTTTCTCAATAGGGTGAAGTCAAAGGCTTTTCATCTCATCAACTCTCCCCCTCTTACTGACTCCCTTCAATCCCTGTCTCTTCACCGCAATGTTGCATCTTTATCTCTTTTCTATCGCTACTTCAATGGTCACTGTTCCTCTGAACTGTCTACATGCATTCCTCCACTTCTACGACGGGCGCGTAGCACCTGTCTAGCAGCAAACTCTCACCCCTTTTCTGTCCAACTCTCTAGTGCAAGAGTTAACCGTTACTCCCAGTCCTTCATTTATGCAGCAGGTCAACTCTGGAATTGTCTCCCTCTGTCTGTATTTCCTGCTTCCTATGATCTCCAGTCTTTCAAACGCAGTGTGTCAAGGCATCTCAAAATGAATGGATCTTGAATTTGGCTCTCTCTTGTATTTTATTTTTCTCTTGGAAGGAACAGTTTTGTGGGCTCATTGCCTTTGATTCCTTCTTCCCCACATAAAAAAAAAAAAAAAAAAAGGGGAGGAGGTGCAACTGAGTATGGAAGGACGGCTAGGTGCATTCATGGGGGAGGTGAGCGAAGAACAGCAACAGCTTAAGGAGGAAGTAGACGCCAAGCTAGAGCAGCAAAAGTATGAGGTAACCAATAAAGTGACGGAGTGCAGACAGCATGCAGATAACCAGTGTGAGTTACTTGTGGATCAGAATGGTTGGGATGATAAGAAGGCTGCAGAAGACCCACCACTGAAGAAATGCATGAGGACCTTGATGAATAGTGTGCAAGAAGGCAGAAGGGCAGATGACATGCAGCATAGTAGGAATGGGAATCGTAGGAAGAAATGCTGCTGTACTGTAGTGATGGGGCTGGCATCGAACGGAGAAGACCTGGGAAGGATGCAGATAGAGGGTGCAGATTTGCAACCGGTGCTGGAGTGACTGCAGCAGATTGCAGTGTGACCATCATGGGGGGGAGTTTCCAGGTTGGGCCCTGCGACTGGGAGCTGCTGGAGTCAGTGGGACCTTCTTCGTTGCAATGGACTACTGGAGCATCAGTGGGAGACGTCCAATGGCCTCAGCGAGTGTTGGCAACTGGTGGTTCTGAAGAAGATGAGGTCTGAGATCTTGGATAAGTCCCATTACCAGATCACTAGTGGGCACCTGGGAAGCCGGCTGCGACACAAGTTCTACTGGATTGGCATGCGTCAGGATGTTGAGGAGTGATGTCGGACCTGTGATATGTGCTGTGTCAAGAAGAGGACCAAGACCTTCCTGGAGGAGTGGACTGTGTGGAGAGGCAAGGACATCGTCAGAAGCAGAATAGAAGAAGACCTTGTAAGTTGAAAGATTATTTTGTGTATAGTTAGATGTTTCATTAGGATTAAGGTTTATGTTTGTGTACATTGTGTAGTTTTGTCGAGACGACAAAGAACTAGGGAAGGGGTAGTGTTATGATGGGAGATTGGCCATTTAGGTAGTCTCGTACCTTCGAGACATTTCTCGTACCGTAAGTTTCAGTACGAGTCAGAGTTGCCAGTTAGCCTCCTGTTTATGAGCGTAGTGATTTCGTAAGTTAAACATTAATTTATTTTTATGTTCTTTTTCTCTATAATGTTTATCCTAAGTCTTGTAATACCAAGTCGGTTCACTTTCCCTCAGTGCGCAGGGAGGTGTGGCTTGTGTGTGACGTCAGTCGGATTAAGTAACAGAAAATGTAAAAAAGGGCAGACTCAAATTAAACATTTATAATAAGGGAAAACGAAGGGGAAGAATTGTGGACTCGTTTAACCGTATAACATTGCAATAGGTTCCCTCACACCCCTACGCCTTCCTTCACACATTTGAGTCCCTTCCCTCACTTTGGACTGAAAATGTGTCATGATCTGAAGAGTGCAGCATACATCCACTCACCACCACGGTCAGGCGTCAAATGAACTTGTGTTTCGTGCAAGCTGACGTCACTCCGATGCTCCGCCCCCTGCGCCAGCTTGGACCCGTTTTAGATGGAAGTGATCCGACATGGTATTAATAAACTTAGGTTTTATCTAAGTGATTGGTTGTTAAATTATGTAATTTAAGTTCGTATGGTAAATGATCTAGAGTGTTATGTAATATGAGACAACTCTAGCATGTTTTGATGTCTCCTAGTTCGTAACTGTTGTTCCTAGGGGCTGATGCAAGACCAGCACGTCCGAGAATGGTTGAGAAGTAGGTTTTTCTAGAACAATGCAAGCTTATATAAGATGGAGTAGAGATTATTACTAGTCGGATGTCAAGTCAATTTGAGTGAAGTGCAGTCGGTTTTGGTTTGAGTGTAATGCAGTGTCAGTGAAGATTGTATATTTTTGGTACTTGTGTAAACAGTGGCATACAGTGACTGGTTACTGAAGTTTCTATATCATTGGAACTTGAGAAAACAGTGGAGTGTCAAGCATTAAGTGTAATAACTGTGAAGTGTGGTTAAGCATTAAGTGTATAACAGTTAGTAAAGTGTGTGTAGCTTCAGTGCATGTGAGAACAGTGAAATTGGAAGGCATTAAGTGGAATTGCTTGGACAATAAAGACAGTGAACTTTAAGAAGCCAGTGTTTATTTTCGCCTGAGTTGATCTTGTGTACTGCAACTCTGAAGGCTGACCATAGGGAGAACAACTATCTGGGCAACGTCCTTGCTATACCGTACTACTGCTGTTGGAGCCTGTGGCAGTTCTTACCTAACTGTTCTTTACAGGAATGAGTCAAGCTCGTACTGTCCCGTGTTTTAAACCATATTTATCGTACATATCTTTAAATTTGTGAATTGTTTTGGCACACACTAATTCATTCGATAGTGCATTCCACTGATCAGTTGCTCTATTTGGGAAACTAAATTTCCTTACGTCTTTATCACCTCTCTTCTAATGCAGTTTTTTGCAGTGTCCTCTTGCTGATGCTTCTCCATATGTTAAGTAATCATTTATGTCTATTTTCTCCTTCCCTGATATGCACTTATATAGCATTATCATGTCACCTCTTTTCCTTCTCTCCTGTAGTGTTGGTAGATTCAGTTTATTTAGTCTTTCTTCGTAGCTTAGGTCCCTTAAGCTTGGTATCCATCTTGTAGCGGCCCTTTGAACTTTTTCAATCTTGTCTATGTGCTTTTTGAGATGAGGACTCCAGACTACTGATGCATATTCCAGGGTTGGTCTAATGAATGATGTTATTATCCTTCTTAGCATGTCTTCATTTATGTATGTGAATGCTATTCTCATATTTGCAAGCAGTGTATACATGTTCCATACCTTCTCGCTGATGTGGTCAGCCGGAGATAGTCTGTTATTGATAATCACACCTAGGTCTTTCTCTCTTTCTGATGTGTATAGGGTTTTATTTCCTAACTTATAATCCCAATCAGGTCTTTTTCCACTTTTACCAAACTTGATTACATGACACTTGTCCACATTGAATTCCATTTGCCATGTACTACTCCATTCATGAAGATTATTTAATTCTTCTTGTAGCTCTTTACAAGAGTCTGTGTTAGTAATTCTCCTTTGTATTTTTGCATCATCTGCAAACATATTCAGATAGCTCTCATTTCCAGTGTTACTGTTTATATCATTTATATACACTAAAAACATGATTGGTGCCAGCACTGAACCCTGTGGTACTCCACTAGTCAATTCTTTCCATGATGAGTAGTTTCCTTTTAGTACTGTTCTCATTTCTCTTTTTATGAGAAAGTCTTGCATCCAACAAAACAGTTTGCCTCGAATTCCTCCTTGATGGTACAGTTTCCATAAAAGTCTTTGGTGTGGTACTGTGTCAAAAGCTTTCTTGAAATCTAAATAGATACTGTCCACCCATCCTTCCCTTTCCTGTATTGTGTTTGTTACTCTGTCATAGTAGTTTAACAGATTAGTAACACATGATTTTCCTTTTCTGAAACCAAACTGTCTTTCTGTTATCATACTGTGTTCTTCTAGATGATTTACCCAAACTTTTCTTTTAAGCTTTTCTAATACCTTGCTTACAACACTGGTCAGTGATGCTGGTCGGTAGTTGAGTGGATTTTGTCTATTTCCTTTCTTGAATAAGGGGACAATATTTGCTTTTTTCCAAATATCAGGTAGTTTACCTTGACTCAAGGATTTCTTGAAAATTAAAAATAATGGTTTACTTAACTCCTTTCCACATTCTCGTAATACCCAACATGAAATTTCATCAGGACCACTTGCTTTTCCTCTGTCTAATCTACTTAACTCCTCCTGTATTACTTTTTCTGCTATTTATATATCTGGTAGTATGTATGGCCAGGCATGTTCCACATAGTCCCCCTCAAAAATTTTTTCTTCTGTAAAAACTAAATGGAAATTCTTATTTAGTGCTTCACAAATATCTTTCTCTTGTGTATAAGTGATTCCCTCGTCCGTAATGGATTGTATTTTACTTTGGTTTTGCTTCTGATATAGCTGTAAAACAGCTTTGGTTGATCACTACTTTTATTTATTATATCCTCCTCAAACTGTTTTTGGGCTTCCCTCCTTATTCTTGTATAATCGTTTCTTGCCTGTTTGTAATTATTATACGCCCTTTCACTATTGTGTCTTCTGTATCTATTCCACAACAAATCTCTTCTTTCTTTTGATTTTTTACATTCTGTATTGAACCATTTCTGTATTTTCTTATCTGCTTCTTTGTGCTGTGGGATGTACTTCTGGACTCCTATTTCATAAAATTCACAGAATGTTTTATATACAGCATTTAAATCTTGTCCTCTAAGCTCATTTTCCCAATCAACTTCTAAGAAATACTTCTTTAAGTCTTGATAATTTCCGTTTTTATAGTTTAGGCTCTTTTTGTAACTGTCATTGCTGTTTACTATGTCATATGCTATCCTGAAGTTATAATTTAGTACTGCATGATCACTTTTGCCGAGTGGAGGGTGATATATTAAACTGTCAATATCATTTTCTTGCCTTGTAAATATTAGATCTAGCACTGAAGGTACATCAAGTCCTCTTTTTCTGGTGGTTTCCCTCACATGTTGCGTTAGGAAAAACTTTTGCACGAGATCCAGGAGCTTTTGGTCCCAACAGCTTTCTTGGCTAATTATATCTAGAGTATTCCAATTTATATTTGTATTGAAATCCCCAGTTAGTATAATTCTTTCCGATTTCTCTTCCATTTTATGTAGTAATGATCTTAAACTCTGAATTGTACTCTCTGCCTGGTCCTCATATTCGTCTCTTTCCCATGTGTTTGATCTGGGTGGCATGTACAAATTGGCTACAATTACTTTACCTTCAGATGAGTTGATCTCTACTGCAATCAGTTCTACTTGTGATGGTATATCTAGTTTTATTTCATTGTACTTTTAGATTTTTCTTAGTTAATATTATAATTCCTCCTCCTTTGTGTGTGTGTGTGTGTGTGTGTGTGTGTGTGTGTGTGTGTTCTTACCTAATTGTTCTTACCTAATTGTATCTGTACAGGAATGAGTCAAGCTCGTACTGTCCCGAGTCTTAAACCATATTTATCGTACATATCCTTAAATTTGTGAATTGTTTTGGCACACACTATTTCATTCGGTAGTGCATTCCATTGATCAATTGCTCTGTTTGGGAAACTGAATTTCCTTACGTCTTTATCACCTCTCTTCTTATGCAGTTTTTTGCAGTGTCCTCTTGCTGATGCTTCTCCATATGATAAGTAATCATTTATGTCTATTTTCTCCTTTCCTGATATGCATTTATATAGCATTATCATGTCACCTCTTTTCCTTCTCTCCTGTAGTGTTGGTAGATTCAGTTTATTTAGTCTTTCTTCGTAGCTTAGGTCCCTTAAGCTTGGTATCCATCTTGTAGCGGCCATTTAAACTTTTTCAATCTTGTCTATGTGCTTTTTGAGATGAGGACTCCAGACTACTGATGCATATTCCAGGGTTGGTCTAATGAATGATGTTATTATCCTTCTTAGCATGTCTTCATTTATGTATGTGAATGCTATTCTCATATTTGCAAGCAGTGTATACATGTTCCGTACCTTCTCGCTGATGTGGTCAGCCGGAGATTGTCTGTTATTGATAATCACACCTAGGTCTTTCTCTCTTTCTGATGTATATAGGGTTTTATTTCCTAACTTATAATCCCAATCAGGTCTTTTTCCACTTTTACCAAACTTGATTACATGACACTTGTCCACATTGAATTCCATTTGCCATGTACTACTCCATTCATGAAGTTTATTTAATTCTTCTTGTAGCTCTTTACAAGAGTCTGTGTTAGTAATTCTCCTTTGTATTTTTGCATCATCTGCAAACATATTCAGATAGCTCTCATTTCCAGTGTTACTGTTTATATCATTTATATACACTAAAAACATGATTGGTGCCAGCACTGAACCCTGTGGTACTCCACTAGTCAATTCTTTCCATGATGAGTAGTTTCCTCATAGTACTGTCCTCATTTCTCTTTTTATGAGAAAGTCTTGCATCCAACAAAACAGTTTGCCTCGAATTCCTCCTTGATGGTACAGTTTCCATAAAAGTCTTTGGTGTGGTACTGTGTCAAAAGCTTTCTTGAAATCTAAATAGATACTGTCCACCCATCCTTCCCTTTCCTGTATTGTGTTTGTTACTCTGTCATAGTAGTTTAACAGATTAGTAACACATGATTTTCCTTTTCTGAAACCAAACTGTCTTTCTGTTATCATACTGTTTTCTTCTAGATGATTTACCCAAGCTTTTCTTATAAGTTTTTCTAATACCTTGCTTACAACACTGGTCAGTGATACTGGTTGGTAGTTGAGTGGATTTTGTCCATTTCCTTTCTTGAATAAGGGGACAATATTTGTTTTTTTCCAAATATCTGGTAGTTTACCTTGACTCAAGGATTTCTTGAAAATTAAAAATAATGGTTTACATAACTCCTTTGCACATTCTCGTAATACCCAACATGAAATTTCATCAGGACCACTTGCTTTTCCTCTGTCTAATCTACTTAACCCCTCCTGTATTACTTTTTCTGCTATTTGTATATCTGGTAGTATGTGTGGACATGCGTGTTCCACATAGTCCCTCTCAAAATTTTTTTCTTCTGTAAAAACTAATTGGAAATTCTTATTTAGTGCTTCACAAATATCTTTCTGTTGTGTATAAGTGATTCCCTCGTCCGTAATGGATTGTTATATATCTTTTACTTTAGTTTTGCTTCTGATATAGCTGTAAAACAGCTTTGGTTGATCACTACTTTTATTTATTATATCCTCCTGAAACTGTTTTTGGGCTTCCCTCCTTATTCTTGTATAGTCGTTTCTTGCCTGTTTGTATTTATTATACGCCCTTTCACTATTGTGTCTTCTGTATCTATTCCACAACAAATCTCTTCTTTCTTTTGATTTTTTACATTCTGTATTGAACCATTTTTATATTTTCTTATCTGCTTCTTTGTGCTGTGGGATGTACTTCTGGACTCCTATTTCATAAAATTCACAAAATTTTTTATATATAGCAATTAAATCTTGTCCTCTAAGCTCATTTTCCCAATCAACTTCTAAGAAATACTTCTTTAGGTCTTGATAATTTCCCTTTTTATAGTTTAGGCTCTTTTTGTAACTATCATTGCTGTTTACCATGTCATATGCTATCCTGAAGTTATAATTTAGTACTGCATGATCGCTTTTGCCGAGTGGAGGGTGATATATTAAACTGTCAATATCATTTTCTTGCCTTGTAAATATTAGATCTAGCACTGAAGGTACATCAAGTCCTCTTTTTCTGGTGGTTTCCCTCACATGTTGCGTTAAGAAAAACTCTTGTACGAGATCCAGGAGCATTTGGTCCCAACAGCTTTCTTGGCTAATTATATCTAGAGTATTCCAATTTATATTTGTATTGAAGTCCCCAGTTAGTATAATTCTTTCCGATTTCTCTTCCATTTTATGTAGCAATGATCTTACACTCTGAATTGTACTCTCTGCCAGGTCCTCATATTCGTCTCTTTCTCATGTGTTTGATCTGGGTGGCATGTACAAATTTGGTACAATTACTTTACCTTCAGATATGTTGATCTCTACTGCAATCAGTTCTACTTGTGATGGTATATCTACTTTCATTTCCTTGACTTTTAGATTTTTCTTAGTTAATATTATAATTCCTCCTCCTTTTTTTAAATATCTGTCTCTTCTCCATATATTGTATTCCTCTAAGTTTAGTATGTCATTTGATATCCTTGGTATTAATTTTGTTTCAGTTAGGCATATTACTTGTGGTTCATTTTCTCTGACATAATCATTCATCTCTAGTAATTTAGATACCATTCCATCCACATTTGAGTACATCAGCTTTATCATCTTGTTTATATACTTGTCCTGACATGGTTCTACTACCTTCCTCCTTTTTCTTCCATCCTGTTTGTGTACCACTTTCGTACCTGCAATCCTATTACTTTGTAAAAAAATTTCTTCTTGTCCTCTTCTGATCTTCCCTCATTTTTTGTTTTTGCTTCCTCCCTTTTCTCTTTCAGTAATTCCAATTCCTTTTGTGTTAGGCATCTTTTTATCCATACATTTTTGAACTCCTCTTTTTCCTTAAGATTCTTTGCATTTTTTAGTATCTCTTCCACAGTGTTTACACTCTGGAAAGTCACCTTTAGAGGTCTTGTCTTGCTTTTCTCGTATTTCCCTAACCTTTTGTGTTCCTCTATGTCTTTACTACAGATTTCCTCTGATACTTCTTTCAGTAAGCTCATTACATTTGCCATCTCCTTTTTGTCTCTTGTGATCTTGTTTTTAACTTCATCCTCTTCTATGCCAGTGATTACTATTGATTTGTTTATCTCTACTGAATCTCTGACTAACTTTGGATTGTTTTGGATTATTCTTTTCACCTCCTTTTTAATGCTTTTTTCCTCCACCCTTGTTTCTAAGTCTTTCTTTACTTTCACCATTTCTGCATACGTGGTTTCTACATCATTTTTGTAGCTTTGCACAGCTTCATTTACTTGTTTTATCGTCTCCTCAATATCACTGCTCTGGTCAATAAGACTGCTAACTTGCCTAATTGTCTCTGTGTCATTTTTGAACTCTTCCATAACACTCTCGTGATTGACTACTGTACTTGCCATTTCACTAATTTTCTTCCTAAGTGTGCTCAATTCCACGGTTAGTTCACTGATGGTTGTGTCTTTCTTATTGGCCTCCCTTCCTAGTTTTTCTATTTCTTCCTTTTGCAAGTGCATCTGCATCTTTATTTCATCAATTTCATTTTTGAAAGCCATTTCTAGTTTGTTTACACGTTCAACCAGTCTATTGTGGGTCTCCACTTCAACCAGTTCTTGGTAGAAATCATCATTTTGCTTTTTACCTTTATCCCTTTTCTTTTCCAAATTTGTTTTACTGAAGTATGTATCCATTTTGCAATACTTAAAGTGCAAAGCATATACTTACAATCTCCGTCTTGTTGTAAACAAACCTCAGAGATGACTCAGCGTATTCTTTCGTCTTGGTGTGTGTGTGTGTGTGTGTGTGTATAAAAAAGGTTAACATTTTAGCCTATCACCCAGCATCCAAGGGGTTAGTAGAGAGACAAAACAAAAAAGTATTAGATGCACTACGACACATGCTCAATGAAAATTATGCAAGCTGGGATGATTGGATTCCCAGAGTAGAAGCCTCAATTAACGGATCTATAAGCAAATCCATAGGTGACAGACCACATTTCATTATATATGGGACAGATAAAAACTACCATATGAGAGTCTAGAAGGTCAAAATCTACCCATATACAACTACGATGATTAAAATCCGTTTACGTGAATTCCAGGACATACATAAAAGAGTCAAAAAACAATTAAAGATGTCCAAGGAAGAAATGATGGAGGCATTTAATAAAAAGGCAAGAGACTCGCCTATCAGCGAGGAGACACTGTCTATGGTATCATTCATACGAGACAATAAATTATCCCCGAAATTTGAGGGCCCATACAGAGTAATTAATATAAAAGCAAACAAAGTTTTAATTAGGTCACTGTCAAGTGGCGAAGAGAAACAAGTTCATATTGACCAGTTAAAACGAGTTTCAAGGAAACTATCCAATAATTATACAGCCTCGGATACCACCGAACAACCGAACATAACTCATGAAACCAATCAAGAAAACAACAATAATTACAAAACTAAATTGTCATATACCAAACAATCAAACATACTGTACGTGCAACTGTTCCAAAAAAATCAACAGTACATCATTTACGAGATTTAAATATCGATTTAAACTCCTTCTATAAATGAAATAACAAGCAAGTTATTGTTCTATGTTAGTCAGCCGTAACACACATCATCACTAGCATCGACCACAGCATGACCATATTAGAAAATTAATAGATTTTTGTCGGTACGTAACGATGAAGGGACTTAGGCTATGGATTCTCCTCCACATAGCAAGAGGATATGCTCATTTAGACCCCCAACACATAGTACGGCAAGGATGCCTCATAGTTCCAACGGCCACGACATAAATCGTAAAAGATGTCATGCATACTGAAATCAGTTTGGATTACTTATACGAATTACCTTCTTATCTAGAAAACATCGCCAGACCCATGAGGACCCTGTACTTCATGATAGGAGGCTATGTTTCACAGGCACATAACACACAAGAAGTGGATGAAATAGTGAAGTTAGCGAAATGGAAGATAGAACAGGCAAAGTCAACTACGCTTATCATGATCCAAGATCTCCCATCTCATGGAACGGAGGTATTGGGCGCCACGAACAACATTACACATACTCGCCAAAAGCGCGGTTTGTTCGACCTGGGTGGTGCAGTTCTTGGGAACATCTTTGGATTGGCCCACGAGGAAGACCTTCAAGAAATAAACAACAAATTTAATAAAACAGATCAGGTACTAACATACCAAGATAAATTCATCGCAGAACATAACTCAGCAATGAAGACAATTGTGACAAATCTGAAAAAGGTGGAAAATATAGCTCTCGAAAGTGTAGATAAAATAAATGTCATGGAAGCCATAACACTTTTCCAACACTTCTCCATCATCACGGAATACATTGACACAATTCTACTCCAAGTAGACAACACTAGAGTTCATTACAGGGCACTTATGAAAGGAATTTCGAGTGCCGGTAATGGCAAGATCACAACTGACCTACTCCAGTTCATGAGCTATGTCAGATAATTAGTCAGGCATACATAAACATAAATTTAAGCCTTTGTTCCGAAGTAGGGATTTTATGCAATATGATCCATATTTAGAAGCAACACTAACACCAACATCAGTAGTAGTTCATGTACCATTCATAACTGACGACTTGTTCACAGTATATGAAGTACACCCCTTCCCTTCTAAGAATAATAACACAAATGCAGTATAGTGCCCCTGGAGGCGCCCAGACATCCCCACAAGGAGTCCACAGAGGAGCAACGACAGCGTGGAGGGACTCGGAGCGACATCGGCATAGGTCCGCCTTGGCCAGGCACGCCCCTATGACCTGGAACTCGCCCGCCGCCACCATAGCAGGAATACTAGACTACCTTCCGGGCAAGCCTTCCGCAACCAGAGGGGTGGAGCTGTCTATTCAGCTCCAGCCAGCACTCCTGAGATGGCCTGTAGCTGTTCACCCCTCACTAAAGAGACGGCCTGTAGCCGCTCTGAGGGTAATAAGGAGACGGCCTGTAGCTGCTCCCGCCTTCATCAGGAGACGGCTGGTAGCCGCTCTGAAGGTGTCTTCCTTGAGACGGCTTGGAGACGTTCACCCCTCGCTAAGGAGATGGCCTGTAGCTGCTCCCGCCTTCGTCAGGAGATGGCCTGTAGCTGCTCCCGCCTTCGTCAGGAGATGGCCTGTAGCTGCTCCCGCCTTCGTCAGGAGATGGCCTGTAGCTGCTCCGAAGGTGTCCTTCTTGAGACGGCCTGTAGCTGCTCAACCCTCTTGAAGGAGATGGCCTGTAGCCACTCCCGCCTGTGTCAGGAGTCGGCCTATAGCCACCCCGAAGGTGCCTTCCCTGAGACGGCCTGTAGCTGCTCACCCCTCCTGAAAGAGACAGCCTGTAGTTGCTCTGAGGGTAATAAGAAGACGGCCTGTCGCTGCTCCCGCCTTCATCAGGAGACGGCCTGTAGCCGCTCCGAAGGTGTCCTCCCTGAGACTGCCTGTAGCCGCTTACCCCTCCTGAAGGAGACGGCCTGTAGCCGCTCCCACCTTCATCAGGAGATGACCTGTAGCCGCTCCCACCTTCATCAGGAGACGACCTGTAGCCGCTCTGAAGGTGTCCTCCCTGAGATGGCCTGTAGCCACTCAACCCTCCTGAAGGAGACAGCCTGTAGCCGCTCCCGCCTTCGTCAGGAGACAGCCTGTAACTGCTCTGAAGGTGCCTTTGGGTCTGCTGGCAGCTGCTCACTCCCCCAGGCCACAGCCAGTAGCCAGGCCTTGGCGATGGCCTGTAGCCGTGGCCCCAGGAAGCCACGGCCAGTAGCCGGGCCCTACAGCAGGAGACGGCCTGTAGCTGCTCCTCCATCTGAAGCTAACGCCTGTTCCCCGACCCACAACCCAGAGGGGGTCTCAGGCCTAGAGGAGTACTGGAGAGGCCCCTTAGTCTCCCCCGGCCTCTGCTTCCTACAACCGGATCTGGAGGAGACCCACCTGATTGACCGTGTTGCAGACCAGTGCCGCAACCCCTTCCTGTCGGCGCCGCCAAGCCCTGGGGACTGCAGCCCTTGGGAACCCCAGACCGCCCCCAGGATTCCTGGGTAGGAACTCCCCACTCCTCGACATCGGAGAGCTTCATCCTCCGACAGGAGCCTGAACAACAGGTTCAGGCAGTTATTCTGCCCCAGCCCTGAGGACCGCACTCCTGTACCCAGCCCTGAGAGCATGGGGCCCTTCGCCACCCACAGCCCCGGACGAGAATGGACGCCCCTGCACATAATCCCATGGCCTCTGGATATACAGTAGAGGCCCCCGGTGCTGCCCAGCCCCATCAGTAGTGGAGCTGTGACACCCCCCCGCCCTTGTACCAGACCGACACGACGCCCAGACCCGACAGGAGTGACAGTAGTAGTACAGTGTTCGTGACCAAGTGATATAAAGGCAGAACAGTGAACTAACCCTCTAATGGAAGTTAGTGATAATACCCAAGTTGTGGAGCGAATAACAACTACAGTGTACAGTGTCTGTGACCAAGGGATATAAAGACGGAACAGTGAACTACCCCTCTAATAGAAGTCAGTGATAATACCAAAGTGATGGAGTGAGTAACAGCAACAGTGTAAACACGAATATGGCCACCCAGTGAGAGTCGAGTCTAACAGGGTAAATATGCTACCATCAGAAAATACCTCCTGATACTAAGACCATAATCAGACCCCAGTGCCAAAGTAACACTCACCAGTAAGAAATAACCTTGGTAACTCCACGAATATAGAAAACCCAGACTTCCCCTAATTAAGAACACTCTGCCTCAAGTGCTATTCACTGTGACCCGAGCAGTATCTTGCGTGATACTGATAACCATATCTAGACATAAGAGTTTGTAATTGTCCAGTGTATTTGTATCAGTGACATCTGCTCGTTCCCCTGTCCAACTAAGTAATACACGTGTAAGGTTGTTGCCTTGAGTTTTTGCGTCCTACCTCTCTCCTATTTGTCTAAGCCCTGATCTAGAAAGAGAACCCCGCTATACGCTAGGCGTTTATGAGACGGGAAGCCGAACCTAAAACACCTAGCATTATAAACATTTTGGTCATCATCAACATCAACACAGACACCAAACTCATCATGGTCTCCAAGAGACGGAACACTGTCACTTTCACCAGTCAATCACTGATTGAACGAAAGTGCCGCACATCCTTACATGCTGTTCACCTTTGTCCTGTGCACATTTTCACGTTTCAGCCTACTGAAACAGTCCCATGTGAAATGGCTATCATAAGAAATCACAATATTCATGATCACTGCAACTTCACTTTTGCTCCAGATAAGCTTGTACATCATCAACGCATCGGACACTCACAGTTTTTTTATTTCACTCATAACACATCAGTTTACATAGTCTGTCCAGATATACCACCATCTCATACTTCAGCATCAGGATTATACATAGCACAAGACTACTGTGCTGTATTTACACCATCAGTGTCCATTTTATCCACCATCAATCACTACGCCATCCTCAATCATACACACAAACATTTCCACCCACTACCTCATATGGACTTAAACATGAGCACAAGTATTAAGTTGACTTCACTTAAGTTTGAAACTATGCAACTGATCAATGAAACAATGAAGCCCTGGGAAGATTTGAGTCTGAGTATGTTTAACTCGTCACGTCCCGAGGTTTTTCGCACCTCCAACACCCCCCAATCCCG
Organism: Coenobita brevimanus; assembly: GCF_032717465.1. Classification (NCBI taxonomy): domain Eukaryota; kingdom Metazoa; phylum Arthropoda; class Malacostraca; order Decapoda; family Coenobitidae; genus Coenobita; species Coenobita brevimanus. Next base: position 5,447,898 of record NC_136995.1, read on the forward strand.
AGTTATTTTGGGAAAATTTTTTTTTGGCGAAAACTTCCGCTTTTGTTGAGAAACAAAGGAAAATCACCAAGAAAGGGCTTATCGTGGTCCATAAGTGGTCAGAACAGGTGAGGTCCCCTGCGCCAGGTATCGTATTCTATCACTGACGTGTGAGTCGCTCATGTTTTCTATTGTAGGAAATTTTGGGAGAAACAACAAACAACACCTCTACATTTATTGAATTTGAACTAATAAACAATAAGAGTAACAATAAAATGAATTTCAATGACATATATATAAAAAATAAGCATTGTACCTTCGCGCGAGCATAGCTAGTTGGGTCCGAGTGGTAACATGCTATGTGCTAAGTGTCTTGTATCAGTCAACATATCATTTTTTCTACTTGTATACTTCTGTTTCAATGACATTTTACCATTTTTTACTGTTTGTAAATGTTTTCAGCTGTTTTCATTCATTACGATGACATGTAGCATAAATAGCGCACATCTGCTTACTAAGCACACTCGCAATGACTCGTATTTCAACATACCCAATTGTTTTATCACTTTCCTATTATTGTTTTCTTTACATAGAACCTTTCCTCCACCACTGTAAATGTTTTCAATTATTTACATTCATTACGAGAGCATTTAGCGAAATGCTAGCGCATATTCACGTAGCAAGCACAATCTCAAACACTCGTGTTTCATCTTCTACTTTATATTTTCACTCTAAATATACTTTCCCACTTACATTACACACGTTTACACCCCTATACTGCACTATACATAGTTACTGGCATTATTTATTCTAGTGAGCGTCAGAATATCGCACCAAAATACCCTCGCAATGAATGTTTCGGCAAACATAATACTCAAACACTTACATACTAATTTTTCACTTATATTACACCCGTTTCCACTTGTAGACTCCTATTTTCATATTTACGGGCCTTATTCATTCCACTGAGCGTCAGGAAATCGCATCTATATAAACTTGCTAGGAATATTTTGACTTAGAATATATTTCAGCACTTACAAAACTTTGAACTTATATTACACCCGTTTGCATTTTCCATAATAATATTTACATATTTACGGGCCTTAATTATTCCACTGAGAGTCAGAATATCGCATCAAAATACCCTCGCTAGGTATGTTTCCACTTAGATTATATTTATACACTTACATACTATTTTTTGCACTTATGTTATACCCGTATGCACTTTATACAACTATTTTCAGATCAACAGGACTTATAATTACACTGAGCGTTTCTTTGTCGCATTTACTTCAGAGTTACAGCGTCCTATCGCATTCACACCATATTAGAACTACATCAAGGTGTGATACTCGCTGAAACATGGGTGAATACAGAGACCCACATCACACTCGATGCACTCACAGCAGGTGTCCTTCCTCTGAGTGGTGAGTCTCACCCGGGAATTGCTACACACGTGACACCTGCGTTGGGGCCTAGGTCTATTTGGCTGGGGAGGGATAGGAGTGGGGAAATGGCTGCCGGATATTCTCAGGGGAGTTTGGGCAATAGGGGCAGTGCGGGTGCGATGTTGGGGCCTTTCAACAGCATACCGTGCAAACATCTCTCTTGTGAGCTCCCTCACAAACCCTTCAAAGGTTTCCTGAACTCCTGTTGTCATGGCGTGCTGGTGGTGGCAATTCAGAGCAGTGATATCTAGCAAGTGAAAGAACAGTTTCTTATACCACTTCATCGTGGTCCTGGCACACTCGACCGTCGATATCATGGAGTCTGACTGGTCCACCGGGCGCATGTTTATGTTATAATCTAGGACACACTCAGGTTTCCATATGTGACGCCTGTTCTAGCTCCGGAAATCCACTGAATCTGTAAGGTGCATCAAGGGGCGGTGAACCGTGGACAAGAGGCTTACTTCTCTATTATGGTTCCACACAGTTGCAAGTATGTTGTTCGCCTTGAAGAAGACAACCTCATTCCTGTCAAGTTTCCTACCTACCTTGACCATGTGACGCCGGTTCACCTTCATGGTACCACAGATTCCCGTTTCATGCATGTGTAGATAACGAGCAAGAAGAAGGCTAGTGTACCAATTGTCCAGGTAGAGGACGTGACCACAATGAAGGTAGTCTTCTATCATTGTCTTTACCACTGCTCCTGACAGTCCAATACTCCGATCTTCTATTATGTCTGTCTGTGCACCGGTGTACAAGACTATGTCTTGCACATAACCAGTCCTACAGTCACACATAACAAAGATCTTGAACCCAAAATGGTGCCTTTTGCTGGGTATATACTACCTAAATGAAATATTTCCTCACCACAACACGAGACTCTCGTCTATGACGAGGTCTCTATAGGGATAAAATGACGAACGAAACGTTTGCCTCAGGTGATCAAAGACCATTCTAATTCGCCTCATCTTATCTGTGTCGTTCGCATTTGCGGGATCATCAGCATCGTAAAAATGGAGGCGACTTAGAATTTGTTGGAAGCGATTATGGCTCATGACTTGGCCAAATATTGGTGTCAGCATAACAGGGTCCCTTGTCCAGTAGGCCGGAATTCTTTTCTTTCGTATAATACCCATCAAAAGGACCAGGGCAAAAAATAAGAACATTTCTGAAAGGGAGACAGGGTAATCATATTTGATAGAATGCCTGCTCCTTGTTCCCAATCTTTCATTCTCATGGCGCTGGCTGCTTGCAAAACGGTTGGTTTGGTCAACTATCTGCTCCACGAAAGCCTCACTAAAAAACAGGTGGAAAAAATCCTGCCTGGTGGAATTAGGGTGAATTCCGGGAACAATGCAGCCAGCACGCCCCTGCACAGTGAAGGGGTGAATGAGGGGAGAAAAATCACTTCCATCCTCCTAATTCCATCCCACAAATCCCTCATCCCCATCGTCCCCATCAGCGCCTTTGTCTGGGTGGGGAGGAGATGCTGGTGGGGGAGGTTGGGGAGGAGTGCAGAGGGCTTCCCCACTCGCACTCCTCTTCCCTCAGCCTTTACCCTTTCCCTTTCCCTTACCCTTACGGCCTTAAGGAACATTAGGGGGCTGTGGGGATGAAGTTCGAGAATATTGGGGCGCATAAGACATGCTGGGGAGTGGTTCCTCCCCACCTTCCCCCTCCATCACAACACCACGTGATTTTTCACGCACCCTCACTCGCCCACGTGATACACCTCGCCGCCTCACACCACCACGGGAGAGCGATGACTCACTCCCACGACTCTCACTTTCCATACTCCTCCCTGCACTTTCCCTTTCACTCCCCACTCCCTCCATGGCACTTCCTACTTCCCCAAACAAAAGACTAGGCCCATACCTTCTCGTCCGACATGGTGTGCGCTCGGGACCATGATGAGTTATCACCTCACGTCCGTACCATGTGGCAGCACGACCCACGGCTCCGTCCTCATCCTCGTCATTAAATTTGGGCTCAACATCGCGTTGGGGCTGGGCAGAGGATGTTCCACGTTGTTTTTTGGCCGGCTGCCCCTCTCTAGCAGCACGGTAAGTCACGTACTGCTGCTTCCTGGGGGACAGGACTTCCTCATCACTGCTGATGGTTTCCGTCTCCTCTGGCTGCACATAATCTTTGTCTACAACCTCGTCGTCCACTGGGGAATCACTGTCGCCTGTAAAGACGTCCAGGGTGGCTTGAATTTCGTCCTCTAGGAGACCTCTCTTCGCCATGTCTGAGCAGGACTGTTCCTAACAGGTGAGTGACCGAGTCGTGGGTGAGCGCAGGTTGCGTGGGGTTGCCGAGTGTCCCTGCCTGGTGACAGGGAGGGGAAGGTCGAGCGACCCTACGTACCGAAAATCAAGCGCAAAATTTGAAAATTGTGCAAATTATGCACCTTGCATTTGCGCTACATACCGGTATGTCTCCGGGACTGGCAAATGCAAAATGTTGCACCGTACCCATACGTCAACAGGACGCAGCAGGTTAACCCATAATATGTTTATAGCCCAGCACCTACTGTCTTTATAATCTTCCGTATTGTATTTGCAGTAGTGCTGTTCGCAATGCACAAAATGCATGCAAGAATTGCAAACTTGGAAACAGTATTTAGTGGGAGTGAGTTGCGAATTCAAGTAAACCCCCCCTGAATGAACTGTACATATTTTGTTTATAGCATTATTTTTACAGAAAAAAAAAGAATGACACGTGATATAGAAGTATACCAGTATCATTATCTCTATATGAAATATTAATAGCTCTTACCATAATCTTAACTTTGAACTTTTTTTTTTTTCATATTTGCATTTCACTGTTATACATACACATCTTACAAAATGTCATACAATAACCAATTTAACCCTATTGCATTTGTTCAATTATGTATACAACTTGTTTAAAATGTAATATTATTGGATCATTGCAATATTAACATGAATATTTTATCTATACAATATTATAATCAATGTTATGAATTAACAGATGAGCATAATCAATGATGAGTGCTGTCGGAGGACCGCCAGCTTGCGTGACCGAGCGATGTCAGGACTCCATATTATAATAATACAACTCATAGATAGATAGATAGAAAGATAGATAGACAGATAGAAGCACCAAGCCAGGGGATGAGATAGGAAGTGTGTCAGCGAGGATCGAGCAATGGAAAACGGGCTTGCAACTCTTAAGTGAAGGAATGCTGGATGTGCACCAGAAGCTGTACATACACAGACATACAGTGTTCTAAAAGCTTCACAACAGTATAGCCCACGTGACACGACCCCTGCTGTATGAGAATGTAGGAATCAGAGCTCAGAAAGGGGCTAGCCACACAACCGGCAGGTAGTGGAGAGATCAAATAAGAAGAGGGGTCTGACTAGACTTAGTTAGTAAATTAAGTCCCTGTGTAATACATACACTGCTCAGCTTAGACTTTCTTTGAAGATAATAATCAAGATCAACTCCCTGTATTCATGTTTAACTCCTCCTGCTCTTTAATTACCAAAATAACTTTAACCAAAACTCAAGACTTACCTATTACAAGACTAAAGAGTTACATATATATAAATGGTAGCTACGTAGTTCCAACATCCAGCGGGCATGGTGGGCGCCACTGCGGTTCCACTAGATCCTGGGACTGCAAGTGAGAGGAGCACGGTGCGCGTCCTTTCCCCGGCAAGCATGGTGGGCGTCGCTGCAGTCCTACTCCTCGTAGGGGCTACAGATGAAGGAAGCACGGTGGGTGTTCCCTCCCCGACAGGCATGGTGGGCACTGCCACGGTTCTGCTCTGCCCTGGGACTACAGTTGACAGAAGCATGGTGGGCATCCTCTCCCCAATGAGCATAATGGGTGATGCCACGGTCCTGCTCCCTGTGGGGGGCTGCAGATGTGGGAAGCATGGTGGGCGTTCCCTCCCCGATGGACACGGTGGGCGCCACCACGGTTCTGCTTTGCCCTGTGACTACAGATGACAGGAGCATGGTGGTCGACCTCTCCTTGGCGAGCATGGTGGGCATTGCCACGGTCCTGCTCCCAGTGGGACTGCAGTTGTGGGAAGCACATTGGGCGTTCCCTCCCTGGCGAGAACAGTGGGCGTCGTCGTGGTCCTGCTTGGGACTGTAGGTGAAAGAAGCACAGTGGGCTTCCTTTCCCTGACGAACTTGGTGGGTGTCATCGCAGTGATTGTGGCTACACAAGTCCCACCCCGAGCCTTGTGAGTGCTGGCCTGGGTAGAGAATAATGCCGCAGGAAGACCTACCTCCCGTGGATCCCATTGAGGGGAAGAGGGGTACGTAATGGTTGGGAACATATGCCCACCTTACTCGGGCTCTTGACGTACCTTCCTGTGGTCTCCCCTTGGTATTTCAGGTATGGTTGTAATGGGGTATATAAAAGCCCACATTGCTTAGAGACAAAATGGGGTTCTTCTCTTTGGCTCAGTAGTAAAGTGTGTGCCTGTGAAGCGTGCAGGCATGATATCGAACCTTGGTGAGGACAGTATGTGTGTGTGTGTGTGTGTGTGTGTGTGTTTTAAACAACAGAACAGAGGCAGGAAAAACAAATGAATAAAGAAAAAATAATCGATACACCAGATTACTGGCGTCCTCCATTCATAAAAAATCTGTAACAGTTGGACTTGAACACCTGTAGTTTAAAGTTTGGGGGAAAACAACTCTGGGGAGGCAAGTTCCAGAGAGATGCAGCTCGAGGAATAAAAGAATTCTGTTAGGCAGAAGTTTTGCAATATGGCTGAATGACATTCCAGTCATGAGCGCTACCAGATGCCCGTGTAGCACGAGGGAAGGCATGGAGAGGTGGCACAATGGACACAACTTCGCCTGAGCATTTGCCATAAAAATATCTGTAAAATAATGCAAGAGGGGCAACATTTCTTACTTGTAGGGTAGGGTAGTTTATATATAATCGCAGGGTTATTAATAATTCTGACAGCTCTGCTCTGAATATTGTCTAGTTGTTTTAATACAACCTCTCCAAATCCATTCCACAAGGGTGAGCGATATTCAGGCTGAGAGCGCACATCTCTTATAAATTATAGCTAACTGCTCATCAGTGAAGAAGTGACCGACTCTGTACAATAATCCCAAGTTTCTTTGGGGCAGTTTTAGCAAGTGATCTGACATGAGAGGTCCAGCTGAGGGCATTGTTATATGAGACACCGAGAATTTCAATGCTTTTAGAGATGGGAATATTAGTAGCACTGAAGGTAATATACGAATCTGGCAATATCTCTCTCTTTTAGTAAATTGTGTATATTTGGTTTTGCTAGCATTAAATGAGACAAGGTTGTTTTGTCCCCATTCATCGGTCGCAGATGTCTTGATTGATGGAAATGGCTGTACTGAGTTGAGAGTTAGAGATATTAGACTTTGTAAATGGGTGTTTGAGTGTGAATGAACTGTGAAGTGTTATCTGCATATGAATGGATGGGACTGTGGGTGACAGATAAGAGATCATTAATATGAACCAGGAACAGGGTTGGCGCCAGAACTGATCCCTGTATCACGCCGGCGTTAATTGAGTGGAAATCGGAATTTGCATCTACTTTTACTCTCATTTTTCTGTCGCTGAGATACGAGGAAAGCAGAGGAATAAAAGATGTTAGTCCATAGCAAGTGAGTTTGAACAGAAGGGAATGGTGCCATACTCTGTCGAAAGCTTTAGAAATATCAATGGTTACTGCATGAGTTTCTCCATGTAGGTCAATTGATTGATGGATGGTATGAGTCAGGAGATTGAGTGTGTCAATGGTGGATCTTTCGTGACAAAACCATACTGCCTATCACTAATTAAGTTGTAGGATTCAATATGCTAACAATGTGTTTTTTAACATTTCAAATACTTTACCAAAAGAAGATGTGACTGCTATTGATTAATAATCAGAGGGGTCAGAGGAACTTCCTTTCTCTGGATTTGGGTGGATATTGGCTTCTTTCCACGAATTAGGGGATGAAATAAGTAAGCCTTGTCTGAATAATTTAGCTAGAATAGAGGCAAGTTCTGGGGAACACTATCAAAACAAGTGGAGGAATTCCATCTGAGCCTGGAGCTTTGTTGGTTGGTAAATTGTCTAGGATGGATTTTACCTACCTTGTCTGTATTTTAAGTGGAACAATTTCAGGAGAGTCAAGTTCTAGTACTGGGACGTTCTGGCTGACTTTCTCTATAGAGAAATTCTGTCAAATGTACTGGCAAAGATGCTTGCTTTCCCACGTGGGTCATTTGTAATGTTGCCATCCGAAGATTTTAGTGGGGGAATGGATGATGACTGTTAAAGTTAGTATTGAAAGAATTGAGAGTTGGCCAGAATATTCTATTGTCATTAGGACTGTAGTTTTCATGCTTGATTTTGAAGAAAGTTTGATTTAGTGAGATTTATTAGAGCTTTTACATGGTTTCTAGCAATTTTGAATTGACAGAGTGATTCAGATTTTTTAAAATTTTAAGTACGAGTTATATGCTAATGACTTTTGGGCTGTTGCTCTGGCACAGTTGCTGTCAAACCGTCTTGGAGGGTTCGATCTTGACTATGTATGAATAAATCCATACCAGCTAGTATTAAGTTATTAATGTGAGACTGGGTAGAACTGACATCACTAGAAAAGAAAGACTGCCATGGAATGTCAGTAAGATATGTTCTAAATTCATCCCAGTTTGCCCTATGCAAGTGCCATCGGGTCACCCTGACAGTTTCAGAACGGGAAGGTCTGGGGTGCTAACTAATGAGCCTTTGATGAGATTGTGGTCAGAGGATCCAAGTGGTGACAGTACTTCTACCCTGTACCGATCTGGATTATTTGTCAGGAATAGACTCAAGAGATGGGTATTATGGCCAGGATTATCTGGTATTCTGGTTGGTTGCTTTACCAGCTGCGTGAGATTAAATGATTCTACAAACAGCTCACACTCTAGACCAACATCGTCAGTCCTGGCAGAATGCAATAGCCATTCAACATTATGTATGTTAAAATCACCCAAAATGGTAATTTCGGTGCTAAGGGCAAGTGTGATTAATTTGTTAAGTTTCAGTCAGGTTACTACAATGGTGGCAGCAGTGGGATGTGAGGCGAAGCTTGGAGGGCATTGATGTTGTTGTTGACAGCATCTTAGTCCTTACATCCCAGGGGTGAGCTGTCCGGTGTGGTCTGCAGCACCCCCAGTGGTGACCTCCGATGCTAAGCTACCACATGTGTTTGAAACTGACCAAATTAATCATTAGGGGGAGACAAGAGTGATGTAATGGTGCATATATAAGCCCGCATTGCTTAGAGGCAAAGCGGTGATCCTCTCTTTGGTTCAGTTGTAACATGTGTGCCTATGAAACACGAGGGCATGAAATCGAATCTCGATCAGGACAGTGTGATTAATTTGTTAAGTTTCAGTTTGGTTATTACATGGTGAAAGTAAGGTTATAATAGATTAGGTTAGGATAAATTAGGTTACAAAAATTTAGGTTAGGTAGGGTATGGGCAGGCTAGAGTTAACGAGGTTATGCTACAATCCCTGGACTGGGTTTGGATAAACCAGCATTGATGAGGGAAAACTTGCGAAAAAATGGTATTCTAAAGGTAGCATCACACTAGAGCAAAAGTGGCTAACATGCAAGCAGCTTTTGTGAGGCAAAACGGCTAACCGAGTCAAGTGCCTGTCACACTCGTGTGTTTTTGCGATCCAAAACGGCCGTCATCTGCCTTGGTGCCTCGTGGTCATTGTGTAAACAAACCACCACGGCATACCCACTCCCTCTTCCTCAGTTTCCGCAACCGCCTCACATACTTTAGCAACTCCAGAGCCACAAAGCAGTCTACTAGAGTTTTCCTTGCCATGGGATCCATATTGAATATTGGTCACAATCTGATTTCCACTTGTTTGGAAACAAAGCAGACAGCTTCTGGAGCTGGTCACCAGAGTGTCCGAATACTGATTTAATGTCACAGGAAAAAAATAGAAATGAATATAACTCCCTACGTGTCAAGTGGGGTTGGTGGAGGATTAGTGCCCCTCCCTGTAAAACAATTAACTGTAAGCTCTTGGCCACCCTGTTTGGGATACATGGCGTCTGGCAATGAATGAATGAAAATGAATGAATAAAACCACAAAAATTAAATTGCATTTACTTAACAATTTTAGTTAAAGTTTCCTTCTGTGATAACAGAATAATTTCTCACCAGTTACAAAAATTAATATAGGTTCATTTGAGTTCTAATCCCACCAACAAGTTGTGAGCGAAAATTGTTATCCATTCTGACTAATAAAGGTGGTGTTACACTAGACCAAAAGTGGCTAACATGCAAGCCAGTTTTGTGAGCCAAAACAGCTAGCAGAGTCGTGTCCATCACACTCGTGTGTTTTTGCCAGCCGAAACGGCTAACAGTGTCGTCTGCCTTGGCGTCTTGTGGTCAATTGTAAACAGACCACCAGGGAGTACCCACTCCCTTTTCCTCAGTTTATACAACCTCCTAACGTACTTTAGCAATTCCAGAGCCACAAAGCAGTCTACTAGAGTTTTCCTTGCCACAGGATCCATATCGAAATCTGATTTCTACTTGTTGTTTGGAGACCAAACAGACAGCCTCTGTGGGCTGGTCACCCGAGTGTCCGAATATTTATTTCATGTTACAAGAAAAAAATAAAAGTGAATAAAAGCCACATGAATTAAATTGTATTTAAGTAACAATTTTAGTTAAAGTTTCCTTCTGTGAATAACAGAATATTCTCTCACCAATTACAAAATTAATACAGGCTCATTTGAGTTCTAATCCCACTAACAAGCTGTGGGCGAGAATTGTTATCCATTTCGCCTCGCAACCGAAATCTCGCTCACCTTGAGTCAGTTTGGGTAGTGGGTCGCAAAACTGGCTAGCATGTTAGCCACTTTTGTCGCAGTGTGACGCTGCCATAAGCAAAATCTCGCTCAATGTTGGTCAATTTGGATAGCGGCTTGCAAAACTGGCTCGCATATTAGCCACTTTTGTCCCAGTGTGATGCCATCTTAAGATGGTGTCCATCTGTCTTGCACACAAGATAGTGTCCACTGAAACTTAAAAAGCAATCCAGAAAAAAAAAAAACGTAATAGCGATGGGAGGGGTGCAAAACAAGGTGATTTTGTGTCACCTTAATGATTACCCCTCCTAGCTTCCACACATACATACTATACATGGTATTTACCTCATATCTGCCACAAAATTGTACAGAGCAGAAATATTAGTTGTGCAATTTAATTTATCATCATCAACATTATATCCGTGGGAAGAAGAGTCGTGCAGAGATATGGAAAAACACCACAGGTAAAATCAACCTTGCAACCAGCTATTGTTCTGTTATCACAAACTAAAGAAGCAAAATCTGGATTCAAAGCCAAACCAGATCAGGCTCTGCCCCGTGATCTATCTATGAGTACAAACAGAAGAGGCCTTATAATTGCAGTCAAATGCATTAATTTGCTAATGTTTTATAACATGACACAACTTGCAATGCTCATTTCTGTGCTGAATCACCACATATCACAATATTATTATGGATGAAATGCCCATATAACTGAAAAGCGTGCGGGCAGTATACACTGGATTGTTATGCAGCATAATCTGATCCCGACTCCTCGGGTTCAGGTATGGAGCGGGCCTTGGGTTCTTTGTTCTCGACCAGGCCAGAATATGCAGCCAAGGAGGGGAAGCCCAAACACAGACTAATCAAAGACACATGTGTATTAAGCACAGGACAAATTACAAAGACTGCTGACAGCGATATACAGAACAGTACATGATCAAGCCTATTCAGTACAGATACATTAACCAATTCAGTGTAATACAGTTCACACTTACTGAAATACAGCATAGTGTCCCCGAGAGTGCCCAATCCCCCACAGCAGAGATTCAGTGTAGTGCCCCCGGAAACTCACCGACACCCCAACAAGGACCCCACGGAGGAGCAGCAGCAGCAGCACATCGAGACTCAGCGCGACAACGGCACAAGCCAGCCCGGGACATACGTCCCTATGACCCGGAGCCGCCCCGCCGTCGCCATAGCAGGAATCCGGGACTACCTTCCGGGCTAGGTTTCACCAAACCAGCTTGGGGTGGAGCTGTCTGTCCAACTCCAATCAGCGCCCCTCAGGAGTTGGCCTGTAGCCACTCCTGCCTTCTACAGAGTGTGCCAGTAGCCTCTCCGAAGGTGTCTTCCCTCTTGGGACGGCCAGTAGCCGCCTGCCTCTCATAAAGGAATCAGCCCAACACCGACCTGAGGGTAATCAGGAGACGACCAGTAGCCGCTCCCGCCTTTTTCAGAAGGTGTCCTTCCAGAGATGGCCGGTAGCTGCTCCACACCCCCTCCTACAGGAGTCGGCCTGTAGCCGCTCCCACCTTCATCAGATGGCCAGTAGCCACTCCAAAGTCATTGCCCCTGAGTCGACCAGTAGCTGCTCCACACCCCTCCTGCAGGAGGCAGCCTGTAGCTGCTCCCACCTTCATCAGACGGCTGGTAGCCGCTCCGAAGGCGTTGCCCCCAAGTCGGCCTGTAGCCTCTCCTCATACCAGCAGAAGGAGACAGCCTGTAGTAGCTCCCGCCTTCGTCAGATGGCCGGTAGCCACTCCGAAGGTGTTGCCCTTGAGTCAGCCTGTAGCCGCTTCCCATGCCTCCTGCAGGAGTCAGCCTGTAGCCGCTCCCGCCTTCGTCAGATGGCCGGTAGCCACTCCGAAGGTGTCCGAGGTGCACTGGTACATACTCCCCCTCTCAGGCCATGGCCAGTAGCCAGGCCTCGGCACCTTATGGTCGTGCCCCTGGGAAGCCACGGCCAGTAGCCGGGCCCCACGGCTAGAAGCAGTCGAGAGCAGTCCTGCCACCCCAGCATGAGACGAGTATAGATGTAGGGGAGTACTGGAGAGGCCCTATCGCCTCCCCCAGCCTCTGCTCCCTACGCCTGTCCCTGGAGAAAATGCACCTGACGGACCCTGATGCAGACCGGTGCCGTAGCCCCTCCCTGATGGCGCCGCCTGGCTCTGGGGACCACAGCCCTTGGGAACTCCAAGCCCTCCCAAGAAGACCCGGGCAGGACCTCCCTACGCCCCGACGGCAGAAGACCTCCACCTCCGGCCGACACCTGACCACAAGGTTCAGGGAATTGTTCGGCCCCAGTCCTGAGGGCCATACTCCTGTTCCTAGCCCAGAGAAATCGGGCCCTTTCGCCACCTGCAGCCCTGGATGAGAGAAGACGCCTCTGCGCGCCATCCTGTGCCCTCTTGGCATGATCTCCCCTGGCGGTGCCCCTGCCCTGGCAGAACTGTCACCGGCGTGTCTCCCCGCTGCACCCGCTGCCAGTAACTAGTGAGACAGTGATTGTGCCCTAAGTACAGTGAAACTGACGAGGTGATAGTGTACTTTCCTAGCACCAGGCCAAGTGTTTACGTGATGGGAGAAATGATGGCCTAATGTATAACCGGGCAGAATAGTGAATAATTCCTGTGAAATCCAAGTGATGGTGCATAAGACTCATGTATGACTCCTGTCATGTTATCATCAGTGTAATGACAAAGCCGTGGAACTCATATTAGTAATTTATCCAAATGTCCCTTGCTCTGAGAAAATAATAAATTGAACACGCTATCAATACCCTCCACTTCATATTACTGTAAACATAATTAGACCCCAGTGCCTTAAACCCTCCCCTAGTGAGCTTTACCTTAAACTCCCCCCACACGCGCAACAACCTTGGACCATATTGTGACAATTAACAAGTCACCCTTTGCACTTGGAAAATATAAGTTGCTTCCCTAGTGAGCCCTGTCGCTCACTCCCTCACATACACCGAGACCCTGGACGATACTAATACTGTACACTACACCTTGAGTGTTATTCCAAGTACATACTATTGTAGTATCCTGCGAGATACTGAGAAGCTAGTTATAAGAGTTTGTAATTGACCAAATATTGTGCTGTATCATCTGCTGTTGTCCCTCACCTGACTAAGTAATACATGTGTAAAGGTTATTGCCTGAAGTTTTTGTGTCCTGCCTCTCTGTTATTTGTCCTAAGCCCCGGTCTCAAAAGAGGACCCCGCTACACGTTAGGTGTTCTAGGGGTGAGAGGTCAAGCCTTAAACACCTAACATTACACTTCATTAAAAATTTCCATGACAAAATACATATATGGCACTTACAGAGCATTGGATATGTCTCACTAGAACACACACAGAGGTGAGGGCACAATAGAACCTCTAACACAGTCTATCTCAATATGAACACACACGCATGACAGGGACAGAATTATATTACCTCACTTCATAATACACTCGCGTGACACAGACGTCGTGTTATATCACCTATAATACACACATGTGACATAGACGGGATATAGGCTGTCTTATGCTACACTCGTGTGACATGGGACATAGGGATATATCACTTGTTATACACTCGTGTGACATGGACGGGAGGTGACACTATTTCCCAGTACTCTCACGTGACATGGATGCATAGAATATTTCCCTTAGTACACTCGCGTGACATAGACGGGATATCACCATGGGGTACGTATTACACACAACAACCTGTGAGGTGGGGGCACAACATTTATATATCTATTAACTGTGTATTGCACAGGGGGGAGGGGAACACACGTGAGACGGCCGAGGTTGGTGCCCCTTTATCAATGTGTACACTCAGTATGGATTCTCTACTACGTTCACAATTCACAATACGTTGGGGCCGGGATATCACTTAGAGCAACTAGGGGGAATCACTTTCCACAGGGGCATATGCTGTCACACAGGGGGGAACACTGACATGGGATATAGTAACAGTCTAGAGTACTTCTACTCACAGGTACAGGTGGCAAGTGGTGCTAGGGTGCACCTGGGCCCACTACGCTGGCAGCCATAGGTGGTGGGCAGGAGTAGAGGGCAGGCCGTCAGGAGTGCGCTGCCGGTGGGAGTCACTGTCAGGGCCGCCTGGGGTCTGAGTCGAACTGAAGGGCAGAGTGGTGGGCAGCCCTGGTGGGGGCCCTGGGAGAGAAGTAGCCCTCGGGGCTAAGGCCGAACAGGGCCAGGAGGTGCACAGCGCGGCGCCTGCCCTTAGTTATGGTGCATGTCCTGGGGGTGGATCTGATCAGGTTCGGGCCAAGGGTCAGCTGTGGGACTATCAGTGCCTCTCCAGATCTGCGGTCTTGCCTGGGGGAGGCAGCTGTCAGGGGATGGCTGCTGCAGCTCGTCGGCGTCAGAGGCTGTGGTCTCGCCTAGGGGAGGAGGCCATCAGGGGTGGTCTGCGGCCTCTCAATGTGGGGGAGTTCATCAGCAGTTGTCCGCGACGAGGGTGGTGCCACAGCGACAGGACGCTTGGGCTCGGGGTGATCTCGTCCTATCTGGTCTCTGGCGGGATACCTGTGGGGGAACAGTCTCCACTCTGTACAGGAGGGGAGGGGAGAGGGGCACCTCGCTCTGCCACAGGGGTGGGCTGAGCAAAAGGCATAGCCCTCACCAGGAACCTCCGGAGTCACGGAGGGGGAGCGACTGGTCTGCTCCCCAATGGTTCCTGCTGGAGCTCCATGTCGGGGCATGAGGGGGAGGTCCAGAGGACGCCCCTTTAGACAGGTAGATCTGGTGGACACTGCCTAGGCTCCTGCCCAGGGTAGCAGCCGAAGGAGATCTGGTGCATACTCCTTCAGGGAACCGCTCATCCTGGGGATGACCAGAGAGGGAGGCCCATAGGGTCTCCTGGGGTGTGCTGGAGGTCCGGTGGACTCTGTCCTCCTGCCGTCAGGGGATGGTGCAACTGGGGGATGACTGGTGGTCTGTCCCCTCCTGGTAGAATCGGTACTACCCCTGGGCTCGCTGCCCTCCAGGAGAGTTCCAGCGAAGGTCGTCTGGAGGACGTGCCAACTTGCTGGCTCCAGGAGGTGGGTGGCAGGAGGAGGAGAATCGGTGGTTACTCCTCCTACAGTAGATCCGGAGGACACTACTGTGCTGCTGCTCCCGTGGGGCATAGCAGGACGTGACGCTCCGGTGGAGTCCCCTCCTCTTCTAGAGGCAGATCTGGTGGACACTGCATCCGAAGGCCTTCTTGGGACTTGACTGTTGCAAGTCCCACCCCGATTCTGGTGAGTGCTCTCTCCATTGGAGTGTAGTGCACTTAAACTAAATGCTGCCTTGTGGGACGTCTGGCTGCGTGGAAGACGGGCGTCGGGTCGCGAGAGATACATGTCATTTCCACTCTGAGCGCGGAAATACCTCCTCATTGTCTCCTTGTAGGGTGGGGGTTACCTCCCTATGCCCTCCTCCTGGGGTGGTGGTGTCTGGCTCGCTCCGCCGAGTGGATATTTCACCACCATTGCAGGGATGGAAGTCATGTCCCCGTGACCAGAGTTGGTAAACATCGATGGTGGGGGTACAATGCGAGGGTGGGAGGTGGCGAAGGAGGTTTGTCCAGTGAAGTGTTGGGTGGTTTGGCTGCTGATGTGGATAGTGGACCACTGTGAGTGTGGATGGTAGGAGCATCTGCCGCAGAAAATGGAGGAACTGCATAGTGCCCTTGAGGTGGTGTTTGAGTCCTGGGGCTGGGGTTCAGAAGATGTGTTTGATTTTCATCTCGGGTGGTCGAGACGGAAGAGTGCAATGTGTGGTGTCCAGCTGGTGACTGGAGACAGGTGAGACTGCCTTGCTTTTAAGAGGCCGTGTATGGCTAAGCGGTTTAGTGGGACGGGCAATTGAGATGTCCCATGGGGGATGGACGAATTCAAGGGTGAGGGGAGCAGTGTTAGGGGGTGGGGTTGAAGGTGGGGAGGGTGTGTGGGTGTATCTAGGTGGAGGGCAGGACAGGTGGCCCGACCTGGTGTAGGTGGTGGTGAGTACTGGTGTACGGGGTGAGGGGTGGGCCACATGCGTGCGTGCGGGCGGTGTGGTGGTGTAGGGAGGTAGTGATGGGGGTGGGTGTGATGGAGCGGTGGCTGGCGGGCGGGCGTCAGCATCGGCTGCAGGGGTGGTTGTTGCCGGGGTTGGTGTATGGACAGAGTGGGAGGTCAGTGGGTGGCTTGAAGAAGCTGTGGGCAAGGGAGGAGGTGGGAGTGGGGGAGGGAGTTTGGGGTGGCTGGTGGGGATGGTGGATGGGGTGGGATGGGGCATGGGAGGAGTGGGTGGTCGCGGGGGCATTGGGCGGCCATATGGTATGAGACTTGAGGGCGGTAGCGTGGTGGGGGTGGAGTGTGGTGAAGCTGTTAGAGGCGAGTCGGGAGAGAGAGAGGGTGGGGGATGTGTCCGTGGTGAGGGATGTGGCGGTGGTGTGGGTGCTAGGTGAGGGTAGGGAGGGGGAGAGGTAGCAGAAGTAGGAGTCATTGGAGTCCAGTGGGGAGGTGGGGGGCGCTGTAGGCAGGTGATGGTGGTGACGGAGCGGTGTGGGGGATGCATGAAAGCGGTGCATGTGGCGATTTTGCTAAGTATGGGTGGTGTTGTGGTACTGGGCGGCGACTTTGTACGGGTTTGGGACTTTTACAGTCGTGTAGGGGCCTGTGTAGCAGGGGGCTAGCTTGGGTGGTGCTGGAAGTGTGGACACCATGGCGAAATCGCCTGGTTTGTAGGGGTTGGTGGCTGAGGTGTCTGGTGCCAGATCATGTGTGGTTTGGAGGTGGTAGAGTTTGCGTTTAAGGTGGTGAAGGGGGTCAGAGGAGGTGGGGTGTGCGGGCACTTGCATATGGTGATGGAGAGGCAGGAGTAGAGGTGCCTTGCCGAAAACTCGCTCCTGGGGTGTGATCCCATCCCCGCAGGGGCAGGTGTTCATACCCCACTGTACTATTTTGACGTGCTGGCCAATCGTCGTCTTGTGTAGCTTGAATTCTGGTCCGCACTTGGTTAAGCAAGGTGCGGTGGCTCCACTCACAGATACCATTTCCTTGGGGCCAGTATGGTGAGGAGTGGGAGATGTCATAGCCAAAAATGATGGACAGTTCGGCCCAGACTTTCCCTGTAAACTCCAGGGCATCATCAAAGTGGAGGGACTGAGGGATGTCAAAATTTGGGAACACGTCATGAATCAGGGCATCTGTGACGGCAAGGGAGTGATGTTCTTTCGCCAGGCATACGATTAGGAACTTGGAATATGTGTCCACGAATGTGATTATATACTTGTAGCCCAACTTAGGTGGGAGAGGGCTGATGACATCCACTGATAGCAGCTGCCAGGGTTTGCTGGTTAGGATGTGGCTGGACAGGCCCAGTGTTCTAGTAGTGTCTTTCCCCAGGGCACAGATTGTGCAACTTGTTGTGCTAGTTTGGAGGGATTCAGGGTCCAGAAGGTATCACTGAAAATTTGGAGGAGCTTTTTAGTGCCGAGGTGGATTCCGTTATCAGAGTAGAGGTGAATGAGTGTGTCAAGGGCGGTGTCGGGGTCCAGGACGATGTGACCTGAGTGGGTGTACAGGTAGTTGCTGTGTCATTGTAGCGTAGAGAAAATGTGGGTGGGCATCCAATTGGGGAGGTCTTTGGCTTGCCACTGCTGCATGAGTGCTGAGGCACTCTGGAAAGAGTTGATAGGGAGGCAGGAGAGGGCGTCGGCATTGGTGTGGAGCTTTCCGGGTTGGTAGGCAATGTCAAAATTGAACTTCCCAAGAGACTCTCTCCGGCAGATGATTTGAGTGTTGCTGGTATCTGACTAACGCAGCCATTGTAGGGACCGGTGGCCCGTGATGATGGTAACGTGGGTGCCTGCTAGATAAGCTCAGACATATTCGAGGGCCCAGATAATGCCCAAGCACTCCTACTTGGTGGCGGCGTAGTTTCTTTCCGCTGGTTTAAGGTGCGACTGCCATAGGCAATATGTTCTCTGATGTCCTGTATTTGGGCTAGGATGGCGCCGATCGTCACTAGTGACACATCCGTGTACAAGCAGGAAGGGAGGCCATAGTTGGGAAACGCTACTATGGGGGGCAGTGATGAGTGTCTTTGAGGGTTCAGAACAACTGCAGGTGGTCTTCAGTCCATGTGAAAGTTTCCCCCTTTTTGGTTAGATTGTGTAATGGTTTGGCGATGTTCGCAAATCCTTTCACAAAACATCGGTAATATGATGCGAGGTCTATGAACATGCAGACCTCATGCACGTTCTAGGGCAGAAGAAGCTCAGCTATAGCCCTGAGTTTCTCCGGGTCGAGGGCTATGCCTTCTTTGGATATGATGTGCCCCAGGAAAGAGGCCGAGTGCTAGGCCAGGAGACATTTAGATGGATGGAGTTTAACCCCTAAAGGCCTATGCTGCACGATCGTGCTTTTGTGTAATTTGACATGCCAGCCTATCCCGCATGATCGATAAAGACACAAAAAACTGGGGGAGGGTAACTCCGCCCCTTTGGTGACATATATGGGATCAGACCAATGAGAGCTAGAGTGTCTGGCATGGTATGGTGTGATTGGCCCCCTAAGGTGGGGGAGAAGAATCCCTCCCCGCCACTGTCACTTTACCTCCCTCAGCCCCATTGCAGCATCTCCACATTGTCCCCTCCCAACCAACCATACCCCAACATACCCCCCACAGCGGTGTGTGCATAGCAACTCTTCTCCCCTCTCCCCCCCTCCTATATCCCTCCATCCTTCTCCCCCCACCAGCCACACACACACTCCACCTCCACTTTTTGCCTGGCTTGTTTTGTTGCTATGGGCGTATGTCACACTGACATTTCATGCCAAGGGAACACTTCACATTGACATTGTTATGTATATACAGTGTAATTATTTACCGTAAATAATGCATTTTCTGTACATTTTCTGTTTTTGCCCATGGGGGATTGGTAACTTTTTTGCATCTTTGACTGGTGATTGTGCGATAACTATTTTGTCAATCTAGCTGAAACATACATTTTCAGGTGTGTAAATTCAGTCTCTTAAAATGTGGAAGAAAAATTTTTACCTTGGTGAAAGTCGAAAAATCGACCCTGTTTTGCGGCTGGAGGGACTGACCTGCTGAGCAAATTGTGTACTTTAGGGGTTAAGCCCAGGTTGTCATATCCTGGAAAAAACCTGTCGTGGGCAGTGGAGATGGTCGGCCCACCCAAGTTTTGCCGAAAATTATCACGTCTTCCAAGTAAGCAAGACATATCTCCCAGGAGAGGCCACTTAATACTGATCCCATTAATCTGGAGAACTTGGCGGAGGCATTGCAGAGGCCAAAGGGGAGCACGTTGAATTCATAGTGCTTCCCGTTGCTGGTGGAGAACGCGGTTTTTCCTCGGTTGTCGGGGTTGACGGTGACCTGCCAGTATCCTGATTACAGGTTGAGGGTGCAGAACCAGCATGCCCCGTAAAGGGAGTCAAGGGAGTCGTCAATTCTGAGCAGGGGGGGGTGGCATCCTTTGTTGTTACGTTGTTGAGGTGTCGGTTATCTAAGCAGAAGCACAGAGTTCTGTCCTTCTTTTTCACTAAGACGATGGGGAAGGACCATGGGCTGGTGGAGGGTGATATAACACAGGCACATAGCATGTCCTGGACCTGCTGGTCTTCAGCCCACTGCGTCGGGTTTTTCCTGCGCAAGGGTTGGCGGATGGGTGGTCCCGTCATGTGGATCTTGTGGGATAGGTAGGTGGTATGGCTGATGTCTGTGGGTCCCGACGAGAACATGTCTTGGAAGTCCAGGAGGAGGCATCGAAGGTTGTCCATTTGGTGGGGCGAGAGATCATATATGGACTAATGACTACATAAACTGCATCACAAGCAATATTATATATAATAACATTTCGGATCATTTTCCTGTTGTATCGGTGTTCAAATCCGCACCATATTTACCGAAAGGTGAACAAACTGTCCTCCAGTACAGAGACTTTAACGAAAGTAGTATAAATACATTTAAAGAAAAAATTAGTCAAGTGTCTTGGGACTTTGTTTTATGTGCTAAAGACCCAGAAGTAGGTTATTGTAATTTTAATCTCCTACTTTCTAATATATTTCATAACCAGTTTCCGTTAAAACAAAAAATAATTAAATCTAAACATGCTGATAAGCCCTACATTACTGCAGATATTAGGCAGATGATCCGAGAATGAAACAAGCTTCAAAGAAAGTGTGCCAAGAAACCCATTACGTACGGTGCAGAGTATCGCAGACTGCACAATGAAATCACAGCCAAATCAGAAAGGCAAAGTCAGATTACTATAAGAATAAAATAAGTGAAAATATAGGTAACAGTAAAAAAACCTGGTGTATAATAAACTCTATCCTTAATAAGCCTTCTTCACGACAAAGAAATAATTGCTTTTATTTAGTAAACAATAATGAGGTATATGAACCTAAGGAAGTAGCTGACCATTTTAATAATTACTTTGTCAGTGTTGGTAAGAAATTTGTTGAGTCTGTTGGAGAGTCTGAGGTTAATTTTTATTCATGTTTACGCTATAGGCAAGACAGTTTATTCGTTTTGTCACCTGCTGCTGAACATGAGGTTACTGAGACTAAAAAAACCTACGGAATGTTGGACCCGGATATGACGATATCCCCATGTCCATCATTAAGGAAATAATAGTCTATCTAGTTCCTGTACTTGTCTTCCTCTTTAATTTATCTTTTGAGACTGGAAAGTTTCCTGACATATTGAAATTGGCCAAAGTCATGCCAGTTTTTAAAGCTGGTGATCGTAAGCTGTTAAGCATTTATCGTCCTATCTCAATCCTGCCAGCAATCAGTAAGATAATAGAGAAATTGGTTTATGGTAGATTAATTCAATTTTGCACCACCAACAATATTATCACTGATTCACAATTTGGTTTTAAGGAAAAATTGTCTACCGAGAGTGCTTTGCTGTCATTCACCAAGGACGTGCTGGGTTCATTTGATGAAAATAAATTTACTATGGGTGTATTTCTAGATCTGGCCAAAGCATTTGATATGGTTAATCACTCTATATTACTAAAGAAGCTTGACCACTATGGTATACGAAGCACTTCAGATCAATGGTTTGGGTCCTACTTAGCCAATCGCAAACAGCTTGTGCAATACAAACATTGCCAGTCTACCTGTATGCCAGTAGAATCTGGAGTTCCCCAAGGGTCGGTCTTAGGACCACTCTTGTTCATTTTGTACATAAATGACATCGTGTATGCTACTTCACATATGAAGCCAGTACTATTTGCTGATGATAGTACCTTTTATGCAAGCCACCAAAATCTCAATGAACTATCAAATATTGTAAATAGCAGCCTAACAGACATTAAAAAATGGATAACAAGCAACAAACTCACGCTAAACGTAAGCAAATCTCATTACATTATATTTAGAAGGAAACAAATCACTGCAAATCAACCCAACATCTACATAGGTGCCCAGTCAATTGAAAGAGTGGACAGTATAAAATTCCTTGGTGTTATAATTGATGAACGTTTGTCATGGCATTTACATATCCAATATCTCCATACAAAGATTAGCAAACAGTGTGGTATCATGTACCAAATTCGTGATCAACTAACAACACGGTCTTTTAAGCTCATTTATTACTCGCTGATTTTTCCTTTATTGTTTTATTGTAACAATGTATGGAGTGGTGCTTATAAGACACGACTAAACCGCTTATTTATAGCCCAAAAGAAATCGGTCCGTATAGTGGAAAACTTACGCAAATATGACCACACTAATCCATCTTTCAAGAAATTGGGTATCCTAAAATTGCCTGATATAAAGTCCTACTGCACTGCTTTGTTTGTTTACAAGTCTCTGCACAACCTGTCATTTAATAGTTACTTTGATTTTAATATGAATGATCAGTATAATCTCTGAAATAACTCTAATCTAAAAATACCGCTCATGGCTTCAACCCAGTCCCAGTCACATATCACTTATCAGGGACCCAAAGTTTGGAATGGTATCCCAATGGCCATTTGGGAACTATGCGAGGCTGTATCTTTCAAATCTGCTTATAAATCTTACTTGGTATCAAAGTACTAATTCTTTAAATTAGTTGACTTTCATTATTATTATTATTATTATTATTATTATTGTTATTGTGGTAGTTATTACGAGTATTATTACTATTATTACTCATATTAATATAAAATTAGCTCCGTTTTGTTGTAGTGGTATCTTGTATATACCTTTATTAAAATCTTAAAATAATGTCATTCGGGGATGACCATTATTACTTAAAAGTCATACAGCTGATTTAGTAAAATCGTAGTTTTTAGCCTTACTAGACAATTGATGTTTACCAAAAGTGCAAGAAATAGAAGGTGCCTTTAAAGAGAGTTCCCGGACTCTCAAAAGGCTCAGCCGCTAGTAAACTAAGTGTTATGTCAACTATTGTAATCTCTATGGCTAAATAAACATTTGACTTTGACTTTGACTTTGATGGGTGGAGCAGGGTGGAGGGGGAGGTGCAGGGCTCAGCCTCTTCCATCTCTCCTACAACCAATTCCTTAGGGAGGATGCGGGGAGTGGTGGAAAGGTTGGTGATGTGCACTGATGCAACATGGGGGAGAGGGATAGGAGGCATGAGGCAGTGATGCCCGTCGTAGGTTGTGGGGAGAACACTAAAGAGTTTCCGGCGGCTTGATGCAAGGGGAGCCAGGCCTCATGGTGGAGGGGGATGGTGATGATGGAGGCGATGGTAGTGGGGAAGGTGGGGGATGAGGAGAGATGGGGGGGTCACTGGGGGAGGGGAGGGCCGGGGGGTAAGGGGTGGTGGTGGGGATCCGAGGTCGGTGGTGGTGTTGTGGTAATGCACGTGCAGACAGGCTGAGTGGGTGGATCTGGCGGCTTGTTGAAGTATAGCTGCAGCTTGTGGCAGTCAATGTTGGCTTGAAGATTTTGCAATAGATCCAACCCAAGGTAGCCGTGGCATGGTAGTTGGAGTTGAATATAATGAACTGGTGTTGAGTGGTCGCTTGTTGGTGAGTTTTGACACAGAGGGCTCATGTCTCCCCACGCATAGGCAGGGGACCGTCCCCCGCGTCTATGTGGTGGGCAGAGGTGGGGAGAAGAGGGCCGAAGGCTGTGGAGTAGGAGGAGTAAAGTGGTGATAAATGCATGATCTGGCTGTTCCCATGTCAACCAGAAGTCGAGCTTTCACCCCGTTCAGCCTTATTTTATCATAGACTTGGGGGTGGCATTTGTGCGAGGTGGCCCCCTCCACCGTGGGGAGGTGCAGGAGCGGTCCTAAAAATCCAACTGGGGTGAGGTGTCCTCCCCTTCACCGTCGAGCTCTGTTTCCTCGGCTTTGGGTAGTCAGTGGGAGGTGCCGTGCCCTAAGCTTGGTCATCCTCAATGGCTGACACTTTGCCGCCCCCCTGGTTGGCGCCTTTGCGTTGGGTGGCCTTCAGCTGCTCCTGGATGTCATGTATGGGTTGATAGAGATAAGGTTGCTGGTCTATCTGGGGTCAGAGTGCTTCTTGGTGGTGACAGCTCTTGGTGTGATGGGAGGCTCCAGGGGCGCTGTGTTTCTGGGGGTCATCCGGGGCTTGGCGGGGAGAGGCTTTCATGTGGGGACTCGGCTCACTGCCCCGATTTGCTGGAGAGTGGTACAGGCAGCCAGTAGGCGTCTCACCAATTGGATATCCTTGTTGAGGTCCCCAGCTGGGTTGTAGATTGTGAAATGCTCTCTGACAATGCTGGGGAGGATCCTCAGGAGGGTGTTGAACACGTGCTGGTCCCAGGTGTTGATATCCACCTCCGGGTAGGCGGTGGCAACAAGACGTCGGATTTTGTATGAAAGTATCATCTAGGTTACTGCTATATGTAGGGGCATTTAACTGGGAGAAGGTGATGACCTTCCTGAGTGAGGATGTGACGGCCTGCATCACAATTTGTTGAAACTGATCCCATTTCAGCTCTGGGACAAGTTTTGTGGTGATGCTCGATACAATTTTCCCGGGGTGTGGGAGTGTGACTACTATTTTCACAAGGTCATTTTCAAAGCTTATGTCTAATATACTGTATGTTTGATTATGGACATATATGTGTGTATATCATATTGTTTGGGGTCGAACTCAGGGAGTTGATGTGTGGTTTGGCAGCCATGTTTGCAGATTTTCCTCCTTCCTTGTCACTCTTACCGCCGGGTCAAGAACCACCGCTAGCCACCAGTGTTATGCAGCGTAATCTGACCCTGACTCCTTGGGTTCAGATACGGTGCAGGCCTTGGGTTCTTTGTTCTCGACCAGGCCAGAGTATGCATACAAGGAGGGGAGGCTCAAACACCAACTGATCAAAGGCACATGTGTATTATGCACAGAACAAATTACAAAGACTACAGACAAAGATATACTCAGCAGTACATGACCAAGCCTATTCCGTAAAAATATGTTAACCAATACAGAGTAATACAGTTCACACTTACATTAAATATTTCCATGATACAATACATGTATGGCACAGCACACTGGATATGTCTCACTAGAACACACACAGAGGTGAGGACACAATAGAACCTCTAACACAGTCTATCTCAATATGAACACATACCCGTGACAGGGATGGAGATATTAC
Organism: Coenobita brevimanus; assembly: GCF_032717465.1. Classification (NCBI taxonomy): domain Eukaryota; kingdom Metazoa; phylum Arthropoda; class Malacostraca; order Decapoda; family Coenobitidae; genus Coenobita; species Coenobita brevimanus. The sequence goes on from NC_136995.1 coordinate 5,472,787, forward strand.
CTCACTTCACAACACATTCACATGACATAGATGCAGCATTATATCACCTGTAATACACTGGTGTAGACAGGATAGGCTATCTTATGCTACACTCGCGTGACATGGGACGTGGGGATATATCACTTGTTATACACTCATGTGACATGGACGGGAGGTGACACTATTTCCCAGTGTTCTCGCGTGACATGGACACACAGAATATTTCCCTTAGTACACTCATGTGACATAGACGGAATATCACCATGGGGTATGTATTGCACACAACAACCTGTGAGGTGGGGGCACAACATTTATAAGTCTTTTAACCATGTATTACTTGGGGGGGGGAACACACATGAGATGGCCAGGGTTGGCGCCCCTGTACCAATGCTAGCACTCAATATGGATTCTCTACTAGTTCACAATTCACTGTATGTTGAGGTTGGGATATCACTTGAGGTAATGGGGGGGAATCACTTTCCACAGGGGCATATGCTGACACACCGGGGGGAACACTGAGAGGGGATATAGTAACAGTCTAGAGTACTTCTACTCACAGATACAGGCGGTGAGTGGTGCTAGGGTGCACCTGGGTTCACTACGCTGGCAGTTGCAGGTGGCGGGTGGGAGTAGGGGGCAGGCCGTCAGGACTGCGCTCCCAGTGGGAGTCACTGTCTGGGTTGCCTGGGTCCGAGTCAAGCTGAAGGGTGGAGTGGTGGGCAGCCCTTTCCTGGCGGGGGCCCTGGGAGAGGACTGGCCCTCAGGGCTAGGGCTGAACAGGGCCAGAAGGCGCACAGCACGGCGCCTGCCCTTCGTGCTGGGTGACCTGGGGGTGGACCTGATCAGGTCCGGGCCAAGGGTTGGCTGCGGGACTATTGGCGCCTCTCCGGAGCTGTGGTCTTGCCTGGGGGAGGTGGCCGTCAGGGGTGGTCTACAGCCGCTCAATCCTGGGGAGTCTGTCAGCAGCAAGGGTTGTGCCGCAGTGACAGGATGCCTGGCCTAGGGGTGGTCTCACCCTGGCTGGTCTCTGGCGGGGTACCTCTGGGGTAGCAGTCTTCACTCTTTGTACAGGAAAGGAGGGGAGAGGGGCGCCTTGCTCTGCCACAGGAGGGGTGGGCTGAGCAAGAGGTGTCGCCCTCACCAGGAACCTCTGGATTCACAGAGGGTGAGTGTCCAGTGGTCTGCACCCCAACTTGGCGGGCCTGATGGTCCCTGCCAGAGCTCTGTGCCGGGGCACGATAGGGAGGTCCGGAGGATACCCCTTTGGCCAGGCAGATCAGGTAGACACTGCCTAGGCTCCTGCCTGGGGTAGCAGCCGGAGATCCGGTGGATACTCCTTCAAGCGACTGCTCATCCTGGGGACGATCAGGGAGGCCCGTAGGGTCTCCTGGCGGGTGCTCCAGGTCCGGTGGATTCTGCCTTCCTGCCGTCAGGGGATGGTGCAGCTGGGGGACGACTGATGGTCTGCCACCCCGTTGGTAGATCCGGTGGATACTACCCCTGGGCCCACCACCTTCCTTGGGAGTTCCAGTGAAGGTCATCTGGAGGACGTGCTGGCTCCTGGAGGTGGGTGGCAGAAGGAGAATCAGTGGTCACTGCTACAGTAGATCCAGAGGACACTACTGTGCCGCTGCTCCCCTGGGGTATAGCAGGACATGAGGTTCTGGTGGAGTCCCCTCCTCTTCTAGAGGCAGATCCGGTGGACACTGCATCTGAGGGCCTGCTTATGACTTGGCTGTTGCAAGTCCTACCCCGATTATGGCGAGTGCTCTCTCCATTGGAGTGTAGTCCACACAGACTGAATACTGCCTGTTAGTCCGGCTGTGTGGAAGAGAGCCATCAGGTCACAGGGGATATTTGTCGTTTCCCTTCGGAGCGCGGAAATACCTCCCCATTGTCTCCTTGTGCGGTGGAGGTTACCTCCCTATTCCCTCTTCCTGGGGTGGTGGTGTCTGGCTCGCTCTGCCGAGTGGATATTTCATGGATGTTGGTTTGAGCTACTTTTGCTTACATCCAAGCCTGCTGCTTACTCACGGACACAGACTTCCTCACTTTGGTAGCCTACTTGTCAATAATATGAGAAAGAAGGCAACAGATGAAGCTGTTGGTTTTACTATGTCATATCCACAGCCTCATGGTTTCTGGCTCATCCAGTTTAAGTTCTCTGACCATTTTAGAACTAATGCTCTCACTTCTCTTTCTGGCAAGCTACTTACACTGCCACAAATATTTTCTGCTCATGTTCCACGTCTTTAATCATTAACATTGCCAGATTTGCAGCATCCTGGTTGTTGTTCACCACTTTCTTTTTTCTTCTTTCCACACGCATGCTTGCATTTGTAAAACTTAATAAAGAAAACGGCAATCATTTGTCTTGCACTCACCTGGCAATATTTGCCTTTTTCTCTTGCTTGGATAGAACTACTCATGTGACAACCTTTTGGAGAATTTCATTGCTCTTGCTATTGCTCCTGTGATTGTTATTAATTGAATTTATCTCCATATGACCACGGTTTAACCAGAGGGTGCATAGTACCCTCATGTAACTTAACCACAGGGTGACAGCACCATCATGTGGCTTAACCACAGGGTGGATAGCATCATCATGTGGATTAAATATGGGGTGGATAGCACCATCATGTAGCTTAAACATGGGATGGATAGCACCATCATGCTGCTTAAATATGGGGTGGATAGCACTATCATGTGGCTTAAACATGGGGTGGATAGCACCACCATGTAACTTAAACATGGGATGGATAGCACCATCATGCTGCTTAAATATGGGGTGGATAGCACTATCATGTGGCTTAAACATGGGGTAGATAGCACCATCATGTGGCTTAAACATGGGGTGGATAGCATCATCATGTGGCTTAAACATGGGGTGGATAGCATCATCATGTGGCTTAAACATGCGGTGGATAGCACCATCATGTGGCTTAAACATGAGGTGGATAGCACCATCATGTGGCTTAAACATGGGATGGATAGCACAACCATGCGGCTGAACCACAGAGATGATAGCATCATCATATGGCTTAAACATGGGGTAGATAGCACCATGTTGTGGCTTAACCACAGGGTGCATAGTACCATCATGTGGCTTAACCACAGGGGGGGTAGAACCATCATGCGTTTAACCACAGGGTGGATAGCACCGTCATGTGGCCAAAACATGGGATGGATAACACTGTCTCATGGCTTAACCACAGGCTGGATACCACCGTCTCATTTTTGCCATGCTTGTCCACTGCTACCCTGGGACGGTTTTCAAGACTTCCGTCCATCTCCTGGCCTGTGATCACCTCAGGGATGTCCTTGGGTAGGCATAGATGCAGGAACATTGCTTCAGCCCTGCGATGGACTAACAGCTTTTAGCATCCCTCCCAGATTTTTACAGCAGTGACTTTTCGCACCTTTGATGGGTCGGCCATAACCCTGGGCCACCAATTCCAGTCTTCAGACTGGAAGCCCATCCTTTTACCAGTATTTCTTCTACCCAGTTGAAGGCAGACATTACTGGCACCATCCCAGGACACAGATGGTCGACCCAACCCACCCCATCCTGAGATATCAACCCCGGTCTGAGAATTGACATCCTCTCCTTGAATGAGGCCCACAGAATCAGGGCCAAATTAACTTTATGGGGGACTGTAGGCTAAACCAGGTATTGGGGCTCCTACCAAAGGAAGGGGCCCCCATCATGAGATCTTGTGTGATGCCAGTCACTGTTATTTTCATGATTTATCAATTTATTTATTTCATAAATGTGGGCCCCATCAATGGTGGGGACCATGGCTGTGAGCTATTCAGCCTAGTGATTAAGTTACCCCTGCAAGTAATCACTTGATTGGGTGTAATTAGCTGACACTAAGACATTGTGAATGAATGTTGTCTTAACATAGGCACTGTTTCTTAAATCACAATCTGAATACTTATTTGTGATGCCATCCCATTGCAAGTAATTGTCCCATCATAATATGGGCATAGCAAATCTTGTGTCATTGTAGATGACACTCTCAAAACCTACTGGTGGCATCATGCCATCATAAATGATCATCACACACTACCTCAAATACAACAGGCTTATACTTCACACAGATTCCCAAGTCTTTTTCTTTCACAGCCACAAAAACTTTATTACTATATCTCTGCCTAGGTAAATCATACCCTCTGATTATATGCCTTCATATTATGATGCATTTATTTGGATGTAAGCTGTTCGTATTATACTGCACATCTATTGCATGGTCATTTGGGTGAAAAAATGCACTGTGCCACGGACAAATGTGCACTATAAGCATATAATGTACTAATGCTCTTAACCCCTAATTGTTGGTCCCCATTCTGAAACATGTGTCATGGGGACGTTGGTCCCCATTCCAGAACGTTGAGCACTGCTTGCCATTAATTTGAATACGAGCACCATTGTATGAGTCACAATATTTGCTAGGGAATATTCTGTTGGAACTTTGTAGCCACCATTTATATATATTTAACTCTTTAGTCTTGTAATATGTAAGTCTTGAGTTTTGGTTAAAATTATTTTGGTAACTGAAGAGCAGGAAGAGTTAAAGATGAATACAGGGAGTTGATCTAGATATAATGTCTTCAAAGAAAGTCTAAGTTGAGCAGCGAATGTATTACACAGGGACTTAATTTACTAAGTCTAGTCAGACCCCTCTTCTTATTTGATCTCTCCACTACCTGCCGGTTCTATGGCGAGCCCCTTTCTGAGCTCTGATTCCTACATTGTCGTTTAGCGGGGGTCGTGTCACGTGGACTAGACTGTCGTGGAAATGTTCTAGAAGCCTGTGTGTGTGTATATGTGTATGTGTGTGTATGGTCACGAAGAGTTGTTTGTGGGCTATTGTGCTGGTGCGAGACATTCTGGAGAGGTGCTAACGTCACTTCCTTTGGCCCCTAGGTTTGACACTGACCTAACCTCTAGACTATATTATGTATGTTGCTGGTTATTATGTATTAAGATATTTTACAGTCCTGCCATCGCTCGGTCACGCGAGCTGGCGGTCCTCAGACAGCAATCCATCACTGACATATGCTAATCTATTAATACATAACATTGATTATAATATTGCATAGATATAATATTCACGTTAATATTGTACTGGCCTAATAATATTCTAGAAACATAATACATTTTAAACAAATTGTATACATAATTGAACAAAACCAATATGGTTAAATTGGTTATTGTATGGCATATTGTAAGATGTGTATGTATAACAGTCATATGCATATATACAAGAAAGGAAATAGTTCAAAGTTAAGATTATTGTAAGAGCTATTAATATTTCATCTAGAGATAATGATACTGGTATACTTCCATATCATGTGTCATTCTTCTTTTTTTTTTTTTTTTTAATATAAAATTAATACTATATACAAAATATGTACACTTCATTCAGGGGGGGTAACTCGAATGCTTACTCTACCCCCACTAAATACTGACCCGAAATTTGCAATTCTTGCATGCATTCTGTGCATTGCGAACAGCACTACTGCATATACAATACAGAAGATTATAAAGACAGTAAGTGCTGGGCTATACACATAATATGGGTTGAACATACTCAAACTCAAATCTTCCCAGGGCTTCATTGTTTCATTGATCAGTTGCATAGTTTCAAACTTAGGTGAAGTCAACTTAATACCTGTGCTCATGTTTAAGTCCATATTAGGTAGTGGGTGGAAATGTTTGTGTGTATGACTGAGGATGGCTTAGTGATTGACGGTGGATAAAGTGGACATGGGTGATGTAAATACCGCACAGTAGTCTGGTGTTATGTATAATCCTGATGCTGAAGTATGAGATGATGTTATATCAGGACATACTATGTAAACTGATGTGTTATGAGTGAAATAAAAAAAAAACTGTGAGTGTCTGTTGCGTTGATGGTGTACAAGCTTATCTGGAGCAAAAGAGAAGTTGCAGTGATTATGAATATTGTGATTTCTTATGATAGCCATTTCACAAAGGACTGTTTCAGTAGGCTGAAACGTGAAAATGTACGCAGGACAAAGGTGAACAGCATGTAAGGATGTGCGGCACTTTCGTTCACTGGCAAATGTGACAGTGTTCCGTCTGTTGGAGACCATGATGAGTTCGGTGTCTGTGCTGATGTTGATGATAACCAAAGTGTTATTATTCTTAGAAGGGAAGGGGTGTATTTCGTATACTGTGAACAGGTCGTTAGTTATTAATGGTACATGAACTACTACTGATGTTGGTGTTAGTGTTGCTTTTAAATATGGATAATATTGCATGAAATCCCTACTTTGGAACAAAGGCTTCAATTTACGTTTATGTATGCCTTGACTAATTATCTGACGTAGCTCATGAACTGGAAGAAAGTCAATTGTGATCTTGCCATTACCGGCATTCGAAATTCCTTGCATAAGTGCTCTGTAACGAACTCTAGTGTTGTCTAATTGGAGCAGAATTGTGTCAATGTGTTCCATGATGATGAAGAAGTGTTGGAAAAGTGTTATGTTCCCTTCCATGGCATTTATTTTATCTACACTTTCGAGAGCTATGTTTTCCACATTTTTCAGATTTGTCACGATTGTCTTATTGCTGAGTTATGTTCTGCGATGAATTTATCTTGGTTTGTTAGTACCTGATCTATTTTATTAAATTTGTTGTTTATTTCTTGAAGGTCTTCCTCGGTAGCCAATCCAAAGATGTTCCCAAGAACTGCGCCACCCAGGTCGAACAAACCGCGCTTTTGGCGAGTACGGGTAATGTTGTTCGTGGCGCCCAATACCTCCGTTCCATGAGATGGGAGATCTTGGATCATGATGAGCATAATTGACTTTGCTTGTTCTATCTTCCATTTCGCTAACTTCACTATTTCATCCACTTCCTGTGTGTTATGCGCTTGTGAAACATAGCCTCCTATCATGAAGTCCAGGGTCCTCATGGGTCTGGCAATGTTTTCTAGATAAGAAGGTAATTCGTATAAGTAATCCAAACTGATTTCAGTATTCATGACATCTTTTACGATTGACGTAGTGGCCGTTGGAGCTATGAGGCATCCTTGTCGTACTATGTGTTGGGGGTCTAAATGAGCATATCCTCTTACTATGTAGAGGAGAATCCATAGCATAAGTCCCTTCATCGTTACCTACCGACCAAAAAAAAAAAATCTCTTAATTTTCTAATATGGTCATGCTGTGGTCGATGCTAGTGATGATGTGCGTTACGGTTGATTAACGTAGAACAATAACTTGATTGCTATTTCATTTTAGAAGGAGTTTAAATCGATATTTAAATTTCGTAAATGATGTACTGTAGATTTTATTGGAACAGTTGTACCTATGTTTGTTTGGTATTTGACCTTAATTTATTTTTGTAATTATTGTTGTTTTCTTGATTGGTTTCATGAGTTTTGTTCGGTGGTATCCGAGGCTGTATTTATATTGGATAGTTCCCTTGAAACTCGTTTTAAATGGTCAATATGAACTTGTTTCTCTTCGCCACTTGAGTGGCCTAATTAAAACTTTGTTTACTTTTATATTAATTACACTGTATGGGCCCTCAAAATCCAGGGATAATTTATTGTCTCGTATGAATGATACCATAGACAGTGTCTCCTCGCTGATAGGCGAGTCTCTTGCCTTTTTATTAAATGCCTCCGTCATTTCTTCCTTGGACCTCGGTAATTGTTTTTTGACTCTTTTATGTATGTCCTGGAATTCACGTAAACGGAGTTTAATCATCGTAATTGTATATGGGCAGACTGTCACCTTCCAGGAGCTCATATGGTAGTTTTTTATCTGTCCCGTATATAATGAAATGTTGTCTGTCACCTATGGATTTATTTATAGATCCATTAATTGAGGCTTCTACTCTGAGAATCCAGTCATCCCAGCTTGCATAAATTTCACTGAGAATGTGTCGTAGCACATCTAATACTTTTTTGTTTTGTCTCTCTACTAACCCATTGGATGCTGGGTGATAGGCTAAAACGTTAACCTTTTTGATGTTGTATTATTTACATATTTCTTGTAAGATCTCAGAATTAAATTCTCCTCCATTATCACTTATTAGTATTTTTGGGGTAGTAAAGCCACATATTACATTATCTATTATTGCCTTTGCTACTGTCTCTGCTGTTTTATCTTTAATTGGAGCTAAAATTACATAACGGGAAAAATGATCCTTTGCTACGATTAGGTATTGGTTATTATTGTATAATAATGGCATCTTGAGTAAACCAACTGCGACAACGTCCCATGGTTGATGTGGTACAGGGTAATTACCCATCGGTGCAGGTGAAATTGGGTATCGTTTGTGTTTTGCACATGATTCGCATCTGTCTATATGATTGTTTATATCTTTTCGTAATGAAGGCCAGTAATATAACAGCTGGGCCTGTTTGAATGTCTTATCCTTTCCAGGATGTCCTGCATGTGGGCTGTCGTGTATCGTTCGTAATACTTGGGGTATCATGTCATTAGGTACTACCAACTGGTTAGTAATTCTTTGGCGTTTTGGTTGTTTCGGGTTAATCTTGTATAATGTATTATTGATCATTGTGAATTGTTCGAGTGGTACATGCAGTTTGGGTAATTGTATGTCATCGCCACTTTCTAGCTTGTATATAACTTTAGACCATGTTAGATCAAGTCTTTGTGCTATCGCGATTTAATCGTGGTTTGGGATGTCTCCTTTGAGATCTAATGCAGCGACCTGAATTGTTTTCGGGTTCCTAGATAATGCGTCGGCTACTAGATTCATTTTGCCTTGTATATAATGAATATGTACATTGTAGTTTTCGATTGTACATTTCCATCTTGCTCTCCTCCCAGAAAGGAGTTTTTCTTTAAACATACCCACTTGCGGTTTATGGTCGGTGAATAAGTGGATTTCGTAACCATATACCAAATATTGAAACTTTTGTGATGCAAAAACCACTGCAAATGTGTCTAAGTCTGTAGTGCAAGAATTTTTCTCTGCACCTTTTATTTGTCTGTTGGCAAATGCAATTGGTTGATTCTGTCCTCTTTTATCTTCTTGCACCAGTACAGCCCCTAATCCTTTAACTGATGCATCTGTACAAATAATAAATGGTTTAGTGAAATCCGGATATGCCAAACATGGCGCATTTGTGAGTTTAATTTTTAATTTGTTAAATGCTTCTTTTTGTTCTTCTCTCCATTGGAATATAGCATCTATTTTGAGTAGCTGGAATAGAGGAAAGGCTATATGAGAGAACTGTGGTACGAATGACCTATAGTACCCAGTTAGACCTAAAAATTGTCTAACTTCGTCATTCGTAGTGGGTTCAGGAAAGTCTCTCACTGCCTGTATTTTGTTATCAGTGGTGTGAATACCATTAGCACTTAATCTGTGGCCTAAGAAATTTATTTCCTTAAAGCAAAATTTGCATTTAGAAAGCTTAATATTTAAACCAGCATCACCAAGGTTTTTTAAGAGTAGGTCTAATTTCTGGAGATGTTCTGTGATATCTTTCTTTGAGATGATAATATCGTCAAGATAAACAAATATTCCTTGTCCTAAAATTCCGGACAATACTTAATTCATAAGACGCTGGAATGTGCCCGGGGCTGTCCTCAGTCCCATGGGCATCCTTCTGTACTGATAGTGTCCTCTATTTGTTGAAAAGGCAGTGTATTTACGTGACTCCTGATCTACAGGAATGTGATAATAGCCACTTAGCAATCGATCGTGGAAAATACATTATTTTCTGTTCCAATATTCTGTGGGATGTCGCTTAGCAATGGCATGAGAAATCAGTCTGGGATTGTGTGATTGTTTAGTTTACGGTAATCTACTACCGCACGCATTTCTCCATTTCGTTTGGGCACGAAGAATAATGGGGCATTCCACGGGGAGACTGATGGTTCAACAATTCCAAGTTTTAACATTTCATCGACATACTGATTTGCGAGTGTAAGCTGAGATTGTGGGATTCGGTAGGCAGGTACGAAAATTGGTGGTGTATCTGGGTGCACATTAATCCTGTGATTAATCAGGTTAGTACACCCTAATTGTTCTCCGGGTAATGCTACGGTGTTCAACAGGGTTAACAAATCATTTTCTTCATCAGATTCACATGAATGAATTAAATTCTCTTTTATGCTTTCTCTATCTGTAGATTTTATCTCACTTGTGACTCCAGCTAAAACCAGTTCCATTACAGGGGTGGTTCACTATTAACTATACAAGTCCCCTTTTTCAACTGTACTTCCCCATTCATGTGATTAATTAGAAATATCTGAGTTTGCCCATCATCGTTCATCTGACATAATGCGTTTTCTACTGACAAACCTTTTCTATCTATCTATTGCCAGACACCTCAGTCCCGTTTGGGGTGGCGACAAACAAATCGCCTCCAAGTCGCCCTGTCCCCCGCCATCTCACTGCCTTGCTCCCAACTCACACCCTCCTCTCTCATATACCTCTCCACCCCATCCCTCCATCTCATCCTCGGCCTCCCCCTCCCTCTTCCCCCCTCCACTTCACTCACATACACTCTCTTCGTCAGTCTTTCACCCTCCATCCTCTCCACATGGCCAAACCACCTCAGTGTGTTCCTCATAACGCTTCCTATCACATCCACATCAACACCACAACGCTCCTTTATATCCTCATTCGTCAGCCTGTCTCTCCATATGACTCCACAGGCTGCTCTTAAATAACTCACTCTTGATTTGTGTCCTTCCAACAACGTTCAAGCTTCACTTCCGTATGTTAGTGTTGGTATCACAATACTGTCATGTTCACTTCCCTGTTTCTTATCACTGCTTTCAAAGAACCAGCAGCCTTTCTTCCCTGCTGTACCCTTTCACGCACTTCACCCTCCAAACCTCCATCCTTACTCATCACACTACCCAAGTACTTAAACATACTCACATTTTCCAATTCCTCACCATCCAACCTCGCTGTACATTCACTGACTTCACCTCTCTCAAAGACCATCACTTTACTCTTCCCTACATTCACCTTTAGATTCCGTTTCTTACACACTCTCCCAGACTCATTCACCAAGCCTTGCAGCTCCCCTTCGTCTTCACTCAACAACACAGTATCATCTGCAAACAGCAGTACAGGGAGTTTCCAAACACTATCCTCTCTCACCAGGGCCACTCCAACATCCACTACCCTACCTTGTACCTCTTTTATTGCCCCATCCATGTAAAGATTGAACAACCATGGAGACATGACACATCCCTGTTTCAACCCAACTTTCAAAGAGAAAAATTCACTTAATTCACCATCCACACGCACTGCAGCCTTCGCACCATCGTACATACTCTTCACAGCATTCAACAACTTCCCATCTACTCCATATATTCTTAACACTTTCCACAATCCTTGTCTATCCACCCTGTCATATGCTTTCTCCAAATCCATGAAAGCCGCATACAACTTCTTTCCCTTCTCTAGAAACTTTTCCACTAAAGATCTAAGAATGAATATCTGATCTAAACAACCTCTTCCCTTCCTAAAGCCTCCTTGTTCTTCTCCAATTAATTTCTCTGTTCTTTCTCTAACTCTGTCAATAAGTATCCTACCATACACTTTTCCTATTATACTAAGAAGACAAATGCCTCTATGATTACCACACACTTCTTTTTCCCCTTTTCCTTTGTATAAGGGAATAATTATACCTGACTTCCAATCCTCCGGGACTCTACCTTCCTCCCAGGCCAATCTGCACATCTTCCACATCCATTCTACTACTATCTCTCCCCCATGCTTCAGCATTTCACCACACACTCCATCAATTTCTGGGGCTTTCCCCGATTTAACTTTCTTCATTGCTTCCACAACTTCTATCCTACTGATTTCTTCCTGTCTTCTCACCTCCCTCCTTCTCCCAGCCATTCCCCAGCCACTTATACTCGCATTACTTCCATCCTCTATGTTCAACAATTCCTTAAAGTGTTCTCTCCATCTGCTCACTTTTTCTCCCTTCTCCACTAGTAATCTACCATTTTTATCTTTCACTCCCCTGCTAACTTCACTTCCACCCTGTCTTACTCTTTTCACCTCCTTCCAGAACATTTTCTTACAGTCCCTCCACTTTACACTCAAATTCCTTCCAAATTCCTCATCCACTCTCTTCTTACTCTCTCTTACTAATCTTTTCACCTCTCTCTTTCTTTCTACATATAACTCTCTCTTCCGCCTCTCAGCTTCTTCCACGCCCCTATTTCTCATCCATTCATTGTATGTTTTCTTCTTTTGTGCGACAGCCTGTCTCACCTCTTCAGTCCACCACGCTGTTCCTTGCACCCCCCTCCGTCTTCTCTTCCTTCCACACACCACATCACATGCTGCACATATTTCTTCTGTAAATATCCTACACACACCTTCCACGCCTCCCATCTGCTCCAATTCATATTTGCCCAATCGTTCCTCCACTTCTCTCTTATACTCTGCCTTTTTCTCATCCTCTTGTAACCTTTCCACTCTCCTTTCAACTAGTCCTTCCTCTCGTCTTTCTCTTCTTCTATTCCTCCATCTTACTTGAATTGTAATTCTGGCCACCACCAAGTAGTGGTCAGAAAGTCCACTCCCCCAACCTCTATAAAGTCTTGCATCCATTACACATCTTCGCATCCTTTCATCCACACACGCATAATCAATCATTGCCTTCTTTTCATTCAATTCACCACCCACCCTTCTCATCACTCGCCATGTATACCTGTGGATCATTTTATGCCTGAAGAGGGTATTGGCTATCACCAACCCCCTCCCAGCACAAATGTCCACTAACACACTCCCATTCTCATCTGTCTCAGCAGGCGCACCCCACTCCCCAACTATTCCATCCACCTTCACATTCCCACCTTTACCATTCATATCACCAATCAAAAACACTCTCTCATTCCTTCCAAACTTTTCCATGCACACTTCTACATTTGTCCAGAACTCTTCTCTCACTCTTCTAGCACGATCTTGCGTTGGCGCATACACACACACACACACACACAATCGCCCACATTTGTATTCCAACTTTCAACTTTACCCACACAATCCTTGACCCAACTGATCCATACTGTCTTATGCTCTTCTTCCATCTTGTACTCACAACTATACATACTCCTTCCTTTGCCCTCTCATTCTCACCTACTCCTGCACATATACCCCATCCATACTCCCATTCTCTCACACTTTCTCCTCTCCATTTTGTTTCGGTTATTCCACATACATCCACTTTCGCACCCTCAAGCACCTGGACAATCTCTCTCTCTTTCACCTCATCATTCGCTCCCCTTACATTCCACGTTCCGATAACCATGTCCTTTGTCCGGTCCTTGGTCGTCATCGTTTGGTCGGTCCTAGTCCGAGGCTTATTGTTTGTTTTTTTAGCTAGTTGTTTTCCGGGGAGGGGCACTAACCCTCCGCCAACCCTTTTAGTCGCCTTTTACGACAAGCAGGGATACTGGGGGAGTATTCTTGAAAAAAACCCCTACCCCCAGGGGTAGAAGAATTATGTACATACTGTACACAATTCTTCTAAGACAAGAACAGTACTATTCTGTAACTTGCTCCTTATGGTAACTTTCATATAGGAGTTAGGTGGTATAACTAAATCATTGGTTCTAGTCCTGGAGGCTGGGGGGGTGGGGGTGAGTGGATCTATACACTCATCTGTTTGTGTATGTTTGTTTAAGCTTTTAATATTACCAATTCTTTTTGGTTCTGTTTTACTGATCGGTGAGGACTCTGATGGCATTTCCTGTATGAATTCATTATCAATGTCTATTCCGTTCATTTGTGGGAGTAAAGTTTTTTTCTCTGTTCGCATGCATCTTAAGCCCAGTAACATATGAGCTTTAATCGCTAAGTTTTGAACGATATAAACAAATGCAGAGACTGGTCTTGTTGTCTCTGTGAAACTGATGTTTAACCGTATCCTACCTTTTACTGTGATTTGTTTGCCATCTACTGTATATAAGTCTAAATCAGGTTTTTCCAGAAAAGTTATTTTCTTCTTATTTCTGAGAATTCTAATTCTTTTTTCTTGTGTTATTAAGTTCACTGGAGAGCCTGTGTCTAGAAATAAGGAAACGTTTTTATCCTCAAATACAGCTGATATCAAGATACACTCATTTCCCAACATGCCTCCTATGTGAATTTTAGACTTGCTTTTCTTTACGTTTGTTCGTTTTTTGTCGTGACTTGGTCTTACCCCGATTTGAAAATAATACTAATTTTTCTACTGTTTTGCAGTTACTGGTCCAGTGCCCTTGGCACCGGTGATGCCGACAGTAGGGACCAAATCCTTGCGTCTTTGTCTATCCTCTTATGTTTTAATAAAGCATTCATTCTTTGTGTATCCTGGTTTTGCACAATAATTACATAGAATGGACATATATCCTGATTGTGATCTGCGAGATGACTTCCCATATTTAGTGGTGTCTGTGGCGTGAGATCTGCTTCGACTGCGCGGAAACTTATGAAACTGCCTGTAGCCTGATGTTTGTGATCGTAGCCTCGACGTGTTTGGTTGTTTTCTCTGCCTGCTTTGGGGTAGTTGTAGCTGTTTTTCACAGTTGATACTGTCTCAGGCACTATCATTCTACCAGAATGTGATTGTGTTTCGATCACCCCTGCTTTGTTACACTGCATCTCTACCTCATTAAGTCTAGTGAGCACATACCTGGGGTGTACATTATCGTCTTGGCGATCATGAGAGTCCTATCAGGTGATTTACACAAGGCAGCTACATAACCAATGACGTCCACGATGAGGTCTGGGGACATCTTTTCATCTCCTGTTATCCAGTTTAAGTTTTCTAAGGTAGCTAATAATGTTCTTTTGATAGTGGAGCCATTGGCTGTTATTTCACTAAGCACATGATTTGTAGTGTGCTCCCTTACAAGATCTACAATCTTATGTAATTCTGGGATTATACCTGACAAAAAGTTCATACCTCCAGAAAACTTCAATTTTTTTTTTTTAAATTCCTTTTTCCCCCCTGATGTTTGGTTAATGCATGGTGGCCTAGTTGTTTAATAAATGACTGAACTCATAAATACATATGTAAATCCACAAATAAATTAATACATAAATCCTCAAACAGATTAGCATTTACATCCACAATTACGTATATAAACCCAAAAATAAACATACAAATCCACAAATAATATATAGATCCGCAGATAGGTGGGGGCACTCATAATCCACGCACTCGATGTAGTGCTGCTCTCGGATGACTGCCCTGTCCTCCCTTCGTTCCTTCTTTCCTTCCTTCCTCGTCTGTCTTTCTTTCCTTTATTCTTTTCCTTCTGTCTTCGGGCGACTTTACATTGAGTGACAAGCCAGATGGTTTCCTCTACACCAGGAAACCGTTTACTATGCTGGGTGGTAACCATATAACTAACTTATGGTGCCTGATGGTTTAGTGGGTAATTACGGCGCTCCAGTCGGATTGAGCCTGTGTAGGCTTATATCCAAGGGATGGCTGGGGTTTATTGCTCACGTAATGCCACTCAAGGATGAGTGAGGCTTGCCACTCTCATCTCAAATGTCAGGACCGACTTGCCTAACCCCAGGCTCCTACGCTCCTCATGGGGCAACACAGGATTAGATGATGTATGTATGTATAAGTCCACAAATAAATTAACCCGCGGCGTCCCGTCGACGTTCTTTTACGTCCACACGTTTTGTCACTGCCAATCCCATCGACGTAAATAAACGCGAAAAAAATGCAAGGTCCCTAATTTGCACAATTGTCAATTTTCGCGAGTCATTTTTGGTACGTACACACGTGACACCTTCCTCAACAAGATGCCAGGCAGAGATAATGCCTTACCCAGCATGACCTCCTCCCCCCCCCCCTGCATGCCATTGTCTCAGCAATTCACCTGTTATCAGTGACCTGGCCAGTATAGCCATGTCATGCCACGGTATGAAATTCAGGGCCAGAGTGATTCCCCAATCAATGACAATGTGGAGGACAAACTTTACATAGCATTAGAGGAAGAAACAGTTAGAAATGATGATCAGGTAATGTGGCAAAAAAAGGCCAGGTATTAGTGAGTGAAACAATGCTTATAATGCCTATATTACTGCTTGAAAACCAATATACTCTTGTACTACATATAAATTCGTAACAGTAAATAAATAAATACCGTTTATGAGTGGTGTGAAATAGTTATCCTCCCATAGAACTCGTTTTCTTTGGTGCCAGCCTGATAGAAAACCCAGTAAGGTAAGGAGGCTCTCCTACCTGTAATGAGTATTTTAAACCTCAGGTGAGCGATTTCTCTATGAATTTTCGATGTTTCTCACCAAAAGTGAAAGTTTTAGCAAAAAAAAAAGGGTCGAAAAATGGTCGGGATTGGGGGGTACCAGTGGTCAAAAAGTGGTCGGGACAGGGCGGGTTAAAGAAATTCATGAATAAATATATGAATCCATAAATAAAAAATATGTAAATCCACAACTAAACATTGATTCAGATATGGATAAAATGCAGTATAATGTCACGGAGGGCAACCTAACACCCCCAGAAGGAGCCCACCGAGGAGCATATACAGCCCCCCTGGACTCCGGGCGACAAGGACGTAAGTCCGCCCGGGCCGTGCACCTCTATGACCTGGAGCTCGCCCACTGCCACCATAGCAGGAATACGAGACTACCCTCTGGACGAGCCTACTACTAACAACCATGGGGTGGAGCTGTTACTCCAGTTCCAGTCAGCATCCCTGAGATGGCCGGTAGCCACTCAACCCTCCCACAGGAGACAGCCTGCAGCCGCTCTGGAGGCAAACAGGAGATGGCCTGTAGCCGCTCCCGCCTTTGTCGGGAGACGGCCAGAAGCTGCTCTGAAGGTGCCCCTAACGAGACAGCCTGTAGCTGCTCGACCCTCCTACAGAAGACGGCCTGCAGCCACTCCAGAGGCAAACAGGCGACAGCCTGTAGCCGCTTCTGTCTTCGTCAGGTGATGGCCGGTAGCCTCTCCGAAGGTGCCCTTTGAGAGATGGCCTGTAGCCACCCGACCCTCCTACAGGAGATGGCCCGCAGCCACTCCGGAGGGAACCAGGAGATGGCCAGTAGCCACTCCTCCCTTCGTCAGGAGACGGCGTGTAGCCGCTCTGAAGGTGCCCATGAGTCGGTCTGTAGCCACTCCCTCCCCCAGGCCATGGGCAGTAGCCAGGCCTTAGCGATGGCCGGTAGCCGTGCCCCCAGAAGGCCACATCCAGTAGCCAGGCCCTATGGCAGGAGACAGCCGGTAACCACTCCTCCGTCAGGTGCTGACTCCTGTTCACCAACCTACAACCCAGAGGGAGCCCCCAGCCTGGAGGAGTACTGGAGAGGCCCCATGACTACCACCGGGCTCTTCTCCTCGCAGCCGGATCCTGAGAGGATTCGCCTGATGGACCCTGACGTAGTTCGACGCCGCAGCCCCTTCCTGATGGCATCTCCAAACACCGGGGACCGCAGCCCTTGGGACCTCCAGGCTACCTCTAGGACCCCTGGGCAGGACCTCCCTACACCCAAACCCGGAGATCTTCGTCCTCCATCAGGCGCCTGAGTGAGAAGTTCAGGCACTTATTCAATCCCAGCCCCAAGCGCCAGACCCTCACCCCAAGCCCCCAAAGCACGGGACTCTTTGCCACCAGCGGCCCCAGACGAGAGAGGACACCCCTATGCATGATCCCATGGCCCCTGAACACAGAGGCCCCCAGCAGAACCCAGCCCCGTCAGTTGTGAGGCTGAGTCACCTCCGCCGCCCTTGTACCTGACTGCCACAACACCCAGACCCAAAAAGAGTGACGATGAAAGCACAGTGTCCTTGACATAGTGAAGTACAGGCAGAACAGTGAATTAATGGTATAATGGAAGTCAGTGAGAGTAGCATCAGTGACAGTATAAGAGTGGTGAAATAAGTAAGGTTACAGTGAAACAGTGAAAACAGCAAGGCAGTGAAATACGGGTCTATCACAGTGAATACACTACCAAATAATAACGTCGCACCACACTAAGATCATATGCAGGCCCCAGTGTTAAAGTAATAATTACCCACAGTGAGATAATACCACCAGTTCCACCAATATATAAAACTTGGACTTCCTGCAATAATAGTGCCTAACCCCTCTGCCCAAAGTGCTATTCACCTTACCTGACCTTGACCTGAGTAGTATCCTGCGTGATACTAACGACCCATATCTAGGCCTAAGAATTATAATTGTCCAGTATATCTGTATTCGTGACATCTACCCGTTCCGCTGTAGAATTTAGTAATACACATGTAAGGTTGTTACCTTGAGTTTTTGTGTCCTGCCTCTCTCCTATTTGTCTAAGCTCCTCTCTAGAAAGAGAACCCAGCTAAACACTAGGTGTTGGAGGGACGGGAAGCCGGCCCTAAAACACCTAGCATTACAATGGAAGTATACTGTAGTTGGGTCATGAAAGAAAACACACGTGTAATGGAACGAATAAGTGTATAAATACAGAAAACGCAAAAGTAAAATTAGTCAAGAATTTATTGGAGTATTCTTGTTTTTAGCTTCGACAAAATAACTTAAAACAATATTGAACGTCTGAAATTTGTAGAAATCTCTAACACAGGGAAGAAAATATATTTTTGTCATGCCTTACATAAGGACGAAAAATTTTGAAATACTGTATCATTTGCCTAATCCAACTGATGTATGTTATTTTTCCATATTTCCTGTATTGTATAGAATCATTTTCGTGAGGCTTTCAGACTGGGCAAGACCAGTCCCATGTCTGTTCTTGTGAGACAGTTTCAGAAAAATCAGAGTGGTCAAGACTGGTCTTAAGCATTCCTGCCCCAGAGCTAGGGCTGGATTTACCGAGTCCTGCGCCCAAAGGATGCACAATAGCACTGGGCAACAAGTAGAGCGAGGAGCATTCCCTGCCCAGGGTAAACAGCTGATACACAAAAATGGTTGACAGAAATGAAAGTTATATATTATTTTAAAAATAGAATTTTGCACAAATAACAGTCAGCAGTGACATAGGACTGTGATATAAATGTTGATCCTACTTGAAATGTGAAATAGCAACCGTGGCAACCGAGGGCGTCACAACACCCCCCAGGAGGTGACAACGGAGGGGTACATAGGGCGTGCAGGACGTCCGTGCGATATGGGCATATGTCCCATATGGCTGCGTGCCCCTATTCCACAGAGTGCACCCGACATGAACATCTCAGTCCTGGCGCCTTACTCTCCAACCGAGCCAGCCCTCGCCAGGATCGGTGTGGAGCTAATAAACTAGCTCCAGACAGCACCCCAGTGACGGCTAGTAGCTGCACAAATAAAGCAACAGCCTGTAGCCATGCACAAGCAATGACCTGTAGCCATGAACCAGCAATGGCCTGTAGCTGTGCACCAGCAATGGCCTGTAGCAGTGCACCAACAATGGCCTGTAGCTGTGCACCAGCAACGGCCTGTAGCTGTGCACCAGCAACAGCCTGTAGCCATGCAATTGTGACGGCCGGTAGCCACACGTCTAAGAGACGGCTAATAGCTGCTCATAGTGCTGTCCACCCCCCCTGCAGAACTCGTGACGGCCGGTTGCTGCACGCAGGGAGAGAAAGGCACCCCCTCTCTCCTTCTGTAGTTGCCTCGAGGGGCATGACACCGGTGACGGCTGGCAGCTGCACCAGTAGACAGGGGACGGCTTGCAGTAGCCCCTCGCCTACACATCACCCCACATATAGGACTTCGGTAATGGCCAGTAGCCGTGCCCGTAGGCAGATGATGGCCGGTAGCCGCACTTAGTATGTGGTCCCATCAGGGAGTTGGGCCCTGGTGACAACTGCTTGCCGCACTGATGGGAAAGGGACAGCCGGTTGCCGCCCTCCTCCCATTGCCCAAGGGACCTCGGCAATGGCTGGTAGCCATGCCACGGACGGACACCACAAAAGTCCCTCGCCCCCTGTGACTCCACAACTGGAGGGAGACCCATGCTTGAGCCACCCCAATGGTGGCAGAGCAAGTCCCACCTCTAACTCCCCAGCCTGAGGCAGCCTCCAGGAGGAGAACCTCCCGATAGTGGACTTGTGGAGAGGATCTCTGTTGATCCCGGGGCTGCACACCAACCAGCCAGCACCAGAGGGCGACCAGCACCTGTTGGACTCCTGTCACCAGAAACGCCACTCCCTCCCCCTACCATGACGGCGAAGCAGCAGGAACGAGACCACAGCAGGAGGGCTCTCAACGACGCCCCTGGTACCCAGGGGCGCGACCACTCCAGTCATGATGAGGAGTGACGCCCTTCCTGCACCAGGTGCCTGCAGGAGCTCCTACAGAAGATATTTGGCCTCAGTCCCGAAGGTCAAACCCTAATACCCAGCCCCTCCAGTTTGGGGCTCTTCACCATGCTCGATTGTAGCCCACTCTGGAGGACGACGCCCCTACGAGTAGTCCAATGCCCCATAGACGAGAAGGCACCTGAGGGGACTCTGCCGACACCTGTGAGCCGTCGGACAGCCGCTCGCATGCCTCACACCCCTACCGTGACTGTAACTTCCATGCCCGTGGAGTAAAAGTGAAAGTGACGATCAGGGCACAGTGACAGTGTTTAACTACCCCAACTCCACTGTCTGTGAGACGAGACATTAGCAGTGTTCTACCATCCTGCTCCACTCAGTGAACACGGGACATGTGTATAATCATTATAAAGTATATGCAGCCCAAGAACTAAGTGTACTCCCAACTTCACTTAAGTGCAGTGTCTGTCCGCCTATTCTCGAGACTGCTGGTATCCTGCGTGATACCTGTAATCTATCTGCCAGTCCGAGCTTTGTCTTTGTATGGAGTCTTGTGGATTATCTAGCTGCCCTGTGTTAAGAATTTGGTAGTATACATGTAAGGTTGTTGCCCCGTGTTTTTATGCCCTGTTCCTCTCACACTGTGTCTTAGCTCTGGTCTAGAAAGGGAACCCAGCTATACCTTAGGTGTTGCTAGGACAGGACGCTGACCTAAAAACACTTAGCATAACACTGGTGGACAGCGGTGGTTCTTGACCTGAGCGAAATACAGAGAGGAGCAAAACAGGGAAATCATCAAAATGGCAACAAAACAACACGTACAATTGCCCAAATTCGACCAGGAGCAGTATGACATCCACATGTATCTATCCATAATCAAGCCGCTGTTAGATATTGGGTTCGAGGACGACAGGCAAAAAATTGCAGTCACCCTACCACTTCGGGCAAAGCAGCAGCCAGTATCGCACCCAAAGTCATCACCGAACTGACATGGGCAAATTTCACTGAGATAGTAATAGAAGCTATCACACCTTCTCTGGGAAGAGTTGTAGCACTGTCACAACTCGACAGTTTAGTGTACGACGGACACATGGATGACACTCTCATCCAGACCAGGTGACCCGTCACCACTGCATGCCCAGAGACTGATGCAGCAACCCAGGAATAGCTTATGTTTAACATACTCCTCA
The DNA here is from genome assembly GCF_032717465.1 of Coenobita brevimanus. Taxonomy (NCBI): domain Eukaryota; kingdom Metazoa; phylum Arthropoda; class Malacostraca; order Decapoda; family Coenobitidae; genus Coenobita; species Coenobita brevimanus. Next base: position 5,494,208 of record NC_136995.1, read on the forward strand.
GGATTCTCCCCAGTTTCATCAAAGTACGTTTTATAATACATGACCCAACAGGAGACCTGGATAAAGATATCCAACTAATGAAATGTCTTCTAGCCACCCACCCCACCCATCAACACATTGGCGCAATCAATAAATTCCCCACTAATATCATCGCCATTAACCCATGGGAACTTTCTGCCTGCAGCCGCGGATGCCCTATCCACGACATCCGTGAGCAACTAGAAGCTGTCCAGTGCAGAGCAATGACCCAAGGGCACCTACAAGCCTCCCCACCACACGACGAAGGCGCTGAGGACGATGCCTCATACACTGATTGCTCCGAGCCTGAGGGAAACAGAGCTCAACAAAAAAGGCACAGAGCTCGACGCAGAAGACACCCCACGCCGCCCACGCACCTCCCCATATTGGCGGGGGCCACCTCACAAAAACATTGCCCCCCAGTCTACGACAGGGGGAAACGGAATGTCTCATTTTACTTTCCTCCCACTATGTATTCTGTTTTATCCTTCCCTATTCCTAACCTTCCCACTCCCCCACACACCACTTACTCCGATACCATTGCCTCCTCCCATCCTGTTCTCCCTCAACACAAAGCCTGCCTCCACCTTAACAGGCCTCCCAGAACCCATACCTTATCCTCCCCTAACCTTCTTCCCAAAACCATCTCCTCCTGTCTACTGCCTCGCACCTATCACCCCTCACCACCCACCTCACACGCCGCTTCCTGGCCACGCCACACCCACTCTCCCATCCAACACACTGCACCACCACTCACCTTCCCCGCCAACACAGCTAACTCATACTTCTGCTCTAACACACCCTCCTCCTCCTCACCCTCACCCACCTCCCTTTCTTCGGTCACCTCCCCTACCCCACCCTCAACCTCACCATCCCCACGGACCCCCAATTCATCCCCAGTGACCTCACTAGACACCTCATTGCCCACCACCATGTCACCACTGCAGGCCCAGCCACGCAACCAAGAGATTCCCCACCCAACCATGGCCACCGCACCACACCTCCGACACTACACATCACCAGCCACACCCTGCACCTCAGCTCCCGCCACCCCACCACTGCCGCCAATACAACCACCCGACCTGGGGGCCCCAAATCCACCCCCAGCCACTCCACCACGTTTCTAGCACTGCACACCACCCCCCACCACCACCACATCTGCACCATCCCCTCACTCCACACCCACTGCCCACCCCACACCAAGAGCACAGCCCCCTGCCACCACCTATGCCACCCCATCACCAAACATCCGGACAACACCACAAGGCCGCACTTTCCCCTCACCACCAGCTCCTTCACCGTCCACACCTCACGCCACCTCACCTCCTGCCTCACAACCACCGCAACTACCTTCCCCCAGCCAACCCCCCACCCCCTCACCACCACCTCTTTCGACCCCAACACCTCACACCACCTCACATGCTGCCCCGCCACCGCTGTGCAGCCTGTGCACACCAAGACCACCCACAACTAGGAAGCCCTTGCACGCCCGCACACCACCCCCTGCTGCCTTCATCTCCGCATCATCTCTCCCTGTCATCACCTCATCTTCCCCCTCTGCCCCCAGACCCCTGCCTCAGATGACATCACCCAACACCTCCCATCCCTACACAACACCACATGCAACCAGAGCACCACGAGGCCGCACACTTACCTTGCCACCCACACCCACCTTGAAAACCACCATCATTCGCTCTGGCCGCCTTTCACACCCTCCCGCCAGATACTCCAGCACCCCCTCCCCTACTGCCCCCACCTCACGTCCACTACTGAATTCAATCACCCCCAGCCTCTACACCCCCAACACAACCCCCATCACCCTCATGCTACATCCAGCCCAACTGATGTATCCACCCACCCCTGGAGAAAACACTTCTCCTCAGCATAAAACCACCACCCCCTCCACAGTCACCAGCATTCAGCTGAGACCCTCAGAAAAGCGACCACCTACAGTCATGAGGATACAGCGCGCCACCTGGGCGCCGACCTATGGCAGGAAGCATCGCATCCGCGGGCCCCATCACCTCCTCCAACTCCTCCACACAGCCTCCCAAGCCTCCACCCTCCACCTCACCTGCACCCCTCACCATGACGAAAACTGGCAACTACACAATGGGTCACCCTCCTCCAGCATCTGACTCCAGCCCACAACATCAGCACCACCAAGACCTACTACCTCCAGCCACAGGGACGTGACTTTTCCCACAACGATGGTGGTGAAATAGCAGCCGTGGCAACCAAGGGCGTCACAACTCCCCTGAAGGTGACAACGGAGGGGTATATAGGGCGTGCGCGACGTCCATGCAATATGGGCATACATCCCATATGGCCGCGTGCCCCTATTCCAGGGAGTGCACCTGATGTGAACATCTCAGTCTGGGTGCATTACCCTCCAACCGAGCCAGCCCTCAGCAGGATCGGGGTGGAGCTAATAAACTAGCTCCAGACAGCACCCCAGTGACAGCTGGTAGCTGCACAAATAGAGCAACAGTCTGTAGCCATGCACAAGCAACGACCTGTAGCTGTGCACCAGCAACAGCCTGTAGCCGTGCACAAGCAACGGCCTGTAGCCGTGCACCAGCAATGGCCTGAAGCCTTGCACCAGCAACGGCCTGTAGTCGTGCACCAGCAACGGCCTGTAGCCGTGCACAAGCAATGGCCTGTGGCCGTGCACAAGCAATGGCCTGTGGCCGTGCAATTGTGACGGCTGGTAGCCGCACGTCTTAGAGACGGCCAATAGCTGCTCGTAATGCCATCCACCCCCTCTGCAGAACCCGTGACGGCCGGTTGCCACACGCGGGGAAAGAAGGCATGCCCTCTCTCCTTCTGTAGTTGCCTCAAGGGGCATGACACCGGTGACGGCCGGCGGCCACACCAGTAGACAGGGGATGGCATGTAGCCATCCCTCGCCTACACGTCGCCCCTCATACGGGACTTTGGAGACAGCCGGTAGCCATGCCCGTAGGCAGGTGATGGCCGGTAGCTGCACTTCATCTGCAGTCCCGTCAGGGAGTCGGGCCCCAGTGAGGGCCACTTGCCACACCAACGGGAAAGGGATGGCCGGTAGCTGCCCTTCTCCCGTTGCTCAAGGGACCTTGGTGACGGCAGGTAGCCGCGCCAGGGAGAGACACCACAAAAGTCCCTCACCCTCTGTGACTTCACAACCAGAGGTTTACCCCTGCTTGAGCTGCCCCACCGGTGGCAGAGCAAGTCCCACCTCTAACTCCCCAGCCCGAGGCAGTCTCCAGGAGGAGAACCTCCCGATAGAGGATTTGTGGAGAGGACCTGTGTTGACCCTGGGGCTAGACTCCATCCAGCCACCACCAGAGGGCGACCAGCACCTGTTGGACTCCTGTCGCCAGCAACGCTGCAGCCCCACCCTGACGGCGAAGCAGCAGGAGCGAGACCACAGCAGGCGGGCTCTCAATGATGCCCGTAGTACCCTGGGGTGTGACCTCTCCAGTCCTGACAAGAAGCGATGTCCTTCCCGCACCGGGTGCCTGCAGGAGCTCCTACAGAAGATATTTGGCCTCAGTCCTGAGGGCCAAACCCCTATACCTAGCCTCTCCAGTTCGGGGCCCTTCACCATGCCCAACCGCAGCCCACTCCGGAGGACGACGCCCCTACGAGTAGTCCCGTGACCCATAGACGAGAAGGCACCTTAGGGGACTCAGCCGACATTGGGCTGACACCTGTGAGCCGCCGGACGGCCTCTCCCATGCCCCACACCCCTACCGTGACTGTAATCTCCATGCCCGTGGAGTAAAAATGAAAGTGACAATCAGGGCACAGTGACAGTGTTTAACTACCTCAACTCCACTGACTGTGAGACGAGATATTAGCAGTGTTCTACCATCCTGCTCCACTCAGTGAACACGGGACATATTTATAATCATTATAAAGTATATGCAGCCCAAGAACTAAGTGTACTCCCAACTTCACTTAAGTGCAGTGTCTGTCCGCCTATTCTCGAGACTGCCGGTATCCTGCGTGATACCTGTAATCTATCTGCCAGTCCGAGCTTTGTCTTTGTATGGAGTCTTGTGGATTATCTAGCTGCCCTGTGTTAAGAATTTGGTAATATACATGTAAGGTTGTTGCCCCGTGTTTTTATGCCCTGTTCCTCTCACACTGTGTCTTAGCTCTGGTCTAGAAAGGGAACCCAGCTATACCTTAGGTGTTGCTAGGACAGGAAGCTGACCTAAAAACACCTAGGATAACAAAATGAATACTTGTTTAAACATGAATTGAAAAAGATGATCAGTTATCGCTGAAGTATAAGATAACGTCTGGACAGAAATTCAAAGTCCGTGAGTCTCTGGATTATTATAAGGTAATGATGGCACTTACAACAATTTCCCAGTAATAATTCCTTAAGGACTAGTATTACATTCTTTGCCTCCGGTTATTAGCTCTCTTAGCTGAACATTTATTTCACTTCATGATGTAATGAGAACTCATTATCATGATTCCAACAGTGGCAGCTTGTCATATTTCTCTTACGTGACGTACAAACAGCTACTGTGTACGCTAGTATTTATTGCTACATTAATTATCATCTCATTCTCTCTTTTAACATAACTCAGCTGATTCCGTCATGACTCCGCCCACTCCGTCCTTCAGCCAGTAGGAGAGCAATGAGGATGGAACTGGTCTAAAATCCATTTTCGCAAGCATGTAGTAGGTCTTGACTAGTTTAAAAAGACATCATGAAAAATTTGTCATGTACTTTTTCCTTCATGTTTTCCTTATTTTTTTCACAATGAGTCTCTTGCTCTTTTTCATAAGTTTCTCACTCGTTTTTTATTTGTTCTTTTCCATACACCTTCATTTCTCTCTCCACGCTCATCTTCGTTTCCTTTTTTCTTTTTTAATTCATTTCCTGTTTTCATTCTGTTTATATTTACTTGATAACTGCATCTTATTTTCTGAATTTCCATGGTTGTCTTTTTTATCTGTTTATATATTTATTTTAATAATGAATGCATACCTCAGTTAACTCTGCACTGAGTGACACGCCAAAGAGTTTCCGGTACCGTATTAAACCATTTAACTATGCTGAATGGTAACCATACAACAAACAACCTGATGCCTGGTTTTGTAAAGGAGGAGGAGGAGAAAATGGAGAGAGAAAAAAGAAAAAAAAACAGGAAAAGGGGGAGAAGAGGAGTAAAAGAGGAAGGGAGGAAGAGGAGGAGATAAGAGGAGGAATAAGGTCAGGAGGAAGAACTGAAAGAAGGAGGAGGAGGAGGAGTAGGAGGAAAAGAGGAATAAAACATACGAAGGTGATGGCAATGGAGGGAGAAGAGAAAAGGAGAATGGGGAGAGGAAGGAAGAGAGGAAGAGGAAGAGAAGTAAAGAAGAGAGAAGAGGAGAGGACGAATTAGAGAGGGGGAGGAAAAAGAGGAGGAAGATGTTGAAGAGTGAGAAAGGGAGTGAAATATGCTGGAAAGAAAGAAGAGTATAAGTTGACGTTGAAAAAGAGACGAGAAGTAAAAGAGGAGGAGGAGGAAGAGAAAGGAAAAAGATTTAAGGAAAGGGATAAAAGAAAAGATGAGGTAGTGAATGAACGAGGAAGGGGAGGAAGAGCAGAGAGAGAGAGAGAGAGAGAGAGAGAGAGAAAGAAAAGAAGAAGACAAGGAAGGGGAGTGAAGAAGAATAGACGGAGGAAGAGGAAGATAGAGAGTGGAGGGAGGGAGAGGAGGGGGGAGAGGAGAGAGGAGGGAGAGGTGAAGAAGGGAGAGTGGAAAGAAGGAAGAGGAGGAGAAAGATTGATAAAAATGGAGGAGGAAGAAGAGAAGGAGGAGGAGGAGGAGGAGGAGGAGGGGGAGGAGGAGGAGGAGGAGGAGGAGGCATAAAAGGAGTGCAGAATAAAATGTATCTCTCACACCTTGCCCTTTTTCATGTTCCTTTGATGGATTATGTCTTCCTTATTGTACACTTCTGGCGAATTTCTTTCCATCATTCTCTCATCTTTTCGTTCGTTCCTTCCTTCCTTCCTTTTGTCTTTTCTTCCAGGATTTTTTTCTTTCCTTCCTTCAGCCTTGTTTGGGTCAGCTTTCTTCCTTTTATCTCTGCTTATCTTCTCTGTCCCCCCCTTTCTTCTCCTTTCTATATATCTCGTTTCTTCTCCCATGTTATTTCTTTTCTTTGTCGTTGTCTTTTCCTGGGTTTCACTACAACTTTATGGTCCTTTTTTTTTCCCTTTACTAGTATTTTCCTTTCCTAAATTTTTATCCACTTTCTTTTCCTTGTTTTCTGTTCTTCCCTTTTCCCCTGTCGTTCCCTTCAGTAACTTATTATTTTAGTTTAGTCTTTCTATCCCCAGACGAGTACATTCATCCTGAGGGAAGCTTTGGTAATCAAGTGATCAGTTTAAGTTCCGCCTGACGCCATTAGTTATACCTATAACTCCTAAAGTGTATCAAATGGTCTGATATTAGAAAGAATACACTAGTACAATACGTAACTGGATAGTAGTAATAGTAGTCGTAGTAATAGTAGTAGTAGTAGTACCCGTAGTTATAGTTGTAGCTGTATTTAGCAGTTGTAGCAATTAGTAGTAGCAGTAGTAATGGCAATAGTAGTAGTAGTAGTAGTAGTAGTTGTAGTAGTCGTAGTAGCAGTAGTAGTGGTTAGTAGTTGTAACAGCATTAGTTAATAGTAGTAGTAGTAGTAGTGGTAGTGGTAGTAGACACAGTAATATTAGTAGTAGTGGGTAGTAGTTGTAACAGCATTAGTTTATAGTAGTAGTAGTAGTAGTGGTAGTAGACACAGTAATAGTAGTAGCAGTGGCAGAGATGGTAATAGTAGAACGATCGTGACATAAAAAACGAGGAAGCAGAATAGCCTCACAGGCGCAGGAGGGAAGGTCATCCCCCACACTGGATGCGGAAATCCAAAGAAAATGCAGTAACCTGGGTGAACACAACATAAAATGAAATTGTTGGATGGTCATCAAGTAACCTTTTCGAACCTCCCAAATGCAATGCTTCAATTGATATGATCAAGGAAATCACTCGCCTGACAGCAAATTGCAACAGTAACTCAACCATTGCCTCACTGATACCCCATCTCTTCCTTAACAAGAATTGCTCAAGAGCAAACATTGCAGGAAATATTAAGGCCATCCAAAGGCGGGTTGAAAAGTGGAAAAAAAGTGAAATTGACGACCTAGTTGAGGAAGGAAGGGCCTTGCAAAAGAGAGTAAGCAACCCAGACAGAAGAAACCAGAACAACAACGATGTTGCAAGGATTTTTGGCAGCAAGATGACACAGCGGAAGGTCTCACTGATGACAACAATCCTGTCAGCTGTATCATCAAATGGAGTACTTAACCTGACAGAAGCAACAATGTAACAACTAGAGGAAAAACACCTGTCTGCATGACCAGAGAGTACCCAATCAAAGCCTGACGGGAACTACACTCCACCTAATCCTGTCATATATGACAGGATAACTGGAGACATGGTATGAAAGAAGGCAATGCACACACAAGGAGGGGCAGGACCGTCAGGCCTGGATGTAAAAGCTTGGAGAGCAATCCCCAGTAACATCAAGTTTGGGGAGGCAGCAACAGACCTGTGTAACACCATTGCCTCACCAGTGAGGTAGCTGGCTTCAAGTCAGTGTAACAACACTGAAGCACTGACAGCTTGCAAACTAATCTCCCTTAATAAGAACCCTGGATGTAGATCCATGGGGGTGAGAAAGTCTTGAGATGGATTATAGGAAAATGCATCATGGAGATGGTAAAAGATGTTAAATAGGTTGTTGGCAACCTCCAAGTGTGTGGAGGTCAGTAGGCAGGAGGTGAGGCAGCAGTTCTCTCCATGAAGAAAATATATGAGAAAGAGTACCGTCAGGCAGTATTTCTAACTGATGCGTCAAACACATTTAATTCCATCAATCGAGAGGCAATACTGCACAGCATCAATGCTGAATGTCCAGCATTTGCCCAGTATGTGCAAAACTCCTACAAAAAACCAGGAGACCTCTACAACATGGTGTAATAACCGAAATGAAACTTAACAAATTAATCACTGTCCTGGCCGAGGTTCGATCTCGGGCCCCCACGCTTCATGCGCGTGCACGTTACCACTGAGCCAAAGAGAATATCCCCTCATTGCCTCTAGGCAACGCAGGCTTTTATACACCCCATACATCCCTCTTTTCTCCCCTTGGTGATTAATTTGGTGAGTTTCGAACACACAAGGTAGCGTAAGCATTGGAGGCCACCATGGGGAGGCTGCGGACCACACCGAAACAGCCCATCCCTGGGATGAGGGCAAGGATGCTGTCAGCTAACCGAGGACCAACATCAAATTGCCAACCAAGCCCCACTTCACATCCCACCACTGTCACCAATGTAATAACCGAGATGAAACTTAACAAATTAATCACTGTCCTGGCTGAGATTCGATCTCGGGTCCCCCACGCTTCATATGCACGCACGTTACCACTGAGCCAAAGAGAGGATCCTCTCATTGCCTCTAGGCAACGCGGGCTTTATACACGCCATTACAATGGGTAAGACAGATGCTCATGATGTCGGTGTAATCCAATCCACAGAAGGAACTACCTGTGGGGACCCCGTTGCCATACTAAGTCACCAATGTAAAACAAGTAGCTTATGCAGCTAATCACAGGGGCTAGCAAGCTGGAAGACGTGAGGAAATGGTGGGGCCTTGTAATATTTCATGGCCCTGAAATAGGTTATGACCCTAATGTAAGTCCATCTTGATCGTGAAACCAGGTTACTATCATAATGCACAAAAAGCCTTTACAGACACAAACATGATAGTGACTAAAGAAAGTTAGAGGCATCTAGGTGCTGTGATTGGAACCAAGGAATTCAAAGACTAATATATGAGTGGAAAGTTAATGATATGTGTAGAAGAAATATATGTACCATCCAGCCATACAAAAGCAGAACCCCATGCAGCATACAGAGCATTTACGTATGGTGTAAAGCACAAATTGACCTTTGTGATGGGTTCCATCCCCGACATCGAGTTGCTGCTACAACCACTGGAGAATGCCATCAGGGATTCATTCCTCCCATCACTAACTAATGGCCACATTCCCACACCAGATGAGAGAGATCTTCTAGCACTACCACCCAGGATGGGAGGCCTTGGCATTATAAATCTAGCCGCCATGGCAAGGTACGAACATAGAAATTCACTTAGGCTCACTAATCCCTGTCATAGAAGATTTGCACCAAGGTGAGTGAAATCGACCACCAAAGGCAGAAAGATATAATGATAATGATAAGCAAAGTGTGAGAAGCAAGACAAAAGGATCTGCTGCAGCACATAACCCACCATCTTACTTCAGACCAGTGCAGAAGAGCTGAAATGGCACAGAAGGTTGGGACATCGAAATGGCTGACAACTCTGCCTCTCAAGGCAAAAGGCTACCACTTCAACAAAAAGAAAACTTAATGATGCCATAGCCTTGAAATATGGGTGGCCAATACAAAACCTACCTCAACACTGTGCCTGTGGCACTGTCTTTGATGCAAAACATGCAGTGGTTTGCAAGATGGGAGACTTCGTTTGCATTTGACACGATGAAGTACGCAACCTCACTGCAAGAATGCTACAGGAAATATGCCATGATGTTACCATAGAGCCAGCTCTGCTACCTCTAGAAGACGAGCATTAATTTTCACCCACAGAACAGGAAATACATCAAATGATGAAAGAGTGGATGTCAGTGCTCAAGGTTTCTGGACATGTGGGCTTTCTTCAACATTAGGATATTTGATTCTATGGCAGCATGTCATCGTGAACTGTCTCTCAAGGCTGGACACAAGAAGAATGAGCAGGAAAAGAGCATAAAACTATCGAGACAGGATCCAACATGTGGACAACGGTCGATTCACATCAGGTGGGATGGGAACAGAGGCGGTGAGATTCTACTCAAGACTGGCAGAGGTTCTTTCTGAAAAGCAGCGTCAACTTCAGAGTTCTGTCATGGCCTGGATGAGATGTCTACCATCATTCTACTTTGTGAGGTCTGCTTTCCTGTACATCAGGGGCACAAGACCTTCAACCCTCAGGCCTGTCTCTGTGGCGGGTATGGATTATGAAACTGCAATGGTCGAGAGTCGCATAGACCAGCGACTCCAATAGATTAATGTCTCTATTAACTCTGTAATGTTAATGAATAAAAATTAAGTAATGGATTAAGTTGTAGATGGTTGAGAACCACAGCCGTTTACGTGCTTGTGGCCAACGGACTGAAATATAAGGGTTAGTGTTAACCTTCACATTACAATCCCAATTGGTGAACTGCATTATGAAGGTTGGTTTTGATTTTCACAACATAATTCCCAAATGGATGGAGGTGATTGTAAAAAAAAAAAGGAAGTAATGGTAGTACTAGTAGTATTAGCTCGATTGGTAGAGAGGTGGCCTGCGGTTCAACCGGACCCAGGTTCAAATCTCCGCTGGGGCAGGGAACAGCTTAAGAATTTGAATTTCATAAAAAAGCAGACATTACTGATCTACCAGAAGACCTGCCGACATGTCGTAAAAATACCCCCGCTAATACCAATACACCAGTCCTGTATGAGACAGCCCTAGCATGTATTCATTATGGATGCTGGGTGTTAGCGCAGAAGTGGTGACATGTAGAGGTGTATGGTATGTAGGAGGACTACTGGGCCCTGGGAGCAGGCTGTGAAGCCTATGCCCAGAGTCGGACACATAAAAAAAAAAGTAACAGCAGCAGCAGCAGCAGCAGCAGCAGCAGCAGCAGCAGCAGCAGCAGCAGCAGTAGTAGTAGTTGTAGTATTTAAGTAATAATAGTAGTAGTAGTAGTAGTAGTAGTAGTAGCAGTGGTAGTAGCAATAGTAGTTGTAGTAGCAGTAGTAGTAGTAGTAGTAGTAGTAGTAGTAGTAGTAGTGCTCATAGTAGTAGTGGGAGTACTAGTAGTACAGTAGTATCACTACTACCAGTGCTGGGCAGGTGCACAATGACATGCGCAATTGCGCACCGTTGCGCTCTGGTGAATATCGTTTGCTCATTGTGCACCGCACGAGACCTTGCACAATACTGCACTTTTGCACGTGAAAAGGCAGGTGCACAAGCACAAATTTAGTTGCACTTGCACAACTAAATTTGCACTTACGCACCTGCCTTGCACACCTGTCCTGTGGATTGTGCAGTGCGCAGTCCACAGGACATGTGGTCTTGGGAGCTGCTTGCATGGCTGGACAAGGAATGGGAGAGGCTCAGGCGGGTCGTGAGGGTTCAGGATTGTTGGGGGGGGCGGCGGGAGGGTAGTAGCATTTTTTAAGATGCTTCAACAGAGATAATGTATTTTAATATTTTTAAAAATATTATTATTAATACATAATAATAAATTGAAAATACATTATTTATTAAGAGTAGCATATGCAATTCCTTACAAAAATTATTAAAACATTATTTAAATCAAATATCCACAGCCTACTAATTTCATTAGGCTGTGGATATTTGATTTAAACAAAATGTTTTAATGATTTTTGTAAGGAATTGCATATGCTATTGTATATCTATATAAAATTATTAAATAAAACGTCTTGAGAAAATGCAGATAAAAGTAAAATTGGCAACATCACAGCCTTTGTTTCCCTGTCCCTCCGATGAGTCCGCTCCACTCACTCCTTTGCTTGAACTTCTGCGAGTTAACAGGGCCTTGCTCCAGTCCTACCTCCTTAGTCACTTAGTGTATCAAGTGAGTCATTTTATTTCACAGTAAATAATGGAGGCGATTTGTTCTTTGTGGTCAGTGGCCATCCCTTACAGGATTACAGAGTCTGGCAAGAGATAGATAAGTAGAATATTAGTAAATAAAAGTAAATATGCTAATTTATTTAAATATCTCAATATTTTACAGTAATTCCCACTACTATATGTAAATGGTTTGTGCTTGCGCTTTACGACATTGCACAAGCTAAATATTAGTCAGATTGCACACTGGCACTTGCGCAAGGTAGTGAACTGTGGATTGCGCATTGCGCTTGCAAGGTCCTTTTTCGTTTGCAGTGTCCACCACTGACTATTACTACTACTACTAGTAGTAGTGGTGGTAGTAGTCGTAGTGGTAGTAGTAGTAGTAGTAGTAGTAGTAATATGGTTAGGACAGGTGTGGCAAATCGTCCATCAGTCACCGGGTGTGTCCTGTTGACTTTCACCTCTGTCCTTGTGCTATTCTTTTTATACATTTTATTATCCTCCATTGTCATGTTATCTTAACCCTCTACATTCTTGTCCATTTCCACTGGTTTCCATTCAAGCCACTCCCTTCTCTCTCTCTCTCTCTCTCTCTCTCTCTCTCTCTCCCTCTATTACTCTTTACGTATCTAAAGCAATCACTGTTGTATTTCTTTTATGACTTCTTTGTTGCTAATATGTGTCTAAGGTTAATGACTAATTTTTGTTTTAATCATATTTATTTGTGGAGACTACTCCCTGTGTAAGGAACAGTTACATTGATGATGCTTTTAATATTAATAGGGGTGTAACTTGTCCTACTGGGTATAGTGCATCTTGAATACTTTGTTTCCTCCACAGCTAACCTAAAAGACCAGTAAAATAATGCACCAGTCTGACAGCTAAAACCTATAATACCAGTGACCCGACTAAGTTGATGCAAGTCATAGTTTTTGTACTGAACTAAGCTATTAGTGCATTAAAATCCATGCTACATATCAATGCCATGGGTCACAAGAATGCCAGCATTATACATAGCACAGCAGTGCCTGACACACGCAAGTTTGCAATATGACATAATTGTTGAGGCCATATCTACAAATGGGACACATAAACAATGAGATCCTAAACCAAATTACTGCTGAGGCCAAGTCTAAGATATGGGACACAAAAGCAATGAGATACTAAGAAAACTGTTGCTGAGGCCAAGTCCAACAAAAGGGGTATGATAATTGGAAGACCACCCGGTGATGAGATGCCTACAGACACCAACAATGCAAAGCATCTTCAGGAAAGACAGGCTGAGGTACATCATGAAGTTCTTGGAGCTCTTAAGTCTTCAGGTGAAGTGATGAAGAGTGAGTATGATGACAGGGCACGTGAGGTGAGCTTCAAGGATGATGACAAAGTTTGGCTATACAATTGTCAGCAGAAGAAGGGCAGTCATCGAAGCTGCAGAGTCCGTGAGACAGGCCCTACACTGTCATGGGCCACCTATCGGACATTACATACAGGTTTCGGGGAGGCAGGAAGTCTCGCCCAAAGGTGGTTCACGTGAATCATTTGTGGCAGTACCATGGGCCAGGACAGTACAGGTACAGCTGGGAAGTCTCCAGGAAATCTTGCACATCCACAGCTGGTAATTTGTTGAGGAGGTCCAAGGAGCTGAAGCACAAGAGGATGGTAATAGTTTGCCTAGGGAAGAAGTGAATCAGAAAGAGGCCCAAGTCATTCCTGGAAGCGTGGACTGTGTGAAGGAGCAGGGACGTCGTCGAAGGTGGCATAGGAGAAGACCAGATAAGATGAAGGGCTATTTTATGTATAATTAAATGCGTTGTTAGGATTAAGGATTATGTTTCTAAATATTGTGTAGTTCTGTCGGCACGACAATAGGATAAGGGAAGGGGTAGTGCTGAGAAGCATGAAGTGTAGCTAGGTGGTAGTGGAAATTTTCAGATGGTTTGCACATTTTCAGTTGCTAGTGAGAGTTGCCACATAGCCTGCTGCTGTGAGTGGAGAAATTTTGTACAATTATGCATTAATGTTATTATTTTTTTCTCTATAGTGTTTTATTTGGATGATTTTTAAATTATGTACAATTCAGGTTTAATTTCAAAACGTATGCTAAAGTATTCAGAGTGCTATGCAGTGTATGAAAGCCTGGAATATTTTGGATGTCTCTGACATAGAAAACTGTTGCTGCAAGGAGTACCTAGAACGTTCGAGTTTTAGGAAGGTTATAAAAGGATGGGGGACAGAAGAGAGGAGTCAGTTTTGCTTGTGGCCTTGTGAAGTTAGTGTAGCTCTGGCACCTCTGAAATTAGTTAAGCAGACAGCGTAATTGGAAAATAAATACTATGAACGCGATAAGCCTGTGTTGCTACGACGCCTGAGTTGATTCAGTGTACATTGAAATGCTGACTACGAGGAACGATTTACTGGGCGACGTCTTTCCTATGCTGAACTACTGCTGTTGGGGCCTGGGACAGTGTGGGACGAGGACGTAACAATATTATTTTGTTATTTCTGACAACAGAAATATTACTTGTTGATGTGGCCCCCGGCTCATCTGTATATGAACCGAGTGATATTACCCAATTCCAGTCGTCCATCTTGTTCCCATCAGAGCACCGGGAAAAGCTGAATGAATGAGTGAAACATATATAAAGGTGAGGAATGGGAGGGAGGAAGGAATATGAGGAATGATAGTGTCTGTGTGTGTTAATGAGTGTGATGCCACCAGAGTGAGGGTTGATTTGTTGCTGGAAGATCCTACACATATCTTCCTCACGTTACTGGGAGTCCACGACCCACCATCTGCATCTTGGATAAGGCTCTGTTTTTGGAAGGGGGCGAGTTGGGGGCCGTTTGTAAAATCTGGCTGCAGACCCATCCCTCTCGAACATTGGAACCGGAAGTCTGAAAACACGTACCATCAGCCTGTGAAAGTCCATTACATGACAGATCTTATATCAGAGTTCTCCAATATGGCCTATTGATTGTTGGTCCATCTAAGGCTTACCACTGCGTTACTTTAGTGGCTCATCTGTTCTGTTATCTATTTGTCTGATGACTGTTTTCTGTTTCATTCTCACCACATCCAGACTATTGGATTAAGTTCAGGAGAGACTTTTCCAACTAATTAGATTAGAACGTAAGTTTCATTGACCCTTTCACTACTATTGTAATGATGAATATATTCGTCTGGAGGCAGCAAGAACACGAATAAAATACGTTACGTTGTTCAACGGATTATATCTGAAAGAAGACACCTTCCGGGTCTATTTGGTCCATTTCACCAGCTTGATTGTACTGACATAACACGTAGTTATGGGTAAATGCTTTCAGTATGGTACATTATTACCGTTTCATACTGTTACATATGCATCGTTCAGTTCTTTATATATTCCTCCAATGTGGTGATGTATTTTTCATTTTAGTTATGCTGTGTACAAACGTTGTTATAGGTTGAGGCGAGACTTTTTGAACTGTAGGCTTTAGATAAGGTCATAATGACTCCATTCACGACTAGCGATGTTTTCTGAATTACGTGAATGGTCTACTGGCATCCCGGTTAAATAAAAAAATGTCACCGTACTAAAGGGGTTTAAGTAGGTTTACAGAGAAATAGAGTACTATATTGATCATAATTTAAGACCTCCATGCTCTATGAGTTCCTAAGGAAGACTAGATTTATACCTCTCACATACACGAGACCCATTAAGGTATATAGTAATCTTGTATCTGTCCCAGTCTTTCCCTGCAACAGGGTTGTCAAAAGGGGGTGATGCCCCCCCCCCACCTTGGGCACTGAGGGTGCATAAATATTAACTTGGATACAACGGTTTTTATACCTTGCTTTAAGTTGATTATCTGTAATTCTGTATCAAATTTTATCATATCCTGTTATTGTTATATGTGCTTTAAAGGAGTATACTGTACATTGCTTTGCTTAATATTGGATCATATTTATGCTTTTGTAATTTGCTTAATATTGGATCATATTTATGCTTTTGTAAATTAAACCATAAGTCTCGCTGAACTATCCATTTTTATGGCAAGACTTAATAATTTGCGTGTTTTATTATCGTCAATCAAATGGAGATTTTTATCGTGTGTGTGTGTGTGTGTGTGTGTGTGTGTGTGTGTGTGTGTGTGTGTGTGTGTGTGTGTGTGTGTGTGTGTGTGAGTGCTTGCTTGTGTGCGTGAGTGCGTGCGTGCGTGTGTGTGTGTGTGTGTGTGTGTGTGTGTGTGTGTGTGTGTGTGTGTGTGTGTGTGTGTGTGTGCGTGAGTGCGTGCTTGCTTGCGTGCGTGCGTGCGTGTGTGTGTGTGTGTGTGTGTGTGTGTGTGTGTGTGTGTGTGTGTGTGAACTTTTTGATAAAGTTTTCTTACTTCGAGAGTACTTTGTTTCGTTCTTTTAAAAAAACAAAAAAAACATTACATTTTGAATGTTGATTAAGTTTTTATCTATATAAAAAAAAAAAAAACGAGTTGGGGATACGTGGGTTGGGATAATTCTGGTTTGTTGGTGCACAAGCTACTAAAGGTCTGACATCCCTGAGCTAGAAGAAAACGACCCTCAACAACAGAATATTGATCCAAGTATCCACTTGTTCTGCAGGGAGAACAGGGACGTCGGGGAAACAAGCTTTTTCTAGCCTGGGGTAGCGGACCAGATGTTCCCCTAGGGACCAGAAGTTCATAAATGACAACTTACGCACCGTTGACGACATCACACAAAAGTTCCAACCTCCTTACCCTGTGCAGACCCTTTGTAGGGGTATTTGGTTATGTTAGATTAGTATCCTTATTCTCCCTCCCTGATCATCGCATCTTTGCACCCAGACTCCCAGTGTCATTAATCGAACCTGATACAGCATCTTTACAACGTTCCGACACAGGGGAGCGTCTGTGACGCCATCAGCGTGACGTCATTAGTTATGCATGCAATGTGCAGTTGTCATATAGGGACATCTGGGCTGGAGAACTCCTAGTCCACTACAGGGTGAAGAAATCATCTAGTTGCGAGGCGGCTGTAATAACTAGAGCACTGTTTGCAACAAAAGTCCTGTCACCTCTCCTTGTCTCGTGAGAGACTTTAAAAATCAGTCTCTTCAGTCTGAAGCAACCTACACTGGTGACAATGATCTGTGGCCATATGTAATAATTAGTGTTGCTTTTCGTCGATTTACCAAACTTAAGGTCATATTCTAGGTGGCTTTGGTGATTTCGTTACACACTTTCCTTGGCGATTAATTCTACACATTATACATGAATATTCTCTTGTATGTTACCTGATGCAAAGTATTCTACGCTGCAGCCTGTGGTAACACGAAATACCCCTGTCATTAAAAGCAAAAACCTCACAACACCATTAGGCACATAAACCACCACCACAAAAACACTACCATATCCCCTCCAACATCTCACTTCTAGACATTGTAACATTAGCCATGAAGGAACACTTACACATTTCACACGCAGGGCAATATACTCATTTGAATCATGCTTTTTTACACATAAAGAGGGAGCGAGAATACTGTTATATTCTTGCAAAGTGCAAAGTATTATGGTGCGATAATAGTTTTGTGCATAAGGAAATACAAAACAGAACTGATCGACCTAGCATCAAGAGAAAAAAATGACAGCTCTAGCTTTATTAGGTAAAAAGTTATTGACCTTTGAAAGGCAAGAATGTTGGTCCAGGCATGGCCTTTTCTTGTAATTTTCCACCCAAACACCAACTTGGCTCGCGTGCTTGTGACAAAACCTCTATTAACCCCTCCCCCCTCCCGACACTCACCCATCAGAGACATCCTTAAATAGAGCTGGTTAAGTTCACCTAAATAGACTTAGATCAGGACATCACCCAACCTCCTCAGCTACTAGCTACTTGGGTGGCATCACAGGTGACGTGCCACGCCTGTTGAATAGGCCCACACAAAATAACACATAATGGGTATTGCACAGCTCATTCCACACTAAGACATAGACACAACATCAACGGTGAAAGAAACTTGTGGGACGACCTCATAGGGGCCATTCCGTACCTGTGGTTGACAGCTTTGTGTGGCTGGGAGAATCGGGGTGAAACAATAACAATTGATACAAAATGTCTTTTTAAAACAGAAAAAAAAAATGCATACAAGAGAATGTTAAGGTGTAACATGCTAAATACATCGGGAAGGAAGAGATGTTACAAGGCCTCCTATGCCCCCCGGATTACAACCGTAATTTCCAAAGTCCATGGAGACAGAAGAACAAGAGGTGATGGCTCTTTTGTTGTCGATAGTACGATCTGTTTTCGATGAGTGGTCAAGTACAACATGCACCTCACTATATTAGCAAATTTCATTTACATTCTCTTGATGAAGTGTGCTGCAAGGTCTTTACAAATCTGTGTTCTCAGGGATAGGGCTATATTCGAGGTAGCATAGGAGACTTTGCAATGTCTCGTCCCCAGAGATTTATTTTGCTTATTACGCCTTAGCTTTGTCTTGTTTGTTATTCAAATAGTTTTAATATCGACATCCTTGTACCAGTACCACAATATATATATATATATATATATATATATATATATATATATATATATATATATATATATATATATATACGTGTAGTGTTCAGAATCTGTCACTGAGGAAGCGATGGTACCAAGTCTCCCGTCTTACTTAAACTGCGGGCCTCATGTTCTCAGAGTTAGCTTAGATTTTCTGTCCATAAGTTATGCGTCAGTCACTGCTACACTGTCATTTGCCAGAGTAACTAGTGTCGTAACTAACAACTGAAATCAATCGAGTTCGAGTCAGGATATTAGAATTCTACCCAGACTGCGGATCAGTATTTGAGGTCCTCGCATTATTTATATTTTGCGCTGCCAACGTTCAGATTTATCGCCCTGTCCGAGCGAGACATATTAGCGTAATGAATTTATAGTGCCCTCGCATCCCGCTCCTTCGCTGTGGATGGGACGCCTGTGGTGACCAATACAGACAAAATTGAAGGCATAAATGGCAATTCGGGTAGCATAAGGGGACATACTATCTTGCAGTCGACACGTCACTAGTCTTAATCCTTCACTATGATGACGTCTTATTTGTTTTAAAGGCTTCACTTAGATGACGAAAGTTTTCAGTTTTCTCTTGCAGTCTCCAGGCGACCATATTCAGTTAATGAGATATCTCTCGTGGGTTAGAGAGTTAACTGAGGCAGCTTCTGACTGTTCATTTCAAAAGTATTTCTTGAGCCGAAAAAAAAGTTTCGGAATACGTTTGGAACGGGTTAACATTATTATTATACATACACCCTAAATATATATATATATAAATAAATGAATAAATAAATAAATAAATATAAATATGTATATATATATATATATATATATATATATATATATATATATATATATATATATATATATATATATATATATATATATATATATATATATATATATATATATATATATATATATATATATATATATATATATATATATATATATATATATATATATATATATATATATATATATATATATATATATATATATATATATATATATATATATATATATATATATATATATATATATATATACAGTGGAGCCTTTGTGGTAAAGTGGTAGAGTGTGCATTTCGCACACGGGTGAGCCAGGGTTCGCGCCCCGCCAGGGTAATAAACTTTGGGAGTGTTCACCCGGCCGCGTACTGCATTGGCGGACACAAGGGGTGCCGTGGTTGAACCAGTGTCGCTTACTTTAAAAGTATCCTTGCACCCAGTTGGCTTGCGCGGGCCGATTATACTTGGTTCACAGACTACACACACATCCAAAGCCACTCCAACACTACAATTACACTTGCAAGCACTTCTCACTCTACCGTACATACAATCTCAACCAGACAGCCTAAGCCACTTGGTAGAGATACATTGGCTGTATCGTCCCGACTTTGGTCAGGATAGGCCGGTCCTGCAGTGGATACTCAGACGGCTGATGATGATGATGATGATATATACAGTAAATCATCATCATCATCATCATCAGCCATTACAAGTCCTCTGCTGAACGAAGGCCTCCCCCATCCTTCTCGAATTCCTTGACTAAGACTATCGTTGCCACGTTTTCCTTGCAAGTTTCTCTATCTCATCTCTCCACCTTCTACGCTTACAATCACTTGGTGTCCAGTCAGTCAACCTCTTGCTCCATTGGTTATCTCTCATTCTTGCTACGTGGCCTGCCCACCTGCATTTCTGTTCTTTTATAACTTCTGTAAAATCTTTGACTTTAGTCTGCTGTCTCACCCAAGTTGATCTTTTCCTGTCTCTTAAAGATATTCCCAACACTGACCTTTCCATTGCTCTCTGAGAACGGATTAGTTGATTTTCCATCGATTTTGTTAGTTTGCATGTCTCAAAACCGTACGTCATAGCTGGAATTATACATTCGTTATATACTTTTCGTTTCATACAAACTTGCAAGCTACTTTTCATAATGTCTCTAAGTTTATCGAAAGCTTTCCATCCAATTGTAATGCGTCGTTTTATTTCGCTATCGTTATCTTTCGTTAATTTAAGTATTTGTCCCAAGTAGTTGTACTCCTTAACTTCTTCAACAATTTCCCCGCTTATTCTGATGACGCATTTTGGTGTTTGTGGATTGAACATTAGGTTTACTCCGGTTTATCTCTAGCCCTACTTTGAGACTTTCTCTGTCCAGGTCATTTAACATTTCTTGCGACGTCTGTGCTACTTCTGGGATTAGGACAATGTCAACTGCAAATCTGAAATGGTTTAGCTTTTCTCCATCTATGTTCGCTCCTTTGTTTTCCCAGTCTAGCTTTCTGAAAATACTTTCTAGGCATGCTGTAAATAACTTTGGTGAAACTGTATCTCCCTGAAGCACGCCCTTCTTAGTCTTAATTAATTCTGAGTTCTTATGTAATTTAACTGTAGCAGTTCCCTCTCTCTATATGTTTTCGAGCAGTTTTATAATGTTCTCATTCACTCCTTGACCTAGCAATGAATTTATAATTGCTATATGTTCCACTGACTCGAAAGCCTTTTCGTAGTCAACAAAACCTAAGCACAGTGGTTTATTATATTCTGTAGTTTTCTCAATTAGATGATTCATTGTATGTGGATGATCAGATGTTGAATACCCGCTTCGGAATCCTGCCTGTTCAAAAGGTTGATTTTCCTCCAATTTGTAGTTACAGTATTCTGTTTGTAAGGACTTTAGTGAAGAGTTTGTAGATGATTGATAATAAGCTAATGGGTCGATAGTTGCAAAGATCTTTTGAGTCACCCTTTTTGTAATGTAAAATAACTATTGCATTACACCATGTTTTGGGAGTTTTCTTTTTTATGCATTGAGTAAATAAGTGAGCTAGCCTATTTTATACTTCTACTCCTGCATCCAACAGTAAATCTGCTACTATTCCATCTTCTCCCGGAGCTTTCCCTCTTTTCATATTTTTAAGAGAAATACTTCGTCTGGTGTTACCTCAGGTATTTCACTTGTGTCAACTGAGAAGTTAGCTATTGGTACGACGGTCATTGATGCATACAGTTCTTTGTAATATTCTTCAACTCTCTTCACCATCTTATCTCGGCATTTAATGGCTTCACCGTTCTTGTCTTTCAGTGATGTCATTTGTTGCTTTTCTAGTGCCATTTTACTTCAGACCTGTTTCAGACTTTTTCATTTTTTGATGGTTTCTTTGATCTGATCCATGTTTCTCTTTCTTTTTTCTTCTCTTTGTCTGTTGTTGATAAGCTTATTTAATTCCGCTCTTTCTGTTTCATCTTTCTTTGTTTTTACTTTCCTTTCCTTTCATTTTTTCATAAGCTCGAATGTCTTTTCTGAATACTTCTTGGCTTTGGTTGTATTAGGTTTTCTTACTGCCTCCGCTGATTTTCTTAGCACATGTGCTAGTCGGCCATTCAGCTAATCAGTGTCACACTCAGCATTACTTAGAGCCAGAAATCTATTCCATACTTCCAACTGAAAGGCTGCTTTGTTTTCGTTTACTTTTAATGGGCATATCTTTTTATGTTTAATCATCTTTCTTTTAGTTTTGACATTGAATCTTGCTGTGCAACCAACCATTCTATGGTCACTACCTATATTTACTTTGTTGATAACTGTGACATTTGTGATCGTGTTATTCTTATCTATTATAATGAAGTCGATTTCGTTCTTTGTTTCTCCATTTGAGCTTCTCCAGGTCCATTTATCTCCTTGTTTTTTTGTGAAAGAATGTGTTCATTATTCTCTTGCATTTCAGCAAAATTTACCAGCATTTCTCTTCTTTCATTCCTTTCTCCAACTCCAAATTTTTCCATATACATGCTTCTCCATTCTTTAATTTCCTAACTTTTGCATTGAAGTCTTGCGTGAGTATAGTATATATGTTCTTTTCTTCTTCCATAATCTGGGAGATGTCGTCACAGAATGTTTCAGTTTCTTCATCTGAGCTTTGAGAAGTTGGTGCATATTCTTGTATTACTTTCAGGGTATATTTTTTGCACAGTCTAATTCCCACCAATGCTGCCCTGTCAGATACACTGCTGAATTCAACAATGTTGTCTGCAAGATTTCTGTTTATTAGAAATCTTACACCACTATTTCATTTTGCCTTCCACTGTAGTAAAATAAGTGGTTGCTGTCTTCGAGCTGAATTGATTCTTCTTCTTTTTGGTGGGTCACACAAACCTACAACATCCCAACTAATGTTTCCCAGTTCATTCATTAAGTTATCAAGTTTGTAATCTTCTCCGAGGCTTCTTACATTGTATGCATAGATCTTCATGGATTTCAGATTGCTTAATATCCCAATCTCTAATTAGCCAACACAGTGCCTACTCAATTTCGGTGGTACACTGTCCGTATATATATATATATATATATATATATATATATATATATATATATATATATATATATATATATATGTATATATATATATATATATATATATATATATATATATATATATATATATATATATATATATATATATATATATATATATATATATATATATGTATATATATATATATATATATATATATATATATATATATATATATATATATATATATATATATATATATATATACAGAAGAAATATGTGCAGCATGTGATGTGGTGTGTGGAAGTAAGAGAAGACGGAGGGGGGGTGCAAGGAACAGCGTGGTGGACTGAAGAGGTGAGACAGGCTGTGGCACAAAAGAAGAAAGCATACAATGGATGGACGAGAAATAGGGGTGTGGAAGAAGTTGAGAGGCGGAAGAGAGAGTTATATGTAGAAAGAAAGAGAGAGGTGAAAAGATTAGTAAGAGAGAATAAGAAGAGAGTGGATGAGGAATTTGGAAGGAATTTGAGTGTAAAGTGGAGGGAGTGTAAGAAAATGTTCTGGAAAGAGGTGAAAAGAGTAAGACAGGGTGGAAGTGAAGTTAGCAGGGGAGTGAAAGATAAAAATGGTAGATTACTAGTGGAGAAGGGAGAAAAAGTGAGCAGATGGAGAGAACACTTTAAGGAATTGTTGAACATAGAGGATGGAAGTAATGCAAGTATAAGTGGCTGGGAAATGGCTGGGAGAAAGAGGGAGGTGAGAAGACAGGAAGAAATCAGTAGGATAGAAGTTGTGGAAGCAATGAAGAAAGTTAAATCGGGGAAAGCCCCAGGAATTGATGGAGTATGTGGTGAAATGCTGAAGCATGGGGGAGAGATAGTAGTAGAATGGATGTGGAAGATGTGCAGATTGGCCTGGGAGGAAGGTAGAGTCCCGGAGGATTGGAAGTCAGGTATAATTATTCCCTTGTACAAAGGAAAAGGGGAAAAAGAAGTGCGTGGTAATCATAGGGGCATTTGTCTTCTTAGTATAATAGGAAAAGTGTATGATAGGATACTTATTGACAGAGTTAGAGAAAGAACAGAGAAATTAGTTGGAGAAGAACAAGGAGGCTTTAGGAAGGGAAGAGGTTGTGTAGATCAGATATTCATTCTTAGATCTTTAGTGGAAAAGTTTCTAGAGAAGGGAAAGAAGTTGTATTCGGCTTTCATGGATTTGGAGAAAGCATATGACAGGGTGGATAGACAAGGAATGTGGAAAGTGTTAAGAATATATGGAGTAGATGGGAAGTTGTTGACTGCTGTGAAGAGTATGTACGATTGTGCGAAGGCTGCAGTGTTGTGGATGGTGAACTAAGTGAATTTTTCTCTTTGAAAGTTGGGTTGAAACAGGGATGTGTCATGTCTGCATGGTTGTTCAATCTTTACATGGATGGGGTAATAAAAGAGGTACAAGGTAGGGTAGTGGATGTTGGAGTAGCCCTGGTGAGAGAGGACAGTGTTTGGAAACTCCCTGTACTGTTGTTTGCAGATGATACTGTGTTGTTGAGTGAAGACGAAGGGAAGCTGCAAAGCTTGGTGGATGAGTCTGGGAGAATGTGTAAGAAACGGAATCTAAAAGTGAATGTAGGGAAGAGTAAAGTGATGGTCTTTGAGAGAGGTGAAGTCAGTGAATGTACAGCGAGGTTGGATGGTGAGGAATTGGAAAATGTGAGTACGTTTAAGTACTTGGGTAGTGTGATGAGTAAGGATGGAGGTTTGGAGGGTGAAGTGCGTGAAAGGGTACAGCAGGGAAGAAAGGTTGCTGGTTCTTTGAAAGCAGTGATAAGAAACAGGGAAGTGAGCACGGAAGTGAAAAAGTTGCTACATGACAGTAGTGTGACACCAACTCTAACATAAGGAAGTGAAGCTTGGACGTTGTTGGAAGGACACAAGTCAAGAGTGAGAGCAGTGGAAATGAGTTATTTAAGAGGAGCCTGTGGAGTCACATGGAGAGACAGGCTGACGAATGAGGATATAAAGGAGCGTTGTGGTGTGGATGTGGATGTGATAGGAAGCGTTATGAGGAACACACTGAGGTGGTTTGGCCATGTGGAGAGGATGGAGGGTGAAAGACTGACGAAGAGAGTGTATGTGAGTGAGGTGGAGGGGGGAAGACCGAGGGGTAGGCCGAGGATGAGATGGAGGGATGGGGTGAAGAGGTATATGAGAGAGGGGGGTGTGAGTTGGGAACAGGGCGACTTGGAGGCGATTTGTTTGTGGCCACCCCAAACGGGATTGAGGCGTCTGGCAATATATATATAGATAGATAGATAGATAGATTGTGTCGTAGTGGCTTTGGATGTGTGTGTAGTCTGTGAACCAAGTGTAATCGGCCCGTGCAAGCCGACTGGGTGCAAGCATACTTTATCTATCTATCTATTTATCTATCTATATGTACAGTATACTTGTACGCTCCTGACTGGGAATCGAACCCTGGACCTCTTAGATAGAAGTCAGGCACTGATACCCCTCGACCCAGTCAGGAGCGTACAAATATATAGTATTTGTACACACGCGTGTAATGTGTGTCTCTCCAACATGTGGATAAATCTATCTATCTATCTATCTATATATATATATATATATATATATATATATATATATATATATATATATACAGTATATTTTATGTGTCCGACTCTGGGCATAGGCTGCACAGCCTGTTTCTCAAGGCCCAGTAGTCCTCCAACATACCATACACTTTAACATGTCACCACTTTGGCGCTAACACCCACCGTCCATATTGAATACATGCTAGGGCTGTCTCATAGAGGACTGGTGTACTGGTATTAGCGGGTTTTTTTTTATGACGTGTTGGCGGGTCTTCTGGTAGATCAGTAAAGCCTGCTATTATGAAATTAACATCCATAAACTGTTCCCTGCCCCAGCGAGGATTTGAACCTGGGTCCGGTAAGACTGTAGGCCACCTCTCTACCGATTGAGCCACCGCCTTCCCCAAAATACAGTATATATATATATATATATATATATATATATATATATATATATATATATATATATATATATATATATATATATATATATATATATATATATATATATATATATATATATATATATATATATATATATATATATATATTTATATATATATATTTATATATATTTATAAATATATATATATATATTTATATATATATATATATATATATATATATATATATATATATATATATATATATATACAGTATATATATATATATATATATATATATATATATATATATATATATATATATATATATATATATATATATATATATATATATATATATATATATATATATATATATATATATATATATATATATATATATATATATATATATATATATATATATATATATATATATATATATATATATATATATATATATATATATATATATATATTGTTACATAGCCTATGATTTCATCATCTTTTGTATAATTCTAATGTACACTATGCTGCATGTTTGATCACGATTCGCCATGTGGCTTCCATAGTGACCAGGCTTGCGTGTTCTACCTCACTCCCCCCTTCTCCCCCTTATAGTAGAGTAAGTCGTTCTTTCTGTTGTTCAGAGCGGGAGTGTCAGCTCTTCGTCCTCTGTGCCTTCATTTGCGCGTCCTTCTTGCAAGTTGAATCAAGCTCTGCCGGCCCCTATATAATGAGCTCAGTCTCTACATTAGTTGCCACTTAGATCTACTCCTCATTCTGTTCACAACTCTGTCCTCCCCTTTACAGTATATTATTATTTTTGTGAGTGCTCAGAAAGTCTCCAACCATCTAGCTGCTGTATAATTTGAGTATAAGTGTGGTTACCATTTTTCTTGTAATGTGTAGCATGGGGCGTTGGTTCGTGGGCCTGGTAGGGTTTTTGCTGTCAGCCAGGATTAGTAATATTTTGTATCTGTAATAATATTATATCTTGCTTTAACTGAGCATTATCCGGTTCTCTCATTTTATCAGGGTTGACTTAGATAAATTTGTTCTTGCTAAATTCATGTTAATAGAGGCTATTGCAGTTAACCATATATGTAACCTGTTTTGCCATTATATTATCCTTATGAGTCCTGAATGTCTAGTTGTTAGTTTGAGCATTAAACTTTAACTTGTAATTTTTCCTAAGTCTTTTGTTTTGAACCTGGAACTTTGCGGGACAGTAGTGATTTTAGTATTCTCACTTGAAGTGTTCATTATCTCTCTCTGTTCCGTAAAATAAATTTGACGACCTCTTATCAGGATAATCAGGATATTATGATAAGGATATTGCTTGATATTTTGTGACTGTGATTTATTCATGATGTCTACTATTACTACTCTTGATGAAGCCAAAGATTTTTTGTCAAATGTGGAAACAGTGTGTGATGTAGAAAACAGAACAAAGAATGAACTTAACCTTGTTGCTCAACAATTGGGAATCGCTGTTCGCTCTCATCACTCTAAAGATCAAATTGTTGGCATGATTAATAAAAGCTTGTTTAATGTAACTCCTCCAGATGAGCAAATGCAGATTGAAATAGCTAAGTTACAGCTAGCCCTGCAGGAGGCTCATGCTAAGGAGGCTGAGTTTCAGGCTCGTGCTAAGGAGGCTGAGTTTCAGGCACGTGCTAAGGAGGCTGAGTCTCAGGCTCGTATTCAGGAGGCACAGGCACAGGCTCAGGCACAAATTGAACTTGCTAGGATTCAGGCAGACCATGAGTATCGCATGAAACAAGCTGGAACTGGATCATCTAGCTCTGATGATTTTGATGTGGCTAAAAATGTTAAACTTGTCCCTCCTTTTAATGAATCTGATTTAACAAAGTATTTTCAGTTGTTTGAGAGGGTAGCTACAGGTTTTAATTGGCCCAAAAAGTATTGGCCAGTACTCCTTCAAACTGTTCTCACCGGTAAAGCTCAAGTAACTTATGCATCTTTGCCTCAGGATCAATCTGATAATTATGATGTAGTTAAGAGCTTGATTCTTAAGGCCTATGAGCTTGTTCCTGAAGCCTATAGAGTAAAATTTAGGACAACTTATAAGCAAGATAAGCAATCCCATGTTGAGTACGCAAATATCAAAGAAGGTCTGTTAGAGCAGTGGTTAAATTCTAAGAATGTAAATTCTGATTTTGATAAATTTAAGCAGATGATTTTGCTGGAGGACTTCAAAAGGTGTATTAATAAAGATGTAAGCCTATATCTTGATGAGAAAAGAATAGATAATTTGTCTGATGCTGCAGTTTTAGCTGATGAATATGTTCTCACTCACAAGAGATATTCTAAAGAAAAAAGGAAAGCTGAGAGTAAGTACGTTGCCTCTATTCAGAGTACAGGTAACAAGAAAGAGAATAAAGATGATGTTTCTCAGGAAGTAAATACCAGCTCCACCTCTAGATTTCAGAAAAGTAAATGTACTTATTGTAGTAAGCTTGGTTATACTACGGAGAAATGTTTCAGGAGACAGCGTGATGTGAACAAAAAGGAGTCTTTAAATATTCAGTCAATTGGTCTAGTGTCCACCCTTGAGAGTTCCCAGAATTCTTTAACCGAGTTAACTGAACCTGCTTTGAGGGGTAAATTAAATTCTCATGATAAAGCTCCTCTTTTGAGCAGTAACGTGGGTGACACTCTCAAGATTTCATGTGCTAATTTCCTGTCTGATGGTTTTGTCAGTCCTCTGGACAGTAATGACAGGAAATCAATTAAAATATATCGTGATACAGGTGCTTGCCAATCCCTTATGCTGACCAGTGTTCTAGGCTCTAATGTTAATTCCTCTGATGAAACTGTAATCTTACAAGGTGTAGGGAATAATTACTTCTCTGTCTCTCTGTGCAGAGTGAATTTAGAGTCTGGTTTTGTTAATGGTTCCGTTATGGTTGGGTTGGTTGAGACACTCCCAATGTCAGGTGTAACTTTCTTACTTGGAAATGATATTGGTGGAAGTCAAGTGTGTCCAGCTCCTCAGTTGTCCAGTGAACCAGTGACTGCGACCCAGGATTGTGATGTCCCTGATGTGTTCTCTGCATGTGCTGTCACTAGGGCTAAGTCTAAAGTTACTGGTGATTTAGAGGATAATGATGATGATGTTATCCTAGCTGACACTTTTCTTGCTAATTTGGACCACTCACCAGATGAGGCAGTACCCCGTAGTGTTGATAATTTGTCTCGTCAAGAGTTGGTTGAGTTGCAGGTTGCTGACCCTGAGTTGAAAGGTCTAGCTAACTCTGCTTGCAGTGAGGAAGAGGCAGCTGGTGCTTCTATTTGTTATTATATAAAGTCAGGAGTACTTATGAGAAAGTGCAGACCCCCAACAGCATCAGCCGATTATGAATGGGAAGTTGTACATCAAGTTGTCATCCCTCGTGTTTGTAGGCAAAATATCATTAGAGTGGCTCATGATTCCAGTTTGGCAGGACACCTTGGAGTGAGGAAGACTGTGGCACGCATTTTGAAACACTTCTACTGGCCAGGTATCTTCAGAGATGTTTCCTGGTATTGTAAGTCCAGTCACGCCTGTCAAGTTGTGGGGAAGTGTAATCAGACCGAAAAGGTTGCACCTCTAGTTCCCATTCCTCCTTTTGAGGCGCCATTCACACGTGTGTTGGTGGATATTGTGGGCCATCTTCCTAAGACTTCTTCAGGATTTTCTTATGTGTTGACCCTGATTGATGTGGCTACTCGTTATCCTGAAGCCATTCCACTTAGAAATATCTCAGCAAAGAACGTGGTTAAGGAAATGCTAGAGTTCTTCACCAAGTTTGGTCTGCCCAAGGAGGTACAGTCAGACTGGGGAAGTAATTTCATGTCAAATGTTTTCAAACAGTCTCTGAAAGAGTTGGGCATCACCCAGATCACGTCTTCAGCTTACCATCCCCAGACACAAGGAGCATTGGAGAGATATCATCAAACACTCAAATCGATGCTCAGGAAATACTGTTTGGAACATCAGAAAGACTGGGATAAAGGTCTTCCATTCGTTGTATTTGCCGCAAGAGAATCTCCAAATGAATCACTGGGCTTCTCACCCTTTGAACTACTGTTTGGCCATGAAGTAAGAGGACCCCTTAAGCTACTCAAGGAATGCTGGCTGTCGGAGGAAGATGACGTCAACCTGCTGGAGTATGTGATGAAGTTCAAAGAACGGCTGTCCACTACTTTACAGCTGGCGAGAGAGAATTTAGGAGCTGCTCAGGAGAAGATGAAGACTTGGTATGATAAGAAGTCCAGGTTACGCCACTTTCAGGCAAGAGATCAGGTTTTGATTCTGCTACCGGTGCATGGGCAACCTCTTCAAGCCAAGTTTAGTGGTCCTTATTTCGTGGAGAAGAAACTCAGTGATGTCAACTATGTCATCGCTGCACCAGACCGTAGAAAGAACAAGCAACTTTGTCACATCAACATGCTAAATTTATATCACAGGCGGGACGAAAATAACCCAGTCTGCACTGTAGCTGTTCCACCCGAGTCTGCAAGTGAAGTTCTCCCATGCAGTTTGAGCCTGAGTGATAGTTTGGGGAAGAATCCTGATATTATGAATGATCTCCAGACTAAGCTTTCTCATCGAGCTCCCGAGGAAAGGCAGGAGTTTTCGGCATTACTGCAGGAGTACCCGCAAGTGTTCCGTGCCACTCCAGGAAGAACCACTGTGTTGATGCATGATGTCGATGTTGGAGACGCAAAACCAATTAAACTGCCACCTTACCGTGTGAACCCAGTGAAAGTTCCTCTCATCCAGAAGGAGCTTGGCTACCTGTTGGACCACAAGATGATTGAGCCCTGTCAGAGCGAGTGGAGTTCTCCTGTCACTCTAGTCCCTAAGCCAGGTGGATCACAGCGGCTTTGCATCGACTACAGACGTGTTAATCAGATAACCAAAACAGACACTTACCGTCTCCCTCGCGTGGAAGATTGCATAGACAAGATCGGAAAGGCTAGGTACATAAGTAAGTTTGATTTGTTAAAGGGATACTGGCAAGTACCTATGACTGAACGTGCTAGGGAGATCTCATATTTTGTAACACTAGGAAAGACTTTTGCATGTTCTGTAATGCCATATGGTATGAAGAACGCACCAGCAACTTTTCAGAAGCTCATGAATGTTGTAACGGAGGTTTCGCAGGGTGTGTTGTTTATATTGATGATGTATTAATCTTCAGTGACAACTGGAAAGATCACCTATGCCATGTCAGTAAATTTCTTGAGCGTTTGGTTCAGGCTAATCTTGTAGCTAATTTATCAATATGTGAGTTTGGTCAAGCTAAAGTTCAGTACCTTGGGTACGTAATTGGTGATGGACACGTTGCACCACCAGGAGCTAAGGTTCAGGTTATACGTGATCTTCCCAGACCTAAAAGTAGGGAAGAGCTACAAAGATTTTTGGGAATGGTAGGTTATTACAGGAGATTTGTTCTTAACTTTTCAATTCTTCTATCACCACTTACAGACCTACTGAAAAAGGGAGTTAAATTTGTCTGGACCGATAACTGAGAATCCTCTTTCAGCAAACTTAAAGCTATCCTATTAAGTCAGCCAGTGCTCGCTACTCCAAATTTTGCTAAGCCTTTTAAGATGGCTGTTGACGCAAGTGATACAGGAGCTGGGGCTGTTTTGCTGCAAGAGGATGATCAGGGTATTGAACACCCTGTATCTTATTACAGTAAGAAGTTCACTCCACCTCAAAAGAACTACTCAACTATTGAGAAAGAGCTTTTGGCCTTGATTTTGGGTTTACAGCATTTTTCATTTTATTTGTGTTCTGTTTTTGACCTTATAGTCATTTATACCGATCATAACCCACTGAAATTCCTTAGTAAGTTTAAAGATAAAAATCAGAGATTGACAAGATAGAGTCTACTTCTTCAGGAGTATTCATTAGACATACAACATGTCAAGGGGAAAGAAAATGTTATTGCAGATTGCTTATCTAGACTTTAGACAGATTGTTTTAGAGTAATAAGAAATTTCCTTTGTAAATTTCTTTTTCTTTGTGGGGAGGTGTTACATAGCGTATGATTTCATCATCCTTTGTATAATTCTAATGTACAGTATGCTGCATGTTTGATCACGATTCGCCACGTGGCTTCCATAGTGACCAGGCTTGCATGTTCTACCTCACTCCCCCCTTCTCCCCCTTATAGTAGAGTAAGTCGTTCTTTCTGTTGTTCAGAGCGGGAGTGTCAGCTCTTCGTCCTCTGTGCCTTCATTTGCGCGTCCTTCTTGCAAGTTGAATCATGCTCTGCCGGCTCCTATATAATGAACTCAGTCTCTACATTAGTTGCCACTTAGATCTACTCCTCATTCTGTTCACATCTCTGTCCTCCCCTTTACAGTATATTATTATTTTTGTGAGTGCTCAGGAAGTCTCCAACCATCTAGCTGCTGTATAATTTGAGTATAAGTGTGGTTACCATTTTTCTTGCACTGTGTAGCATGGGGCGTTGGTTCGTGGGCCTGGTAGGGTTTTTGCTGTCAGCCAGTATTAGTAATATTTTGTATCTGTAATAATATTATATCTTGCTTTAACTGAGCATTATCCGGTTCTTTCATTTTATCAGGGCTGACTTAGATAAATTTGTTCTTGCTAAATTCGTGTTAATAGAGGCTATTGCAGTTAACCATATATGTAACCTGTTTTGCCATTACATTATCCTTATGAGTCCTGAATGTTTAGTTGTTAGTTTGAGCATTAAACTTTAACATGTAATTTTACCTAAGTCTTTTGTTTTGAACCTGGAACTTTGCGGGACAGTAGTGATTTTAGTATTCTCACTTGAAGTGTTCATTATCTCTCTCTGTTCTATATATATATATATATATATATATATATATATATATATATATATATATATATATATATATATATATATATATATATATCTATATATATATATATATATATATATATATATATATATATATATATGAGGTGCTACCCAAAAGTTCCAGTAATTTGAACAAAGGGAGCCTAAAGTTTGCAGTTTTGCCTTTTGCTGCTAAGAGGAGTCAGCAGCACCCCTTGTGCGTCAATGTGACCCCGGCCGTGTCTGTGGTCGGATGTGTTGTTGAGCTACGTTTACTATTGTAACGTGGTGTGTAGGTGGTTTTGCAGTGTTGCGGTTTTGCAGTGGTGAACCAATGACACAGCAATGTCAAGTTCATGTTGATCGATTTCTTCAATATCCAAGGGATTGTTCACAAGGAATTCGTCCCACCCGTTAGTCTGTCAGTAAAAAATTTTACTGCGAAGTTTTGCAGCGTCTGAGGGAAATCATACGCCGCAAACGTCCAGAACAGTGCAAGAACAAGGACTGGGTCTTGCATCATGACATCGCCCCTGCCTACACATCAATTGTTGTCCGGTAGTTTCTGGCTTCCACTAAGACGGTAGTCATTTCCCACGCACCCTATTCGCCTGAACTTGCCCCCTGCAACACTTTCCTGTTTCCCAAGTTGAAATTACAACTGAAAAGGCATCAATTTGACTCGATTGAGGAGATCCAGACAGAATCGCAGGAAGTGCTCACGAGTATCACGCCTGAAGCCTTCCAGGGATGCAGGGACTCGTGGAAAAAACGCTGGGACCACTGTATACATGCCCAAGTGGACTACTTTGAAGGCGACAGTGAGAACTAGGAGGTAAAGTAACTTATTTTCCTACAATATTCAAATTACTGGAACTTTTGGGTAGTGCCTCATATACATACATACTTACATATATACTGTGTGTGTGTGTATATATATATATATATATATATATATATATGTGTGTGTGTGTGTGTGTGTGTGTGTGTGTGTGTGTGTACACATATACTAGCCGATCAGGCCCAATGAGCGGGCTAGGTCTTCCGTGCGGGCTGAACCTTCGGCCCAGACTGACTGTCATGTAGTCAGCCATTTCGATTTATTAGTAGTGTTCTCGAAAATGGTTTTTTCACAGACAATCAGGCACACAACACGTGATAAAACTGTAAGTTGATAGCCATGACGACTTCCACATCCGCCCATGAGGTGTCTTCCAGGGGTCATTTTAAGGAAATCCCCTTAGCCGAGACTTTAGCCACCAATCAGAGAAATTTCTGTCTGACAACAAGCTGTTGTCTGGTGAAATTTTGGAGCACTTTGGTGCATAAAACACAGGCTTGTCGTGGCAAGCTCTTCTGATTGTTTGTAATGCACCATGAACTAATAAGTTGTTGGCATGCTTTGCTTTGGTGCTCAAAACACATCACGCTCAGGCACCCAGCTCTGTTGGCTCAGTAAGGCTATGAATGGTGGCCAATGTGGCCAGAGATCCCCCCATATCTCTCTCTCTCTCTCTCTCTCTCTCTTTTGTGCAAATGCTTTCTGATGCCACAACAATTCTCGAAACGCCTAATGCATTTTCTTATAATTTCGCTCACTGTGCTCGCCACTGATTCTTCGAACACTCCATTATGCTCGCAGTTACTCTTGAAACACCTATCTATTGCGCTTACTTTATCCGAGCAAAGTCAAATTTCTATCATTTCAACCTTTAGTCTCTGCAGTAAGTTGTCATAAACTGTTTAAAAAAAACTGCTAAATTAAAACAGATATTAAACTCAGAAGATGGATGTCCTGAGCCAGCGGTGGGCCGATAGCCATACTGCGTGGTGGGAGCCGTTATACCCTATTTGATTGACCTTTGCACCTGAGATGTATCAGGCGAGTATTGTGTCTTTGATTCGCGGCTGCTGATTGGCCACCGAAGATGTCCTCACAACAAACGCCAGATGATAGATAATGTTTATTTTTAAGTAGTTTCCTCTTGCGTTCCTGGGAATAAAATACTCAGCTGTTCATCCAAAACACGAAGAGTATATTTAATTTGATCTTCTGTTAAAGAAGGTAACGGCCTGTATGCTTTAATTACTAAAAAGCGTACTTACCTTAGTGAATAAATGCTCACATCTTTGTCGATGTCAACACTCGCCGAGGTGCGTTAAATATCATACTTTGTTAATCTGTCATTACCTCACGAAATTTTTGTCAGTTTGCATTATTTGTGTGATATGTATAAACTGCAAGGACTGATATAACCCTAGACTGCCCTAAATGAAATGAATGGGTGCCCCTAGTTCATTTTTTTTTTTTTTTTTAGTTTGTGGAACAATAGAAATAACCTGCTCTGCTTTGTAGAGTCGGGGAAAGTTCCGCATTACCCACCTCTCGAAGCACTGGTGTGAGACAGGTGAGTGTGAAGCAGCAGCCAGACCTCACGTGTCTAGTATCTGTATGTGAAGGAGGAGGAGGCGAGGGATTGGGAGCACAGTAGGGTTTGGTGATAGGACGGGAATCACATGTAAGTCTTCAGTGTATGACGGACGGT
Source organism: Coenobita brevimanus (assembly GCF_032717465.1). Lineage (NCBI taxonomy): Eukaryota > Metazoa > Arthropoda > Malacostraca > Decapoda > Coenobitidae > Coenobita > Coenobita brevimanus. Next base: position 5,529,169 of record NC_136995.1, read on the forward strand.
GTGTTAAAGTTAATTTAGTAAGGACAGATGACAGTATGACAACAGTATTTTATTTAAAAAATTACAGAGATGTCAGGAAAGTTAATGTTGTCAGGAAAGTTATGGAAGTTTGCTGGGTTCAGACAGGAGTTTGAATGCTTTCATTCCCTTTTGACTTTAACATAGGTGTTTCTCCAGATATTCGTAACGACTTAGCATATGTTTATATTTTGTGCTGACTCAAAAATAAAGCCACTCTCTCTCTCTCTCTCTCTCTCTCTCTCTCTCTCTCTCAATATATATATATCCAGGGGCAGGATCCCACTGCTACCTGGCGCGTCCCTGGGTGGTGGATAGGGGAAGGCCTTGTAGATATACAAGGTACCGTCTTAGACGGCGTGGACCATGGGACCCCCTATAGATATATAGGGCTCCACCGAATACAACGAATTAGGTGGCAGAAAAATTATTGCTTACCAGAAATTATGTGGCAGGGAGGTAAGATTATTTGCCACAATCCACTCGATCAAACATGAGTTCTATTGCAAATGATTTGACGGACATTCCAGTTGGATCATCGTCTACTAAAGGTCCAACCGCACTGCCTCCTGTGCTTACGGGCAGTGTGCCACCGAAAGTGAGTAGGCACTGTGTTGACAAGTTAGAGACTGGGATATTAAACAAACTGAAATCCATGAAGATCTATGCATACAATGTAAGTAGCTTCGCTGAAGATTACAAGCTTGATAACTTAATGGCTGAACTTGAAAACATTAGTTGGGATATTGTAGGTTTGAGTGAGACCCACAGACAAGAAGAAAAAGTAACTCAGCTCAATGACAGTGACCACCTATTTTACTGCAGAGGAAGGTAAAATGAAAGAGTTAGTGGTGTAGGATTTCTAAATAACAGAAATCTTGCAGAGATCATTGTTAAATTCATCAGTGTATCTGACAGAGCAGCATTGGTTGTAATCAGACTGTGCAAAAAATATACCCTGAAAGTAATACAAGTATATGCACCAACTTCTCAGAGCTCAGATGAAGAAATTGAAACATTCTATGATGACATCTCCCAAATTATGGAAGAGGAAAAGACCACATATACTATATTCATGCAAGACTTCAATGTAAAAGTTGGAAAATCAAAAAATGGAGAAGCATTTACGGGAAAATTTGGAATGGAAGAAAGGAATGAAAGAGGAGAAATGCTGGTAAACTTTGCAGAAATGTTTAACATGAGAATAATGAACACATTCTTTCACAAAAGAACAGGGGGAAAGTGGACCTGGAGAAGCCCAAATGGAGAAACAAAGAACGAAATCGACTTCGTTATAGCAGATAAGAATAACACGATCACAAATGTCACAGTTATCAACAAAGTAAATATCGGAAGTGACCATAGAATGGTTGGTTGCACAGCAAGATTCAATTTCAAAAGTGAAAGAAAAAAAATGATAAAAGATAAAAAAGATATGCCCAATAAAAGTAAACGAAAACAAAGCAGGCTTTCAGTTGGAAAAAAGGAACAGACTTCAAGCTCTCAGTAATGCACAATGTGACATTGATGAGCTGAATGACAGACCAACAAGAGTGCTAAGAAAATCAGCGGAGGCAGTAGGAAATCCTAATACAACCAAAGTCAAGAAATATTCAGAAAAGACACTCGAGCTTATGAAAAAAAAGAAATAAAATGAAAGTGAAAACAAAGAAAGATGAAATAGAACGAGCGGAATTAAATAAGCTTATCAACAAAAGACAAAGAGAAGAAAAAAGAAAGCGAAACATGGATCAAATAAAAGAAACAATCAAAAAGGAAAAAGTCTGAAACAGGTCCGAAGTAAAATGGCACTTGGAAAGCAACAAATTACATCACTGAAAGACAAAAAAGGTGAAGTCATGAATTGCAGAGATAAGATGTTGAAGAGAGCTGAAGAATTTTACAAAGAACTGTATGCATCAAAGACCGTAGTACCAATAGCTAACTTTTCAGTTGACACAAGTGAAATACCTGAGGTAATGCCAGACGAAGCACAAAATTCTCCAAAAATATGAAAAGAGGGAAAGCTCCGGGAAAAGATGGAATAGTAGCAGATTTACTGTTGGATACAGGAGCAGAAGTTCAAAATAGGCTGGCTCACTTATTTACTCAATGTATAAAAAAGAAGAAAATTCCCCAAACATGGTGTAATGCAATAGTTATTTTACTTTAAAAAAAGGGGTGACTCAAAAGACCTTAGTAACTATCGACTCATTAGATTGCTATCAGTCATTTACAAACTCTTCACTAAAGTCCTTACAAACAAAATAACTACAAATTTGTAGGAAAACCAACCTCGTGAACAAGCAGGATTCCGAAGTGGGTACTCGACTACTGATCATCTACACACAATGAGTCAGTTAACTGAGAAAACTTTAGAATATAATAAAACACTGTGCTTAGGTTTTGTTGATTACGAAAAGACTTTCGACTCAGTGGAGCACATAGCAATTAAAAATTCATTGCGAGAACAAGGAGTGGATGAGAACATTGTAAAACTGCTCGAAAACATATATATAAAGAGGGAACTGCTACAGTTAAATTACATAAGGACTCTGAGAAAATTAAGATTGAGAAGGGCGTGCTTCAGGGAGATACAGTTTCACGAAAGTTATTTACAGCATGCCTAGAAAGTATTTTCACAAGGCTAGACTGGGAAAACAAAGGACTGAACATAGATGGACAGAAGCTAAACCATTTCAGATTTGCAGTTGACATTGTCCTAATCTCAGAAACAGCAGAGACATTGCAAGAAATGTTAAATGACCTGAACATACGAGTAGAAAGTCTCAAAGTAGGGCTAAAGATGAACCGGAGTATAACTAAAGTAATGTTTAATCCTCAAACACCAAAGAGCGTCATCAGAATAAGTGGAGATATTCTTGAAGAAATCAAGGAGTATAATTACCTGGGACAAATACTAAAATTAACGAAAGATAACGATAGCGAAATAAAAAGACGCATTACAATTGGATGAAAAGCTTTCGATAAACATAGGGACATTACGAAAAGTAGCTTGCCAATTTGTATGATACGAAATTATATAATGAAAGTATAATTCCAGCTATGATGTATGGTTGTGAGACTTGGAAACTGACAAAATCGATGGAAAATAAATTAATTCGTTCTCAGAGAGCAATGGAAAGGTCAATGTTGGGAATATCTTTAATAGACAGGAAAAGATCAACTTGGGTGAGAGAGCAGACTAAAGTCAAAGATACTATAGAAGTTATAAAAAAACAGAAATGGAGGTGGGCAGGCCATGTAGCAAGAATAAGGGATAATCGATGAAGCAAGAGGTTGACTGACTGGACACCAAGAGATTGTAAGCGTAGCAGAAAAAGGCCAGACAGGAGGTGGAGGGATGAGATAGAGAAATTTGCAGGGAAAACGTGGCAAAGATTGTCTCAGTCAAGGAATTCGTGAAGAAGGTTGGGGAAGGCATTTGTTCAGCAGTGGACTTGTAATGGCTGATGATATATATATATATATATATATATATATATATATATATATATATATATATATATATATATATATATATAGTGTCTCTTAGGGTGTTCTGAAAAATCGAACCTTCCTTCGGGAACTTGAAGGGCAAAGTGCTTATTCAGTTCCACTACTGGTGGGAACTACACCATATTTTGCAATTTTTATTTGGCCTTCTCAAACCCATGCCTCATTTCAAAGCGAGTTGCAATGCAAGTGGTAACTCCCGCCTTGATCGCAGCAGGGCTTGGTGTGCAGGAACTCACGTTGTTCGTCGGATCTCTCCACTCTGTTCGGAAGGAATCAAAGACTGACATTGCTGAAAAGATAAAAGAAGAATTCCGGCCACAAACACCCTTGATTCTCCATTTTGATGGAAAGCTCTTGCCCAGCATTGATGGTGGCGGCCGCAGTGATCTGGCGATTGTTGTTACAGGCATTGGTACAGAGAAGATCCTGGTGATCCCTAAGATCTCTGTTGGAACGGGCGAAGCAATTGGAGCGGCAGTGCTAAGGACTCTAGATGAATGGCCGGAAGTGAAGCCCTGGATTACAGGGCTCTGTTTTGATACTACAGCATCTAACACCGGGCTTCACAGCAGAGTTTGCTTTGTCATTGAAAGAGGTCTCCAAGTCCCACTGTTGTTCTTGGCACGCAGGCACCACACGTGTGAGCTCATAGTGGCAGGGATTTTTGATCTCCTTTTCCCTTCTTCTGTTCCTGAAATTCCTCTCTTCGGTCGATTCAAAGAGTTCAGGAACAAAATTTACACATTCCTTCAATCTCTATGATGATGACCTAGATGAAAACTCTCAGTCGTCGATGCCAACAGAGCCGAGAACATTGAACCCTTCATACTCAGCCACATGGATTGTGCACAACCCCGTGATGTCTGCCTTGAGCTTATCCAGTTGTCATTAGCTTTCCTTGGCAAGAAGCCAGCACGGATGACCTTTTGCTGTCCAGGTGCCTATAACAGAAAACACGTTGGATGGCCAAAGGCCTTTACTGCCTCAAGATCTTCCTTTTCAGAAATCAGCTGAAGGATGTAGCCTCCTTCCCCTTCACATGGTATCAAAAGGAGGCCATCAAATGCATCTATGTCTTCCTTGTCACCATCTATGTGATGCACTGGTCTGAAGCCCCAAATGCTGTCAACGCTCCAATCAATGACCTCAATCTCCTGAAGAAGACTGAAGAATTCAAAGAGGTGGATCCCGTTGTAGCAAAGAAGTCACTGGACAAAGTCAAAAGCCACCTCTGGTACCTCAGTGAGGAACTGGCTGCACTACCCATGTATTCTGACAAAGTCTCTGCTGAAAATACTGAAAAATATGACCACAGCACTGCCGAGGAAGAAGGGTCTGCGCTGTTTGAACATGAAGGTGATTGATAAGGCATCAGATCTGAGAATTTCTAAGTTTATCACCCAGAAGTCAAAAAACCTCTTCCAGTGTTTGAAGCTGTATACTCCGACAAGCATCAATACCTCTGCCCCATTCCTGATGTCATGGCCCACCTCAAAGTGGTCAATGACGCTGCTGAGCGGGCAGTCAAACTGGTAATGGACTGCAACAGTGGTCTGATGCAGAATGAAGAAGAACGACAGCTGATCTTCCATGTTGTGCAGCACCACAGAGCCCTCTATGACTCGACCGAAAAATCCCACATGTGATAAACCAATTATGCTTGTTGTATAGCTCAAAAATATTGTTCCTTTTCGTACCACATTGTTTATTTTTACCTTTCTTCACCATACCCTTCACGTACTCAGATCAGATTTACAGAACGCAGGGGTAGTGAGGCACGACTTTGCATTGATAAAAAAACCCATAAATTTTTGCTTGAATGCTTTGTTTGTAAAGTGGAATCGATTGCATACTTTGACCACCCAAATATCCAATTTTGATATTTTCCCCTATTGGTGCTGAACACCCTACTGTATATATATATATATATATATATATATATATATATATATATATATATATATATATATATATATATATATATATATATAGTGTGTGTGTGTGTGTGTGTGTGTGTGTGTGTGTGTGTGTAAATTCTTATATATTTTTTTTAATTATTCATCCTTTGTCATCCCATTATAAACATCCGCCTGCAAACATTTCCAGTGTTGTTCTGGTAATTATTCATTTCGAACTTAGAGTCTAGGGTAGTGTGTAATAATAATAAAAGAAGAAGAATATAAATGTATGTGCTATTAACAGACTCTTCGTTTTCCTTTAGACAGAATGACATGGGAAGTTCTTACTATACGATCAGTCTCTGTATCTATCATTCCTCTCGAAGGCAAAGATGCATACCTTTGACAGTAAACATGTATTATACAGTATATGCAGCAATGTAAACAAACTCAGAGAACAGTGTGATACCATACAAATAACATACCGCTTTTGCACTTTGAGCATACTATTGCATTAACACAGGCATTTGATACTGCGACGTGATTAACTATCCAAACCCTTCCAACCCCGGCCACCCTCCCTCTCACTCACAGTTACCAGACACTGGGGGTATGGCTGCTGCTTCGTGAGTATTCGTCGACCACCAATGCTCCGAACTGTGGGTAACGCGGAACATTCCCTGCCCGTACATAGGCTGCGTGACCTCTTGCTGTAGTGATACTTTCATTCCATTTATTTCTCACACCCTAGGGATATTTCGTCTTTTATTATTTCCTTAATCTTCTTCCCGTACTATCAAATGCTTCTCAGAGAGAGAGAGAGAGAGAGGGGGGGGGAGGGAGGAAATAAACCTCTAACGCTACACAACGAGGAGCCTATGGACATGCCATTAAAAAACAATAAACAAAAAAAATCAAAAATAGCATTAAAAGGAGACAGACAGACAGACGGAGAAAAAGAGATTTGTTCATAGCTTCTTGCGCAGACCATGTGAGTGTTGCCATCGACATAGATGTGAGCATTTATTCACTGTCGCAAGTACCCTTTGTTTATTTATAGAAATTAAAGTATACAGACCATTATTTTGTTTAAGAGAAGAACAGATTAAATATCTTCGTTTTTTTTTTTTTATGAACAACTGAGTATTTAATTCCCAGGAACACACGAGGAAATGATTAAAAAAAAAAAAATATCGATCAGTAGGCGTCTGTTGCGATGACATCATCGGCGGCCAATCAGCAGCTGCGAATCAACAGTGTTGAGAAACGGGATTTGCTGGAAGGTTCTCAGTACATACTTCTGGTATTTTTCAGTTACGAATCTGAGATGCCACGGACTTTGGTGCATGGTCGTGGGGAGTTCGGACGTGTTTTTCTGGCTCTCCTCTAGCTTTCAGGGCTGCCCCACCGGCATTAGTTTTGTAAATAAAGCGATTAAGAGTTAGGTTGGCTAGTACTAATTTTCCTCCCAGCCCTTTAGAGATATAGTAAGTGTCTATATCTGTTTCCTGAGATTGCCTTTGCTTACTCACCTCTGGAGTGTACCCCCAACTGATAGCTCTGGGGTGTGAGTGACACACAGGCGCGTCCTCCCGAGAGTGGTTTGAGAGGGTAATCTCAGACTAGGTGGGTCTTCCCCAGGTGCTCTGTCCCTTGCTCGTTTTTCTCTTTCTTCCCACTTCCCCCGCGAGGGGGAAGTGGTACCTATGGAGGACGCCCCTACTGCCTCCCCCCCCCTTCAGGGGAGGAGATAGTCCTGACGATAATCACCTTACCGTGACTGACCGGCCCCAGACTGACGGACGCCAGACTCGATCCCCACTTGACGTTCCCCTTGAGAATGCGACCTACGTGACACTTCATGCTTTAGGTTCCACTCCCCTGTCCAGACTCAATCCCTTCATTGTCAAGAAGGTGATTGACCACTGTGCGGGAGAGGTGGAACAAGTAAAAAAACTTGGAAATGGAGACCTCCTGGTTTAGACGTTCAACTCCTCTCAAGTTAAAGACTTGCTGAAGCTGCGTATATCGAGGCCAAGATCCCAACATCCATGAATTCCTGCAAGGGTGTTATCACTTGCAGGGATCTCATGGTGATGAGTGAGGAAGAGATCATACAGGAACTTGCTCAGCAGGATATCATTGATGCCAGATTCATCACTCGGTTTCAGGAAGGCGTAAGGACGAAGACAGCCACTGTTGTCCTCACTTTTGGCAAAGTTTCTCTACCTACAAATGTCAAAGTAGGATATGAAATTGTAAATGTAAGACCGTACATCCCCAATCCCCTTTGTTGTTCAAAATGTCAGCTCTATGGACACCATGAAAAGGCTTGTCGGGCTTCCAACATCGTGTGTGGCAAGTGCGCGGCTGTGGGTCACTCTGCTGACAACTGTACATCCGAGACTGAGTGCTGCTTTCATTGCAAGGATGCTCACTCCACTTCCTCGAGGGTTTGTCCCAAGTGGAAGGAGGAGAAAGAGGTCTGCACAGTGAAGGCAACTGAGGGCATTTCCTTTTACGATGCAAGGAAGAAGTTGAAGGAGTTGCACGCAACTCCCAAGCCTAATATCTCCTATGCATCGGCGGTTGTGTCCCGTCCCGTGATGTGCACCGTCGAGACACAGACTGACCTTACATTCGCTCCTCGTGCCCCACGCCCTACCTCTCAGTCTAAGCCTCCTGTACGTTCCAACTCTCTTACGGATATCCCTGTTGCTACATCATACTCTCAGGCTGCCGCTGCTCCTTCGCAGTCAGTGCGGCCAAAACAGAAGCCTGACAAGTCTGACAAAATTAATTTGACCACCCTCACTAAGCAGTCACGTCCTCATGTCCTTCCCGCTCCTGGTCCAACGAGGGAGAGAAAGAATAGCTCTTCCTCGGTGGAGTCTGGGAGCCTTATCATTGACGACAATAAGGAAGTCGCCATGAACAAGAACCGGGAAAGGTCCCCCGGTAGCCACTCGCCTGGACGCGGGGGGCATAAAAAAACTAAGCATACTGGCCACCCTCGTAAATCTTAAACCGCCGCATTCACTCTATTACAGTGGAATTGTAGAGGTGTCGGGAATAAGTTACACAATATAGCAATCTTGCTGTCAATACACAGGCCAGACATTGTTTGTTTACAGGAGACGCGCCTGGAGGATCATCCTGATCCTCCACAGTTCAAACACTATCACTTGTATAGAAGATTTGAAGGTCACGGAGTTGCCATATACACACACAAATCACACCCACAAATGGAAGTGATTCTAAATTCTACTCTGGAAGCTGTTGCATGCAGAGTAAAATTTAATAACACGTATCTGTCTATTTGCTCTCTGTACTGTCCTCCACATGGCCCCATTGATAGTGATGCTTTAAATTCACTTTTTGAACATCTCCCTGGCAATAAGTTAGTGTTGGGCGATTTTAACGCCCATCACTATCAATGGGGTAGCTTGAGGATTGATGGTCGTGGGGAGCAAGTAGCTGACCTAATACTACAGTCCAACCTCTGTCTTCTGAACGATGGTAGAGCGACTCGTGTAGATGATCGTACTGGTAACTTTTCGGCCATTGACTTATCTTTGGCCTCCCCTGGTATACATCAAGATTTCTCATGGGACCCTTACGACGACTCCTTGGGAAGTGATCATTTACCCATCTGTCTTTCTTATACACGCGACATCATTTCGGACCCTCCACCTCCAAAATTTAACTATAAGAAAGCAGATTGGGGATCCTTCTCAAGGATCGTCAATTTAGATATATCTGGGGAGACCATAGATGTTAAGGTCGAAAATATAACTACTTCCATATTACACGCAGCTGAGGCTGCTATTCCCAAGACTTTTACAGTTCATGCGAAGCATAGAGCACATTGGTGGACGCCGGATTGCCGACAAGCATTTAGAAAACGCAATAGGAGATACAGGATTTTTGATAGTCAGCCCACTGAGGAAAATTTTATTGCATACAAACAGGCACGGGCTGAGGCAAGGAGAATAATAAGAAGGGCTAAACGTGACTCCTGGCGGTCCTTTGTGTCCACGGTGACTCGTACAACACCATTACATAAAGTCTGGTCCACTATAAGATAATTAAATAATAAACGCCCATACTTCCCTGTCACCACCTTGCAGGTGAATAACACCACCTATGACGAGCCCGTGGACTTTGCTAACATCCTCGCCAGGAGTTTTTCTCATGTAAGTAGCTCAGCCAATTATGACCCGCGTTTCCAACATCATAAACGCACGGCTGAGCTACAGATATTAGACTTTGCCACAGAAGATGTAGACTCCCCGTACAACCAAGAGTTTATGTTAGATGAACTGCTCCTTGCCCTTAAATCCTGTAAAGACACCAGCCCTGGACCAGACACTATCACGTACGGTATGATCCAGCATCTTAATCAGGACAACCTGATTAAGATGTTAGCATTGTACAATGAGATTTGGGCGTCTCGAACGTTCCCAAACTCATGGCACTTTGCGCACGTCATACCAATACCCAAAGAGGCTGGTCGTCTTATGAATCCCACTTCATTTCGTCCTATTGTGTTGACTTCTTGTCTATGTAAGGTCATGGAACGTATGGTTAACAATAGGCTTCTTTTTGTTTTAGAGTCAAAGAATTTGTTAAATGATCAACAATGTGGCTTCCGTAAATACAGAAGTTCACTAGATCATTTAATGAATTTGGAGCATTGTATTGCAGAGGCATTTGCCAATAAAGAATTCATGATAGGGGTGTTCTTGGACATCCATAGAGCCTATGACATGACATGGCGACACGGTATACTAATGAAGCTCTATGCTTATGGTTTAAGAGGAAATTTGCCTATTTTTATTTCAAATTTCTTAAGGGACAGGACTTTCTCTGTCAAATTGCCCCATAACGTAACATCAGATATATTTATCCAGGAAAACGGGGTGCCGCAGGGAAGTGTGCTTAGTCCTACTTTATTTAGTATTATGATCAATGATATTCTGTCATCAGCTCCCATCCCGAGGAATCTTAACCCGCGGCGTCCCGGGGACGTACTTCCATGTCCTCACGTTTTGTCACAGCTAATCCCAGGGACGTACTTCAACGTCCTGCAATTGCAAGGTTCATAATTTCCACAATTTTCAAAATTCGCGCGAGATTTTCGTTTCGCCTAGGTACCCAAGCCTCCCCTACCTGCTGCCAGGCGGGCAGCGTCCTAGACCCCACGTGACCCGTGCTCGCCCTTGTCTCGGTCACTCACCTGCTAGCAGTGACCCAGGTCAGAGATGGCGCGGAAAGGTCTCTCAGACGAGGAAATCGCATCCGTCCTGGAAGCCTTCACTGGAGACAGTGATTCTCCACTCGATGATGATGTGGTGGATCGCGATTACGTCCAGCCAGAGGAAGAAATAAGTAGCAGTGATGAGGAGGTCCCTTCGCCCCGAAAAACGCGGTATGTGACATACCGTAAGGCAAGGGAAGGCCAGCCTGCTCCCCAACCACGTGCAAAGCTATCTCTCCATCCTGAATCTGATAAGGACGAGGATGAGGACGATGAGGATGACGGAGGCCTAGGACGTGATATCGCCGCGTGGTTGGGAAAAGAGAAAATATCACCACGAGGATCAGAAGGTGGGGCGAGACGACACATAAGGTATGGTGAAAGTACTTTGTCTGGGGAAGTGGCAAGTGGTGTGGTGGGATTGATGGGAGAAAGGGAAAGTGTTGTGGCGGCAGCGCGGAGTGAAAGTGAGAGTGGTGTGGGGGTAGTGCGGGGTGAAGGGGCAAGTGGTGTGAGGGAGGCAGCACGAGCACGTGGTGCTCGTAGGCCTAGGGGAGAGGAGGTTGAGTCACTCCCCAGCACTTCTTTCGCCCCTGAATATTCCCAATCTTCCTCCCCACAGCCCCAGGATGTGGGGAAAGGAAAGAAAGGGAAGGGAAAGGGTAAAGGAAAAGGGAGAGGGAAGAGAAGTGCGAGTGATGAGAGGCGCCGCTCTCCACCTCCCCAACCTCCCCCACCACCCTCACCTCCCCACCCTGACGAAGGGGACGATGGTGACGTGGTTAGTGTAAGTGGAAAGAATTGTTATCAAAACTACACCCACTGTGTAAATCTGGTCAGTAAATATGTGATAGCAAGGAAATAAAGTGGAAACGGGTGTAATGTTAGCATGAATAAAACGTATAAGTTGAACATTACTGTAAGTTGTTATAATTGATGTCACGAGTACACCCACATTCTGGTCAGTAAGTATGTGATAGGAATTATATACAGTGGAAGATGTTGTAATGTTAGTAGTAAGGTATTTTATAAGTTGATTACTAGTGTAAGATGAAACAAATGATATCGCGATAACACTCCCTGTGTAAGTACGCGCAAATATGACGCTCAGTTCCATCGTAAGTTCAGAAATGATGTGATATCAATTATATCAAGTGTTTACATGTGCAGTGTTAGTGGAGAATTATTATATAAGTACAAAAATAGGTTGTAAGTTGAAATAGTTGTCATAGCGACTTCATCGTGTGTTATTATGCGCTATTATTACGCTATATATTTACGTAAGGCCTGAAATAATCTCAAAACAGTTCTATAAAGTTGAAAAGTGTATAATAATATTAGAAAAGTATTATGTAATTAGAAAAAGCACAATACAAGTTGAAACAACAGTCAAAGCGAGTTCACTCACTACGTAAATAAGCGCTAACATTACGCTAAATGTTATCAAAAGGCCTGTGAATACGTAAAAACAGTTCAATAAAATGTAAAATGGTATAATGTTATTGTAGAAGTATTGTTAGTAAAAAAAATTATATGTATCATGATTTTAGAATGTTAGCGATTCATCGTGACCAAGTTGGCCGATTTTGCTCGTTTCGCACGATGGTACAATGCTTATTTCTGCTCTGTTTTTGTATAAAATCCAATATACTCTTTTATCACATGTTTTTATGTTTGTAATAAATTCATTTCTACTTACTTTCATTGCTTTCCCAGACTTATAATACCATAGAAAACGTTTGAGGCTCAGACCGCCTAGGGAGAACACGGGGCCAGGTGGGACCAAGGCATACCTGGTTAAGCTAATTAGGGACCCCGGGGACCAATTTCTTTGCCACCGACCATTGTTTCTGACCAAAAGCGAAAGTTTAAGCAAAAAAAAAAAAAGGTCGAAAAATGGTCGGGATTGGGGGGTACCAGTGGTCGAAAAGTGGTCGGGACGGGGCGGGTTAAATACTCGCTCTACGCTGACGATTGTGCAATATGGCACTCTTCCCGTAATGCACAATTTTCGGCTGGGCGGATTCAAGCAGCCCTTGACTCCGTCCACCAATGGGCCTTGCAGTGGGGATTTAAGTTTTCTGTCCGTAAGTGTGCCGCTATAGTCTTCACTAATCGTAACGTATCTAATTTGTGCTTAACTTTGGATAATCAGGCGGTACCTTTTCAAAATTCTGTAAAATTTTTAGGAATACATTTTGATCATAGAATGAATTTTAAACTTCACGTTAATACTTTGCTTGCTCGTTGTGATAAACCGTTAAATGTCCTCAAGTACCTAGCGGGTCCTACATGGGGTGCCGACAGAAAATCTTTATTAATGGTGTATAAGTCCCTAATTCGATCGAAGCTAGACTATGGCGCACAGGTGTATGGCTCGGCATCTGATGCCACGCTGAAAAGATTAGATGTGTTGCAGAATAAATGCTTGCGAATGTGTCTTGGAGCTGTCCGGTGTAACCGTGTGGCTCGTATGGAAGTGGAGGCGAATGTGCCTCCCCTCCGTATTCGCCGTGACCACCTGGCCTTGTCCTACGGCGTAAGGACATTAAGGAAAAGTAATATCGGCAATGTGGCCTGTACCCCTCTGCGTCAATACCACCACCTTCTGCGGGAGGTGCGTCGGCCACTTGCCGCTCGCCTCCACTTACTGACTCAGGAGCTTGATGTGGACCCCAGTGACTGTGACAAGTTCGTGCTTAAAAATATAGCGCCTTGGGAGCCACCCGGCTTTACAGTCGATGTTACATGGCTCCCAGCACCAAAGGCCAAGGCGCCGGAGGCGTAGGTCCACCACTTGTTTCGTAACATCATTGTTCGTCACTTGGGGTCCCATCAATTGTACACCGACGGCTCCAAGTCGAGTGAATGTGTGGGTGCAAGTGTGTGGTCGACTGAATGTGCCCTCAGGTATCGGTTGCCGACTCATACCTCTGTGTTTATTTCAGAACTTTTTGCTATTGACAAAGCCATAGACTATGCTCTCAATTCTAGGCATGACTCATTTGTCATATTTTCAGATTCAAAATCAGCCCTTCAGGCAATTGCATCTTGCACTACGGACTCTCATGAGATCCAGGGCCGCATCGTTAATAAGTTGCATTCATGCAACAAGTCATTCACGCTGATCTGGGTGCCTGGTCATTGTCGTATCTACGGCAATGAGCAGGCTGACTTACTTGCAAAGTCGGCTGTAGAGCTCGAGGAGACTTGGGACGTTCCTCGTGATCTACGGTCGAGTCTATCTCTCGGAAAGAAATCAATAAATCTTCTGTGGCAAGGTCAGTGGACCAGACTAAATATTCCAACTTGTAAGCCGTACCTGGGCGACTGGGACACTGCCAACCGTCCCAGTCGCCTAGAAGAAAAAGTGTTGGCACGGTTACGGCTTAATGCCACCATTTTAACACACATAAAACCATATATGGAAAGACGCTTCCCACCGCACTGTGACATCTGTAATGCGGTGTTATCTATCAGTCATATCATCCTGCGCTGTCGGCGATTTATTCGTGAACGTGCTTCACTTATAAATTACTGCGGCGCAGTAGACGTCCCCTTCACCCTTTCCACCATCCTGGGTGATGGGGACATTGTTATGACTGATAAATTGATGGCTTTCTTGAGAGAGACCGGACTGATCAGAGTGATGTTACTTTTTTACTGTGTGGTTATGGTTTTTATGAACAGTAAATATGTATATATTGTAATATTAATTAGGGTTGACAGTTGACATATTTTAAATAGTTCCTCCTCCCACCGATCTATTTCTAATATAGATGTCCCCTACATTAAGCCAAGTTCCTCGCCTGACAGTCACCAGCTGATGAGTGCAAGTGTGCAATATAGGAAGGTATTGGGCACTTGCAGTCGATGATGGTATGCTGGGCGAGGTTCTTCATTTTCTGTACAAATTATGTAAATACATTATATTATCTTGCTTAAGTTATTCTGATTAGGGACGACAGCTGACGTATATGGAAATGTTCCTGACTCGTCTGGTTCCCTTTCATATATTGATGTCCCCTATATTAGGTTGTGCCTCGACTGACAGTCACCAGGTGATGAGTGCAGGTATGTCATGTAGAAAGGCATTACATATCTGCAGTCGATGGTGTTCTGTTAGTCGAGGTATTTTTACAATTAGTGTAGATCTAGCTATTTGTCTCTGTAGGATTTAGTATAGGTTAGTGATTTGTCTGTTAGGTGATTAGTTTTAGGGTCTTTAGATTAGTTTTTCTTTATAATATAAGGTATAAAAAATATAAAACCAAGAAAAAATTAAAAAAAATAAAAATACAAAAAAAAATAATATTAAAATTATTATATATACATGTACCTTTGCATGAAAGTGTGTCTGTATGTATGCATGGAAGTGTGTGTGTGTGTGTATGTATGTATATATATATGTTTGTATATATATGTATATATGTTTAAATGTATATACATATATATATATATATATATATATATATATATATATATATATATATATATATATATATATATATATATATATATATATATATATATATATATATATATATATATATATATATATATATATATATGTGGCCTTAATAACCAGGGGCTTCGGCCCCAATGGTTGATAGGCCGGAAAAAAAAAGAAAAAAAAAAAAAGAGATGCCACACACACACACACACACACACACACACACACACACCACAAAGCCAGTCAGGAGACAGGACGTGTGTGCTGGGCAATACCCAGGTCCTGTCCTCCCCACTTACTGTTTTTTAATCAGCCCATACACCACTGACCGAGCTAATGTATGGCCCGGCCTGCACTATATGTGCAGGGAATCTTTCAACAACAACAACAATAAGAGATGCCAGTTAGCCTGCTATATGTGAGTGGAAGAATTTTGTAAGTTGTGTATTGATTTTTGTGCTTTTTTTTCTCTGTAATATTTTACTGATGAGATTGTTAAATTATTTAATTTTATCTCAGTTTGTATGCTAAATAATTTAGTGTTACACAGTGTAAGAAAACTATAGGATATCACCGAGTTCGTTACTGTTTCTTCTCCGAGAACATAGTACATTGTTCTACTATACAGGAAGCTTATATAAGGATGGGGAATGGACCAGAGGAGTTTTCAGTTCAGTTTGATTTTAGTTCTGTGTCAGTGCAATTAGTGAAGATTGTATAGCTCCGGCACTTGTGAAAACAGTGAAGTGTTGTTGGCAAGCATTAAATGTAATTATTTGGAAAATAAAGAGAGCAAACTTAAGAAGCAGTGTTTACATACAACGCCTGTTGCACACCGAAAGGCTGACAATTGGAAGAACACCTCACTGGTCAATATCCTTCCTATACTGAACTGCTACTGTTGGAAAATGTGGCAGTGTCGGACTGGGGCGTAACAGAGGTGTCAGGAGTGTGGATCATTAGAAAAGTGCTGCAGTGAGTCTAATCTTTGACATGAAGCAAGGGGGTGTGCAGACAACAAGCCGAGCTGGGCAAGAGGAGGAGGTGTCCCTGGCTGCAAACATGAAGCTAGTACAAGCACAAAGTGTACAACTACAGGCACAGAATAAAGGACAGAAAGAACTCAGAGAACAATTACAGACACAAAATGAGTGACAGAAAAAAATCAAAGAAAAATTATTGCAAGCAAAGAGTGAACAGCTTGAGGCACAAAGTGAAGAACAGAAAGAACAATAGGAACAGCTTCAAGAGGCATTACAGGAGCAACAGAGGGAATTACAACTGAGGATGCAAGGACAGCTAGATACTTCCATGGGGGAAATGAAGGAAGAACAGCAACAATTTAAGGAGGAAAAAGAAGCCAAGCTAGAGCAACAGAAGTATGAGGTAAGCAGTAATGTGACTGAGTGCAGACAGCATGTAGACGACCAGTTGAAGCATGTAGAAAGCCATTTGAAGATAATCAGAGAGAGAATTGAGGCTGTAGAGAAATATACAATGCTGAACTTGAGACTAGTGTACAGGGAGCATATGAAAAGAATGGACAGTGTATGGTGAATCTTGATGGATCCCAAGCATCTACAATAAAGGTAGCATTACAGAGCTGAATAATCAAAATGTAGGAGTTTTAAGTCCTGGACTTAATTATGATGCCCCAGTCTTTAGGCTCCAAACCAGCGAAGTGCATGACTATAATGGGAGTCGGTCCAATAAAAAAGAAACCTCAAGAATTTGATGGTAGAGTATCTTGGGAAGCTTACTGCGCGCACTTTGAGTTACTTCCAGAGCAGAATGGTTGGGATGATAGGCAGAGGGCAGTGCAGCTTGCTACTAACCTTAAGGGTGCAGCAATGGAGATTCTTGGCCAGATGTCAGCAGAGGAGAGGAACAGTTATCAGTCTTTAGTAGAAGTACTGGAGTGCAGATACGAGACCATGTACCAGTCTGAGTTTTACAGAGCAAGATTCCGGAGCTGTGTAAGGGCTCGAGAAGAATCCCTATAGCAGCTTGCTCATGACCTGGAGAGTATGGTACACAAGGTGTACCCTGGAGCAGCACCTAACCTGTTGACTAATCTTCTGAGGGACCAGTTCTTTGATGCTCTGGAGAATGCAGAGTTGAAAGTGCAAGTGAAGCACGGACAACCAAGAAGCATGGAAGAAGCACTAGCCAGCGCTCTAGAATTTGAGTCTTATGTAGGTCCAGTATATCCACTTTTCAGGCAGGTCATAGTGTGGGATTCAAGGCAAGAAAGGGGCTGGAACCTGAAGCAGAAAAACTTGACAGAAGTTGTTGGTACTGTGAAAGGCCAGGACTTAGGAAAGAGGGCTGCAACAAGTGGATGAGGGATCAGAAGACCGGGAGGAGGTTGCTGGTTCTGCAGGATGCTGGAACACAAGAAAGAGGATTGTTAAAAATGGAAGGAGCAAGAACAGAGCAATGCAAGGAAATCTACAATTGTAAGAAAAGGGTGTTGGACATGTAGTGAGGTGCGACACTTCAGTTCTGAGTGTCCAATGAAGAAAAGAAGATAAGAAGAAGATTGCAGAAGACTGGAAAGAAACGGAAAATTAGTGGAGGCTGGTGTTAAGGGACAACCACCAGACAGCTTTTCCTGAGTAGCCCCACCACTGGGAAAAAGCAAGAGAACGACAATTGACAGTGTGCAGGTAGATGGAAGAATAGACAGGAAGAAGTGTTCCCTGCTGATTGATTCAGCCTCAGAGCAGACGTTTGTAAGGCCTGATGTGTTACATCATCAATATCTGCCTGAGTCATCAGAACAGTTGCGTGGCATAACTGGGCACTGTACAGAACTGAGGGGACCCTTGGATTTCCACATTTAAGTGGCAGGACAAGAGGCCATGCTTCCAGCCTATGTAGTCAAGATGGAGGATCCTTGTCCTCTTGGCCTGGACAATCTGATGTCCGTGGGATGTGAGCTGGACTTTTGCTCCATGAAGCTGAAGGTTCGAGGAAAGTGGGTGCCCGTCATGGCAATTAGATGAATCAGTTCTGGTGGCGAGGTGAAGGTACTCCGCGCTACAGTGATACCCCCAATATCAGAACTATTGCTCCAGGTGAGTGGCTCTTTTAACAGCTGTCTAGGGGTAGTGGAGCCTGATGTATGGTGCAAGATGAAGGCCAGAGTGATGGTGAGGAGGAGTCTGGTGGAAACAGGTGCAGGTGCAGTGTCGGTTGTGGTGGCCTATTTCTCCCGTGACCCACAGAAGATCAACGAGGGAGAAATTGTGGGACGGTGCCAGGTGCTGTACCCTGTGTGGCATCAGAGGAAGGCCTTTAAAAGGAGTCTAATCAAGGAAGATGTGTATATGCCAGACCACTTACAAGACCAATTTTCAAGGAGTTGCCTGCGCCTGGATGGCTGACAAGTGCTGAAGTTGAGGCAGCTGCTGAAGTAGTTTGCTGATGTCTTTTCCACCAGAGACCAAGACCTGGAACACATTGATCTGGTGGAGCAGTGTATAGACACTGGAGATCACTGCCTGATTAGACAGCCATCACGGAGGATATCACCTGCCCAACAGCAAGAAATTGAGAAGGTGATGGAGAATATCCAAAGTCAAGGAGTGATAGAAAAGTTCAGCAGTCCTTTGGCATCAGCAGTTGTTCTAGTAAGGAAAAAGGATGGCTCAGTAAGGTGCCGTGTAGATAATCGAGTCCTGAATGAAATTACAGTGAATGATGCATACCCCTTGCCAAGGATTGATGACATGCTGGATGCTCTGTCAGGTGCCAAGTGGTTCTCCACCCTAGATATGAAGGCAGGATATCATCAGGTCAAGGTTGCAGAGAAGGACAAGGAGAAAACAGCCTTTTCATATGGGTGGGGTTTATGGCAGTTTAAAGTGATGCCTTTTGGTCTTTGCCATGTTTCAGCTACTTTTGAGCTTCTCATGCATCGTGTACTGGAAGGCCTGAACTGGAAAACAGCCCTCATCTATCTGGTTGGTGTAATTGTGTTTGGTCGGACTTTTGACCAAGAATTGGAGAGGCTGACGTACTGTAGGTGCTCAACAAGATCTGAGCAGCACACCTCAAGCTAAATCCCGAGAAGTGCTTCTTGTTCCAGAAGGAAGCGAAGTACCTGGGACACATTGTAGGTGAGAGTGGCATCCGTACTGATCCAGAAGGTGGCAGCTCTGGAAAACTGGTCTGTTCCAACTTGTGTGAAGGAGCTATGGAGTTTGCTGGGTTTGTTTACCTACTGGCTGCGTTTTATCAAGAGCTTTACAACGATAGCTGCACCTCTACACAAGTTGTTGGGGACCAGGCAGAAGTTTATATGGACTGCAATGACTCATAAGGCCTTCGATGAACTCAAGCATGAGTTGGCAAGTTCTTCAGTATTGCTGCACCCAGGTTAGAGTCAGCCATTCATTCTGGACTGTGATGTCAGTGACCATGGTATTGGTGGAGTTCTGTCACACAAGAAGGGTGACAAGGAGTATGTGGTGGGGTATTACAGCAAGAAGCTCAGCCCACTGGAGCGGAACTACCGTGTAACCCATAAGGAACGTGTGGCAGTGATGAAGAGCCTTGATTTCTTCCATATGTACTTGTATGGGTCCTACTTTGTCATCATGACAGACCATGCTGCACTCAAATGGCTGAAGACGTTGAAGAATGTGGAAGGCCAACTAGCATGCTGGCTTGGGAAGCTGGACCAGCACAATTATGAGTTGCAGCTCCATCCTGGGCGGGTACGTGGCAATGCTGACAGCCTGAGTTGTCGGCCGTGTGACCCAGAGTGCCAGCAGTGTAGTAAAATGGAAAATCGTAGCAAGAAATGCAGCTGTACTGCGATGACAGAGCCAGTGTCAGCTGAAGAGGATGCAGACAGAAGGGTGGTTGCAGCGGAGTACAATGTGACTATCTTGGGAAGAGATTCCCAGATTCAGCACTGTGAATAAGAGCTGCTGGAGTGAGTGGCACCTTCTTCGTTTGAACAACGAACTACTGGAGCTTCAGTGGGAGACACCAGATGGCCTTAACAAGTATTGAAAACTGGTGGTTCTGAAGAAAATGAGGTCTTGGATATTGGATGATTCTCATAACCAGATCAGTTGTGGGCACCTGAGAGTGAAGAAAACTCTAAGTCGGCTGTAACAGTGTAACAGAGGTTCTATTGGATTGGCATGCGGGAGGATGTTGATGAGTGGTTTAGGGCCTGTGATGTATGCTGCACAAAGAAGAGACCCAAGAAACGTGGTTGTGCCCCTCTTCAGCTATACCAAGTGGGTGCGCCGATGGAAAGAGTTGCAGTGAACATTGCTGGACATCTGCCACTCATTGAACGAGGAAATCGGTATATATGTGTTGCCATGGACTAATTCATAAAGTGGCCTGAAACCTATGCCATCCCCAATGAAGAGGCTGCAACTGTTGCTCAGGTGTTAGTTGACCAGTTTTTCTGTCGTTTTGAGATGCCATAGTTTTTCTGTCGTTTTGAGATGCCACAGTGCAGAAACTTCGAGTCTGCTGTGTCCCGTGAGTGTTGCAAGTTATTTGGGATCAAGAAGACCAGGACGACCCAACTAAGGCCAAGTCAGATGGGATGGTGGAGAAATTCAACTGAACCCAGGGACAAGAACTGGTCAAGTACTGCACAGTGGGACAAACAGAATAGGACCAGAAATTACCTGCATTGCTGATGGGATATCGGTCTGCATCCCATGCATTTACCGGCTACACCCCTGCAAAACTGATGTTGGGTTACGAATTACGTTTACCCGATGACTGGTTAATGGGAAGACCACCTGGTGAACAGCTGCCTACAGACACCTCCAGCTATGCAAGGCATCTTCAGGAGAGGCTGGCTGAGGTACATCATCATATGTGAGAAGCTCTAAAGTTTTCAGGTGAAGAGATGAGGTGCCAGTATGATGCCAAGGCAAGTGAGGTAGGCTACAAGGATGGTGACAAAGTTTGGTTATATAATCTTCTGCGGAAGAATGGACAGTCACTGAAGCTGCAAAGCCCATGGGATGGGCCTAACACTGTGTTGGACCTCCTATCAGACATAACATATCGGATTCAGGGAGGCAGGAAGTCTTGCCCAAAGGTGGTACATGTGAATCGTCTGTGGTAGTACCATGGGCCAGGACAGTACAGCTGGAATGTCTCCAAGGAAACGTGCTCACCCGCAGCACGGGGATGTTGCGAAGGACCAAGGAGCTGAAGTGCAAGAGGATGGTTGCAGTTTCCCAAGAGAAGTGCGGCAGGAAGAGGACCAAGACATTCCAGGAGGAGTGGACTCTGTGGAGGAGCAGGGACGTCGTCAGAAGCGGCATAGGAGAAGACGTGATAAGTTGAAGGATTATTTTTTGTATAATTAAATGTTTAGTTTGGATTAATGATTATGTTTATACACATTGTGTAGTTTTGTTGGGACGACAAATGACTAGGGAGAGGGTAGTATTGAGAAGCTGGAGTTACTGGAAGTTTCTCAGTTTTTCTCGAATTTCTCCGCATGTCAGAGTTGCCAGTTAGCCTGCAATTTGTGAGCGGAGGTATTTTCGTAAAGTTATTAATTTTTGTGCTCTTTTTCCCTATAATATTTTATGTATGTGATTGTATGTTAAATTATTAATTTTATCTCAGTTTACATGTTAAGTAATTGAAAATGTTACGCTGTGTAAGAAAACTCTGGGATATTTTGGATGTCTCGGACTTCGTGACTGTTTAAACTGTTTCTTCCCTGAGAATACTGTGCAGTAGATTATTCTAGAACATATGAACCTTATATAAGTATGGGGAAGAGACTACAGCAGTTTAGTTCAGTGTCAAAGCAGTGTAACTGCAGATTGTATAGCTCCGTTACTTGTGAAAACAGTGAAGTATAGTTGGCAAGCATTAAACGAAATTGCAGTTAGTGAGTATTTGTATAACTTTGGTACTTGTGAAAACAGTCAAGTGCAGCTGACTAGCATTAAGTGCAATTATGTGGAAAATAAAGACACTGAACTTAAGAAACCAGTGTTTATTAGTGCCTGAGCTGATTTTGTGTGCTGTACACCGAAAGGCTGCCTCTAGGAAGAACAACTCACTGGGCAACATCCTTCCTATATTGTTCTACTGCTGCTGGAGCCTGTGGCAGTGGGGGACGAGGAATTAACAATATATACATAAATATATATATCTACATCTGTCTATCTATCTGTCTCTCTCTCTATATATGTGTGTGTGTCTGACTCAGGGCATAGGCTTCACAGCCTGCTATCAAGCCCCTGCAGTCCTCCTACATACCATACACTTCTACATGTCACCACTTCGGCGCTAACACCCACCGTCCATATTGAATACCTGCTAGTGCTGTCTCATACAGGACTGGTGTATTGGTATTAACGGGGGTATTTTTACGACATGTCGGCGGATCTTCTGGTAGATCAGTAAAGCCAGATTAAAAGAAATTCAAATCCTTAAACTGTTCCCTGCCCCAGCCGGGATTTGAACCTGGGTCCGTTACGACTGCAGGCCACCTCTCTACCGATTGAGCAACTGTCTCCCTCTATATATATATATATATATATATATATATATATATATATATATATACAGTATAGTGTAAATATATATATATATATATATAGTGTAAATATATATATATATATATATATATATATATATATATATATATAGTGTAAATATATATATATATATATATATATATATATATATATATATATAGTGTAAATATATATATATATATATATATATATATATATATATAGTGTAAATATATATATATATATATATATATATATATATATATATATATATAGTGTAAATATATATATATATATATATATATATATATATATATATATATAGTGTAAATATATATATATATATATATATATATATAGAAATATATATATATATATATAGAGTAAATATATATATATCTATATATATATATACATCTGTATATTTACACTATATATATATATATATATATATATATATATATATATATATATATATATATATATATATATATATATATATATATATATATATATATATAGTGTAAATATATATATATATATATATATATATATATATATATATATATATATATATATATATATATATATATATATATATATATATATATATATATATATATATATATATATATATATATATATATATATATTCTACCCAAAAGTTCCAGTAATTTTAATATTGTAGGAAAATAAATTACCTTACTTCCTACAGTCGCGGCGAACGACTGAGGTTGTCATTACCGTACCCTTGCAACCCACCCGTCAACTGTGCTTCCGATTTCGTATCATATTATACACGAATCATATATTTATACGCGAATATAATTATTATACACAAATATTATCATTCACGAACATATTATACATGAATCACACACATATCATATTATACACGAGAACGGAAGCACAATTGATGGGTAAGTTGCCAGAGTATAATAATGACTACCTCAGAGTGGTGAGCCGCGACTATAGTTCTCACTGTCGCCTTCAAAGTAGTCCCCGTGGGCACGTATACAGTGGTCCCAGCGTTTTTTTCCACGAGCCCATGGATCCCTGGAAGGCTT
>NC_136995.1:5557912-5597912 GCF_032717465.1 Coenobita brevimanus
TGTGCAGGAGTAGGTGTGAATGAGAGGGCAAAAGAAAGAGTATGTATAGTTGTGAGTAAAAGATGGAAGAAGAGCATAAGAGAGTATGGATCAGTTGGGTCAAGGATTGTGTGTTAAGATTGAAAGTTGGAATACAAATGTGGGCGATTGTGTGTGTGTATGTGCCAATGCAAGATCGTGCAAGCAGAGTGAGAGAAGAGTTCTGGACAAATGTGGAAGTGTGCATGGAAAAGTTTGGAAGGAATGAGAGTGTTTTTGATTGGTGATATGAATGGTAAAGTAGGGAATGTGAAGGTGGATGGAATAGTTGGTGAGTGGGGTGTGCCTGCTGAGATAGATGAGAATGGCAGTGCGTTAGTGGACATTTGTGCTGGGAGGGGGTTGGTGATAGCCAATACCCTTTTCAGGCACAAAATGATCCACAGGTATACATGGCGAGTGATGAGAAGGGTGGGTGGTGAACTGAATGAAAGGAAGGCAATGATTGATTATGTGTGTGTGGATGAAAGGATGCGAAAATGTGTAATGGATGCAAGAGCTTATAGAGGTTGGGGGAATGGACTTTCTGACCACTACTTGGTGGTGGCCAGAATCAAGATCCAAAGAAGATGGAGAAATAGAAGAAGGGAAGGACGGGAAGAAGGAGTATTTGTATGGAGGGTGGAAAGGTTACAAGAGGATGAGAAAAAGGCAGAGTATAAGAGAGAAGTGGAGGAACGATTGGGTAAATATGAATTGGAGCAGATGGGGGACGTGGAAGGTGTGTGCAGGATCTTCACAGAAGAAATATGTGCAGCATGTGATGTGGTGTGTGGAATGAAGAGAAGATGGAGGGGGGTGCAAGGACCAGCGTGGTGGAATGAAGAGGTGAGACAGGCTGTGACACAAAAGAAGAAAGCATACAATGAACTGATGAGAAATAGGGGCGTGGAAGAAGCTGAGAGGCGGAAGAGAGAGTTATATGTAGAAAGAAAGAGAGAGGTGAAAAGATTAGTAAGAGAGAGTAAGAAGAGAGTGGATGAGGAATTTGGAAGGAATTTGAGTGTAAAATTGAGGGACTGTAAGAAAATGTTCTGGAAAGAGGTGAAAAGAGTAAGACAGGGTGGAAATGAAGTTAGCAGGGGAGTGAAAGATAAAAATGGTAGTTTACAAGTGGAGAAGGGAGAAAATGTGAGCAGATGGAGAGAACACTTTAAGGAATTGTTGAACATAGAGGATGGAAGTAATGCGAGTATAAGTGGCTGGGGAATGGCTGGGAGAAGGAGGGAGGTGAGAAGACAGGAAGAAATTAGTAGGATAGAAGTTGTGGAAGCAATGAAGAAAGTTAAATTGGGGAAAGCCCCAGGAATTGATGGAATGTGTGGTGAAATGCTGAAGCATGGGGAAGAGATAGTAGTAGAATGGATGTGGAAAATGTGCAGATTGGTCTGGGAGGAAGGTAGAGTCCCGGAGGATTGGAAGTCAGGTATAATTATTCCCTTGTACAAAGGAAAAGGGGAAAAAGAAGTGTGTGGTACTCATAGGGGCATTTGTCTTCGTAGTATAATAGAAAAAGTGTATAATAGGATATTTATTGACAGAGTTAGAGAAAGAACAGAGGAATTAGTTGGAGAAGAACAGGGAGGCTTTAGGAAGGGAAGAGGTTGTGTAGATCAGATATTCATTCTTAGATCTTTAGCGGAAAAGTTTCTAGAGAAGAGAAAGAAGTTGTATGTGGCTTTCATGGATTTCGAGAAAGCATATGACAGGGTGGATAGACAAGGATTGTGGAAAGTATTAAAAATATATGGAGTGGATGGGAGGCTGTTGAATGCTGTGAAGAGTATGTATGATGGTGCTAAGGCTGCAGTGCGTGTAGATGGTGAACTGAGTGAATTTTTCTCTTTTTGAAGGTTGGGTTGAAACAGGGATGTGTCATGTCTTCATGGTTGTTCAATCTGTCCATGGATGGGGTAATAAAAGAGGTACAAGGTAGGGTAGTGGAAGTTAGAGTGGCCCTTGTGAGAGAGGGTAGTGTTTGGAAACTCCCTGTACTGTTGTTTGCAGATGATACTGTGTTGTTGAGTGAAGACGAAGGAAAGCTGCAAGGCTTGATGGATGAGTTTGGGAGAGTGTGTAAGAAACGGAATCTAAAGGTGAATGTAGGGAAGAGTAAAGTGATGGTCTTTGAGAGAGGTGAAATCAGTGAATGTACAGCGAGGTTGGATGGTGAGGAATTGGAAAATATAAGTATGTATAAGTACTTGGGTAGTGTGATGAGTAAGGATGGAGATTTGGAGGGTGAAGTGCTTGAAAAGGTACAGCAGGGAAGAAGGTTGCTGGTTCCTTGAAAGCAGTGATAAGAAGCAGGGAAGTGAGCATGGAAGGTGAAAAAGTTACTACATGACAGTATTGTGATACCAACTCTAACGTATGGAAGTGAAGCTTGGACGTTGCTAGAAGGACACAAGTCAAGTGTGAGAGCAGTGGAAATGAGTTATTTAAGAGGAGCCTGTGGAGTCACATGGAAAGACAGGCTGACAAATGAGGATATAAAGGAATGTTGTGGTGTGGATGTGGATGTGATAGGAAGCGTTAGAAGGAATACACTGAGGTGGTTTGGCCATGTGGAAAGGATGGAGGACGAAAGACTGACGAAGATAGTGTATGTGAGTAAGGTGGAGGGGGGAAGAGGGAGGGGTAGGCCAAGGATGAGATGGAGGGATGGGGTGGAGAGGTATATGAGAGAGGGGGGTGTGAGTTGGGAGCAGGGCAGTGAAATGGAGGGGAACAGGGCGACGTGGAGGCGATTTGTTTGTGGCCACCCCGAACGTGATTGAGGCGTCTGGCAATAGATAGATAGATAGATCTGATGGGTAGACCTCTCCACATGTAGCTTCATACTTACCCATCAGACAGAGGCAATCGAACCAGTATTAGGCTGAGAGAAAAATGCCAAACTCTTGTCATATACTCATCCAAACATAATCCATCTAGTTGGCTCGATCCTTTGTCAGTGTCCTGGCCTGCTTTTATACCTCTCATTCTCACACACTCATTTACCATTAATATCCACTTTCTTTTTGGCTTGCTAGACCTGTCACCTTCAGACTCACACATAACCTTCTCATCACCTATTGTGTGGTAGGTGGGGAAGCCCATCATCCACTTACTTGATGTAGTAGTGGTAGAAGGTTGTGCCCATCATCCTCTCACTTGATGTAGTGCTGCCTACTTCTTCCTTCACCTTCATCATTATATTTCTGTCCCTGCCCTTCTCTCTACGTACTTCTTCCTTTCCTTCCTGTCACTCTTCTTTCCATTTCAGGCGACTCTACTCTGCGTAACAAAATGATGCTTACCTGTACCCAAGAAAACCATTTACAGGGCTGGGTGGTAATCATAAAACCAGATCACGGGGTGAAATGGACCCTACTATGGTGCCCCTATTAACTGGGTGGAAACGCAAATGCGGCATCCACACAAGAACCAAAGCTTCACACTTTCCTCACAGCTTGCTGTGGCGAGGCGCTATCAACTGCAAGGAAATATCGATTCACTGCACGGGACGGGTCTCCAGGGGCCGTTGTTTGCCTGTTTTTGATGGGTCGGCTTGACCAGACGGGCTGGGATTGATCATCATCAACAATAGCACCATGATGCATTGCTGTCTCCTTCCTTCACCTTATTCATTCCCTTTTTGTACGTGCCCTCCTCTTTCCCTATTTTCTCTCATCCTTTCTGTCATCTCTTAATACTTTTCTTTCCACTTCAGGTGACTACACACTAAGTGACAAGCCTAGTGGTTTCTTGTAACCCAGGAGACCACTTACAGCGTTGGGTGGTAACCAAATCATGAGGTGATGTGGAGCCTACTGTGGTGTCCCTGTTAAATGGGCAGAGAGACCCAAATATGGCATCCATCCAGGAACCAAACCTCCACAGTCTCCTCTGCGCCCAGCTATGGCGAGGCATTGTCTGGCACAAGGGAACATCGGTCCACTGCCATGGCCCTGCTGGGTAGATTCTTTGCTACCAGTAGATGGGTCTGCTCAGCCAGACAGACTGGGGTTGCACAACCACAACAATCACCCTATTTACATTCTTCTCTCCATATGACCACACCATCTAAACACTGTTTCTTTAACTACTGTTGTCCACAGACAAGAACTACTCCATATCATTCACAAAGCACATTGTTTCTTATCCCTATCCACCCTCTTCATTCCAAAAACGTTTCTCCAGAATCCCATCCACCATTCTAACTCCTGACTTTTCGTTTTCCACACCAGAGCCTCACATCCATATGTTAGAATTGGCACTAATACTTCTTCATGCAGTCAACTTGTAGCCGCCATGCTCAAAACTCTGCTTCATATCAAGGTCTTCATAGCACTAATGACTTTTCTTTCGCTTCCTTTGCACGTTTACTTATTTTTTCCTTTCACTTCTCCAAAGTACTTATACACTCTCATGAACTAAAGTCCCTTTCTATTGGCTAGAACATCACGCTGGGAACCACCTTCTCTCTCAATAACCGTCCCTTTAATCTTACCCACAGTACATTTACCATCAAGGCATGATGCTCACAGGCATTAAAAAAAAAAAAAATGCATCAATCAGCAAAGTTCCTGTCTAGTAGATCTATTTACCCCCACGAACCTACTTCCCCATGAACATTTTTTTTTCCCCTCATGGACCCATTTTCCTATATGGACTTCATACATGAGCTTCTTTCCCCCTTGAATCAATATTCATCATGAACCTGTTTTGCAGCATGGACCTGTTTTACCCCGGGACTTAGTTTCCCTCCATGAATCTGTAGTTTCTTTGAACCTCTTTTCTGCATGGATGCATTTTTTTTTTTCTCAAGGAACTATTTTTACCCACTGAAAATCTATCCCTATCTGGGCTCATTTCCCCATGGAAATATTCTCCATGGCTCCGTCTGACCCCTCCAATTACAGACCAATAGCTATCACATCTTCTCTTGGTAAGGTATTTGAAACTTTAATTAATAAGCATATTGTTAAACATCTTGAATCCAACAACTTAATTAATGATAGACAATACGGTTTTTGCCACGAAAGATCCACCATTGACATACTCAATCTCTTAACTCATACCATCCATCAATCAATAGATCTTTTTGGAGAAACTCATGCAGTAGCTCTTGATATCTCTAAAGCTTTCGACAGAGTATGGCACCGTTCCCTGCTGTCCAAACTCCCTTGCTATGGACTAACGTCTTTTGTTCCTTTGATTTCTTCTTATCTTAGTGACAGGAAAATAAGAGTTAAAGTAGATGATGTATATTCGAATTTCCACTCAATTAACGCCGGCGTGCCGCAGGGATCAGTTCTGGCGCCAACCCTATTTCTGGTTCATATTAATGATCTCTTATCTGTCACTCACAATCCCATTCACTCATATGCAGATGACTCAACACTACATAGTTCATTCACACTCAGACATCCATTTACAAAGTCTAATATCTCTACCTCTCAACTCAATACAGCCATCTCCATAAATGAAGATCTATCTACAATCAGTGAATGGGGACAAAACAACCTTGTCTCTTTTAATGCTAGTAAAACTAAATATATACAGTTTACTAATAGACAGATATTGCCAGATTCGTACATTACCTTCAGTGCTACTAATATTCCCATCTCCAAAAGTATTGAAATTCTTGGTGTCTCACTTAACAGTGCCCTCAGCTGGACCTCTCATGTCAGATCACTTGCTAAAACCGCCTCAAAGAAACTTGGATTATTGTACAGAGTCCGTAACTTCTTCGCCGATGAGCAGTTAGCTATAATTTATAAGAGTCATGTGCGCTCTCAGCTTGAATATTGCTCACCCTTGTGGAATGGTTGTGGAGAGGTTGCATTAAGGCAACTAGACAAAATTCAGAATAAAGCTGTTAGAATCATTAACAACCCTGCCATTACATATAAACTACCTCCCCTGCAAGTAAGAAGGAATGTTGCCTCCCTTGCATTATTTTACAGATTTTTTTTGGCAAATGCTCAGACGAAGTTGCGTCCATGGTGCCACCTCTCCATGCCTTCCCTCGTGCTACACGGGCATCTGGTAGCGCTCATGACTGGAATGTCACTCAACCATATTGCAGAACTTCTGCCTATCAGAATTCTTTCATTCCCCGAACTGCATCTCTCTGGAACTCGCTTCCCCAGAGTTGTTTTCCTCCAAATTTCAACCTACAACTCTTCAAGTCTAACTGTTACAGATATTTTATGAACAGAGGACACCAGTAATCTGGTGTATGGATTTTTTTTTTTCTCCATTTGTTTTTCCTTCCTCCGTTCTGTTATTAAAAAAAAAAAAAAAAAATATGAATTTATTTCCACCATGGACCTATTCACTCCATCGACCTAATACCTATGAACATATTTTCCCAATACCTTTTCATCAACATACACACAGCTTCACACAGTGGGGTCTGTCTCAGAATTAGGGTGATGATTCAGCAAGTTCACACACACCCACACACACACACACCCACACACACACACACACACACACACTCACACACACACGCATGCGCGCGCGCTGTGGGACACAGGCACAGCAGATTTCTATCTATCTATCTATAGCCCGACGCCCTAATCCCGCAAAGGGTGGCCGCAGACAAAACGCCTCCAAGTCACTCTGTCACCCACCATTTGACTCCCCTCCCCCCAACTCACCCCCCCTCCCTCATATACCTCTCAACTCCATCCCTCCACCTCATCCTCGGTCTACCCCTCCCTCTCCCTCCCTCCACCTCACCTACATACACCCTCTTAGTCAGTCTTTCATTCTCCATTCTCTCCACATGTCCAAACCACCTCAGTGTATTTCTCCTAATCTTTTCAACCACATCCACATCTACCCCACAACGTTCCTTCACTTCTTCATTCGTCAACCTGTCCCTCCATGTCACTCCACATGCTCCTCTCAAGTAACTCATTTCCACTGCTCTCACTCTTGATGGCATTAATTACCTAGCAGAGGAAAGTCAGAAGCAGAACAGGTGAAATACAAGGAGAAACATACAAAACCTTTCTTTGTTTAGGAATAATACCCAGCAGAGGAAAGTGAGGAGTAAAAGTGGTGAAATATGAAGGAAACTGTCGTTCTCAACCATACGTATATATCTATGACCAGAAAAACATTTCAAGCCTAAGCTGTGGAACATTAGTTGGTAGAGGAAAAAGAGAAGCAAAAGTGGATAAATGGTAGAATATTATGGGTGGGTGAAGACAAGGGGTGGAGAGTGAGGATGTCTGAGTTGGAGAGGATATAAACTGATGACGGAGGACGAGGAAATATTGAGGCAATTTGTTTTGAGGCCATTCCTTTCATAACTATGTCCTCGACAGCACCCAGCCCCAGTAAAGAGCATTCGGATTTAATGCATTATACGCCTTAGCATTTTCATCTATGTTACCTGATGGTTTAGTGGGCAATTAACGGGCTCCAATCGAACTGAGCATGTATAGGTTTATTTCCAAGGGGTGGTTGGGGTTCATTGCTCATGTAACGTCACTTAGAGATGAGTGAGACTGGTCACTTTCATCTTAAATGTCAGGACCACCTGCCTAGCCCCGGGCTTCTACGCTTCTCTTGGGGCAACACAGGATTTGATGATGGATGGATGGATGGATATTGTTTTAATATTTTCATAGTCTGTGTCAATGATATAAAAGAGGATGTTGGGTAAATCGCTAAGGAAGAGATGTTACGAAGCCTTTGATGACATAATGTGAGCCTTTGGCAATTGTATGCATGCGCAGAAAGGGAGCAGGTCTCATGAAGGAGGCCGTTAGTTTAGTAGACAGTTGCCTCTACACAGCCAGTACGGGTGCACACACTGACTCGGCACTACCATAGTTTACTCCCTGTCTCATTCCTTTTGTTTTGAGCTGTTAGAGTTTTTGTTTTATAATTCCCTCGTGTATCTTTACTGCTTATTAACCAGTGCATGGACTGTACTGTGCGGCGAGTTTAATAGATACTTAAGTTTAAATACTGTATTTTCAATGCAGTGAAACATTAGTCCTTCCTTGTTACTGTGTGTTCGTTTTTGTCTCTCTCATTACTGTCTGGTAGTACTTTTTGCTTATTTACGACTATGTATATTGCGTATCCAGTTTTGCAGTAATGTGCATGTAAATTTTTTCGCACAGCGATAATTTGCTCCATCTATTTATCCACGTATTCTTGGGTATTGGAAGTTGCTTCTATTTTTAATTCTTGTTATTTTTGTTTATTTACGACTGAGTATAATGCATAGCGTACTCAGCTTTATGGAAATTTAAGTTTAGATTATCTTACGTTATTCTCAACCTCTGACGACTCTCTCTCTCTCTCTCTCTCTCTCTCTCTCACACACACACACACACACACACGCAAAATGCACCTCGGCTTTCTACTGTTTTACTACCACCTCAGCATCTTGGCCTCAGCAGCAGAATATGGACCTGACGGCCCACTCAGCAGAAGGGAGACAGCAGAGAACAGAGAATCCTTCAGTAGGATGGCGCCCAGCAGGAGAATGGCAAAAAGCAGAGAGCTGAAAGATACCACCATATCCACGTTAGCAGGGAGGCCAAGCAGGAGAATCATGAGCAGGATACAGACAGAAAGCAGAGAATTGCAAGATGCCGCCATAACGACGCTGAGAGAGACGTTGGAGGGACCTCTGGCGAGAAGAAGGCTAACTGTAATGGCGGACGTGAGTGTTCAGTCTATAACGAAGTAGTGCCCCCTCAAGGACTGGAATCTATGTGCATCGGGAGATTACGTAACACCTCTTCCTTGGCGATGCATTCTGGTCGTTACACCTCAATATCCTCTTTGTGTTACTGTTGTGTTGTATACCGAAATTAAAATATACAAATATCATAGAACAGTGTTACGGTCGAATATGCAAAATAAATCGTTCAGAAAAGCGTGCTACGAAGTTTGTCACAATGAATCAGTGGCGTATATGGGGGGGAGACCACTCGGCCATGGCCCCCCCTTTTTGTCCCAGTAGGCCTACATTCCTGCATATCTAAATACGTATACATAACATTTGCCCATACGGCATAGGCCCCATGAATTGGCTGGTACAGAAACTATAAACTTCCCATATTGATTGTTATAAAATGATGGTTCTAACTAACTAACAGCCTGCATTTTTAAGAGAAGAAGTGAGTACTCTCTCTCCCTCTCTCTCTCTCTCTCTCTCTCTCTCAAGTCATTAATGCGAGTTTTAGTTCAATTCTTTTAATGTTTCATATAAAAATGGACATTGCAACTTTCAGGAGTGAAGGAATCAACAATTGTTTATTATGGTCTTGCAGTTTTTTCTTATACATACTGGGTACTGTAGAATTCCCTTATTAAATATTTTTCAAACAGCTCATTTCTGCTTTAGCCAAGACATATAAGCTTCTTTATATTGTTTTGACAGTAACTATCAAATTAATGGAATACATCCCTCCTGAGGCCTTAAAATGCCCCCCCAAATGCTTGATTTTCAAAAAATTTCCTGGGGGGAGCTTATAACGCCTCGCAGATCCCCTCAGCTGTAGAGGCTCTCTTCGCTCGCCCATCCCCCTTAATAAAATCCTGGATTCACCCCTGTGGCTCCCCCCTTTCCATGGATCTATATATGCCACTGCAATGAGTACGGTCCTAAGTGAGATAATGCCATAATCCCTTCAGTCGATAACGCATTCTTTGCTATATTCTCTCTACTACCAGACGAATGTATCCAACTAAAAAAAAAATTTTTTAGCAATGAACAGGTTAACACAGGTTAACACATGGCTCCAGGCTGTGGCTGGCAACAATTAAGGCATTTCTCGAAGAATCTGAAATGGAGTCGCAGTTACAAAATTTCTTGAGCTTAAACACTGATTAATTGAAATGCTTATTGTTGTAAACGTATACAAAGTACTTATACAACAAAAGGAGATAAACCTCATTCACTAAAGCCAGTCACGAGGAGCCCAAAAACAGTCTGATGGTTGCTGCTGATTGGCTGATACAATACTATGTGATATGGGGAATTGACAGTCACTGCTATACAACAAGGCATGGGAAGCACCGTGAATAATGGACACGGGATGGTAACGACCCTGTTCCTCAGTTGGCACTACCAGTGCGATGAGCCACGTGGTTCATAATTCCACCATTCTCCCACCCACCCTACCACCCCACTTGCACCCCGTAGTGTTGGCCAATCATAGGCGTCAGTTCAATCGTCCCAAATGAATGAGTTAAGTGAATACCCTTCAGTGGGTCTTGCCACATACCACCTTAGTAAATGTAATTCCGAATAAGATTATGTGTTTGTTTTCACTCGTACAGTTACTAAACACTTCACTATCAAAATAGTATATATAAAAGTGACAAAGTACGAAAAATGATTTGTTCTGTGCCAACTGAAAACTTTTACGGAAAATTGTTTAAGTTGTAAATTGGCTGAGTTCCCTTATGAATAAAACAATTGATCTTGTTTATCTCTCCCTCATCCAGGTCTTCTCACTGAACAGGTATCTCTTACAAACAGTTCCTTTTAATCCGTTCAGTCAGACTACGTACTAAATTTGCAGTATCTTTGCTATCAGAGAAGAAACTACTTCACTTTGGGGAGGTCTTACGATGAAGGAATTGTTGCAGGTCATATACACGGTAACTCCTCCAGTTCCAGAAGTGTCTCCGAAGCTGAACAAAATGATGATGAGATATCAAAAATAATAAAATAAATCCAACTCAGGACTGAAGGGGTAAGGAAGGCACTCCTCGTTCTTATCCCTTCCCCCTGAAATGGCCAGTCGTACTATCCGTCGTCAGGGAACCCACCAACAGTACATAACTTTAAAGCTTATGCAAAAACGTCTCTAACCGCTACCAAATACGCCGAAAACATTTTACAAACATCTACAACCACCAGGCACACAGAAATAATTATATAAACATAGCTAACAACCACAGAACACATCGAAACTTATGGAAAAACATTGCTAATGAAAACCAGACACACTGAATCAAATGAAGAAACATTGCTTATAACTACCAAACACATCACCGAAATATTCCGAATACACACACACAACTATATATATATATATATATATATATATATATATATATATATATATATATATATATATATATATATATATATATGTATATAATCATTATCATCAGCCGTTTGAGTATCCACTGCAGGACCGGGCTATCCCGACCGAAGTGGGGACGATACAGACCTATGTATCTCTACCAAGTGGCTTAGGCTGTCTGGTAGAGATTGTTATGTAGGGTGAGAAGTGCTTGTAAGTGTAATTATTGTAGTGTTGGAGTGGCTTTGGATGTGTGTGTAGTCTGTGAACCAAGTGTAATCGGCCCGCGCAAGCCGACTGGGTGCAAACATTCTTTATAGTATGCGGCACTGGTTCAACCACAGCATCCCTTGTGTCCGCCAATGCAGTACTTTGCCAGGAGAATGCTGCCAAAGTTTATTACCCTGGCGGGGCCCAAACCCTTGCTCTCCAGTGTACGAACCCCCCCCGTTTCCTTGCTCGTTGTTGTCGTGGGGGGGCTTCGGAGACATCGATGGGGACTTGATGTGTGGGGGAGCCATAGCAGGGTACCTTATTGTACTCCAAAGTATAGGAGTCTGGTTGCTGGGTGGATGTCATATTTGTGCCTTCACTTTGCTCAACCCTCTCCCCTCTCCTTGGGTCCCTGTCGGTGCCTCAACTAATTTTGCAAGGCCCTTTTCTTCTACTATTGCTTCTTCTTTCCTTTTCTCCTATCCTCTCTATTCTATTTTTGGCATTAAAAAGTGTGGAAATTTTCACGTTCATCAAAATTCTCATCTGTGACCTCGAGTAAGTTGCAACAGGAAGGACATGAGTGTGCCCGTGGGCTATTGGCCTGGCCAATTGTGGAGGTCACGGTGGTTCGGCACTACCCCAGTATGTGGACCTTTGCAGGGACAGATCTCTGCAGAGGCGGAACTGCTGCCAAGCAGCAGCTTTCGGTCCCGGGGGTGCTGTTGCTTGGCTGTGGGACTCTCGGCCAATAGCCGGTGGTCCAACATTGTGCTGGATGACTTGATCCTCCCGCACAGTGTTGCTATCCCTTGTAGGGTAGGGTAGGGAGTGCATACTAGGAGCCTGACCTCTACTTGGGTCGTTGGCTGGACCTGTGGACTCTGCGTTCCGCCCAAATAGTCCTTTCTTTTTCAACAGTCACGATGAGTTTTCCTGTTTCCTTAGAAAATTTATGGATAGTGTTATAGGTTCCCCCTCCCCCGGTTCTGCTGATTGTTTGACCCCAACGATGACCCCGGCCTCTCTTCCTGGACTGGATACTGATACCTTTTCTCACCCCATTATGGTGACGACTCAGAGCTCCTTTTTGACTGTGGCCTCGACTTCTTCCCCTTCTCCTACACATTCAAGCATACAAAACACCTCGTCCTCTTCGCCTACTGTGTCTTCCACTCCTCCAGCTCCTGCTTCTTGTACGTCAATCAGCCCTTCTACTATCGTCACACTTCACCCTTACCTTCCTTCTTTATCTCCTGCTTCTAATCCTTCAGTATCCTCTGTTTCCCTCTCCTGACCTCGTCCTTCTTCCTATGTTGCTGCTCCTTCCCTCACCTCCTCAATTTTCGGTGCACAGACGTGGTCAAAATTTTTTAACATACAGGACACAACCGATGACCTCTCACTCCACCTCAGCCTCCTTCGACAAGTAGGCAGGGTTGTCACCTCGGCCCGTCCAAATGGTTCCCGCCTCCTTGTTGTTAACAGTGCTGCCCAAGCCGAGAAGGTTACATCCCTAGTCAGTAATACAGGACAACCCATCTCCGTGTCCCCAGACACCCAACTCAATTCTACCACTGGTACCGTACGTCTACCATCCTCGATGTCCTTCAGCCAGAGGGCTTTCCCAGACTGCGCCAGTGATATTAAACTAATTCTGTCAGAACAACACCACCCAATACATTCAGTTCAATGTTATTCAGTTCCTCCTCGTGGACGACGCCAAGAACCTGCAAATATTGTTAAAATTATTTTTGCCTCTCGCGATCTGCCCCCCACAGTCATCATTGGAGGCACTATTCTCCAAGTGCGAGAATACATTCCATCTCCTCGCCAGTGCACATCTTGTTGGCGCTTTGGCCATCCAGCCAAGTACTGCAGATCATCTGCAGTCTGCGCCAACTGTGCACTGGCCAGTCATGCCACCTCAGACTGCATTTCCACCATCCGATATTGCCCTAACTGTCAGGGCGGCCATTCTGCCACCTACCGACAATGTCCAGTTTACCTCTTCGAGGCAGAAGTGTCCTCTGCCCGCTGGAAAACTGGCCTCTCCCTTCATGAGGCTCGTCGTAAAGTTCGCGGTCTCGGTCATCACCCGAACGTCACTTATGCACGTGTAGCCCGTCCTCCTCCCATAGTAACTTTGAATAACACAACTATTTCTTCATCCCCTTCTGTACCTGTCTGTGTATCAGCTGTCCCCTCTTCATTGCCTCTCTCCTCCTGTGTTCCCCCCACTCACTCTATCCCTACTCCTGTACCTGTTGTCTCCTCTTCCCTTTCCCCTAGTACTTCCACCCCTCCCTCTTCTCTACCTAACCCTCCCTCTACCTCAACCCCCCCGTTACAGTCTCCTCTTGTTCCTGTCTCTAATTCTTTCTCTGTTTTAGATTCCTCTACCCTTACCTCCTCATCATCCTCTTCCTTACCTATTCCCTCTCCTCGTCCTTCCCCCCATTCCCAACCTCGTCCCTCCTCTCACCCCAGTTCTGTCTCTTCTATCAGCCGTTTGGCGCCTCTGGCCCAACGTACCATCCGACCCCCAGCCTCCTCTAATAGTAAACGCAGACTACCCACTGTGTCAGACTCTAAGTCCTCTCCCGCCCATCATCCTACTTCTCCAGCTCGTAAAGTTCGAGCAACGAATGTTCGTCCCTCTCAATCGATATACTCTGCCACGACAAAGTCCACATCTCAGCAGTCTTCTCAGTCACATCCCCGGACTACTCCACAGCCGGCTAATTGTAACAAAAAACCCTCCGGTGATGACGACAGTGAAACAATTCCTAAGATAATGGACTACATTTTAACTTCTTCGCCAGATCCAGCAAACAATGCTGCGCCCTCTCTTTCCACCCACTCTGTTGAAGTTCACTCTGTGCCACTTGATCTCCCCCCTACTCCTCTCCCTCCTTCATCCCCCCTCCACCTTCCATTTCCTCCTCCTCTTTACGCCCCTCCTCTTCCATCTCTTCCAGTACTCTATCCCCTCTATCTCTCCCCATGCCTCCAGGCTATGGTGACCATCCTGCTTGTCCACCAGTTCAACCTTCTACCTCTATTCCTACCATCGTAACAACTCGATAATGCATGTTATTATTTTGTAATATTTCCAGTTTAACATATTTTACTTCCTTTGTATATTTTATCATTAATTTCTTTTTATCTTTCCTAGACTCTGTTTTTTCTGTTAGGTCTTATTTTTTATTTTTGTGTTTTAAAGTTTTAATGTCTATTTTACAATGGAACATACGCAGTTTTACGGCCCATCACAATGACCTTCGCTATCTTCTTTCAGTTTACTCTCCGTCCTTAGTTTGTCTACAAGAACCCTGCTTGCCTTCCCCTCCGGTACCTATACCTGGCTATTGTTTCTTGTTCTCTCCTGCTTCTCTTTCTGCATCAGCTATCCTAGTCCATCATACTGTTCCTTTCGAACATCTGTCCATTAATACCACCATTCCATGCCATTTTATTCGGGTTTTTCTCAAACATTGGATTACAGTGGTTTCTGTTTATTTCTCTCCATCCCAACCTATCGATTTCTCTGCCTTATCTCTTTTACTATCCCAATTACCCACTCCAATTTTATTGTTGGGAGATTTTAACTGTCGTCATGCCTTATGGGGCGACACCATTACTAATTTGCGTGGCCGCCAACTTGAATCTTTTATTTTTAATAATAATTTATCCTTATTAAATACAGGAATGTCAACGCACATTGATGATAAAACTCATACTTTCTCCTGTCTGGATCTCTCCCTGTGCTCCTCTTCTGTTTCTCTAGATTTCCATTGGTCTGTCCTTTCGGATGCCGTATATAGTGATCACTTTCCTATAAGGCTTACTTTCACTACATATTGTCCCATACTCAGGTCCCCTCGATGGACTTTTCCAAAAGCTGACTGGCCAACATTTACTTCTTTAACCGTTCCTTCTATACACTCTTCTTCCTTCGATACTGTTTTAGATATGCTTACATATTTTAATGTATTAGTTCTGAGTGCAGCTTTGACAGCGATTCCTAGGTCGTCCCGTCCTTTTACTTCGAAGTGTGTACCTTGGTGGGATTCGGACTGTACTGTGGCACTCCGTGTTAAACGTACACGTTGGAAGAGTTTCCTGCGCAAACGCAACACCCCGGATGAACAGAGTGCATTCCTACTGTTTAAAAAGGCTCGAGCTGTTCTTCGTAAGACTGTTAAACGGGCTAAACGCCGTAGCTGGAGATTGTACGTTTCCACCATTACTACCAATACACCCATTGCATCCGTCTGGAAACGTATACGCAAAATAGCGGGTAAACATCTTCCCATGCCCTCCCCTGTCCTACATTTGGATGGGGAGTCAGTTGCAGATGCTCATCTAGTTGCTAATTGCTTAGGTCTTCATTTTAGTAATGTTAGTAGCGGCTCTCATCTCTCACCTGACTTCCATACCCTTAAAGCTGTTACTGAATGTACCCCAGTTGTCTTCAAGCTGTCGTCTAGTCAGTCATATAATGCGCCATTCACGCTCCATGAATTGTCGTCTGCCCTTCGCCTTTGTAAGAACACTTGCGAGGGCCCTGATGGCATACACTATAATATGCTCCGTCACCTTTCCCCCCAGGCCATGGCCTTATTATTAACTATTTATAATCGTATCTGGACAGAGGGTATTTTTCCTCCCTCTTTTCATAGTGCCGTCATTCTCCCATTTCTTAAACCAGGAAAGCAAAGCCATGCCCCTCAAGATTATCGCCCCATTGCTCTTACTAGCTGTCTTTGCAAATTGCTCGAGCGTATGATAAATCATCGTCTTATGTGGCTCCTAGAATCCAAGCAATTTTTGTCCTCTTCACAGTTTGGTTTTCGAAAAGCTTGCGGCACCTTAACTCCCCTCCTAAATCTAGAGACTTATATCCGTTCAGCCTTTGCCATTCGACAATCTGTTATCGCGGTGTTTTTTGACCTTGAGAAAGCTTATGACACAACCTGGCGCTATCATATTTTACGCACAGTTCGTTCTTGTGGTATTGATGGTAACCTTGGTGTTTTCTTAAAGAATTTTCTATCAGCTCGCTTCTTTAGAGTCTATGTCCAGCATACTTATTCAGATCCATTTCCACAATACGAAGGTGTTCCCCAAGGCAGTGTTCTTAGCACTTCTCTGTTTTTATTGGCAATTAATGGGATTGTTTCTTGTCTCCCAGTTGGTGTCCGCTCTTCTTTATATGTAGATGATTTTGCAATATATGCCTCAAATTCTGACATCTCTGCCCTTAGTGCTCTTATTCAACGTGCAGTTTCCGCTGCCTCAGAATGAGCCACTTCTCATGGCTTTCGGTTCTCTCCTCTTAAGTCTCATGCTATTACTTTTACTTGCTGTCATCATATTTCTCAACCACCTCTTTTTCTTTATGGTACTCCTCTCCCATACAAAACCGCCTCCTTTCTTGGCCTTCTTTTTGACTCTCGTCTTACTTGGAAAGATCATATTACCTCCTTGAAAACCTCAGCCTTGCAACGCCTCCATCTCTTACAAACTTTGTCTCATGTGTCGTGGGGTGCTGATCGGACTACTCTTCTTCGCCTCCATATTGTTCTCGTTCTCTCCAAACTTGATTACGGTTGCCAAGTTTATTCTTCTGCTTCAGACACCGTCCTCCAACAACTCGATTCTGTACATCATCATGGTTTACGTCTGGCTCTTGGTGCCTTTAAGTCCTCCCCAGTTGAGAGTCTGTATGCTGAATCAGGAGTTCCATCACTCTTCCGCCGTCGCGCTCTACTTTCTCTTCGTGCCTATGCTAAGTTGCACTGTTTTCCTCGTACCCCTTCTCTCCTTCCCCCCGGTCTTGACTTAGACAGGTTTTCTTCTCCTAGGACCAAGCCACCTTTTGCAGTTCAAGCTCGTACTCTCCTCTCACACTCCTCCCTTACAATTTGTAATGTTTTCTCTTTCCGCACGTGTCTTTTTCCTCCGTGGCTACTTCCGCGACCCCATGTTTGCCCTTCCATTTTCCCTTATTCCAAGTCCAATTCTCCTTCCTTCATTCTCCGTTCCCGGTTTTCTGATCATCTCTCCCACCATTCCTCTGCAATACCTATATACACTGATGGTTCAAAAACCCCTGCAGGTGTTGGATTTGCGATTCTCTTTCCTAACACTTCTTATCATTTTAGCCTTCCTGCTTATAAAAGTGTTCTAACAGCAGAGTTATATGCCCTTTTGTTTGCATTACGGTATATTTACCGTGCATCCTCTTCCTCATTTGTGATATTCTCTGATTCATATAGTGCTCTATCCCTTCTCCAGTCACCTTCTGCCTCTCATCCATTAGTCCTTCGTATCTTGGAATGGTTGTTCCGTATCTCCTCTCGTCGTAAAACAGTCCAGTTCTGTTGGGTCCCAGGACATGTGGGTATCGCGGGCAATGAACATGCTGATCAGTTGGCTCGCATGGCAGTTAGCAGGGATGTCTCTCCTTCCTTCCTCATTCCAGTTTCTGATCTTCTTCCTGC
This sequence comes from Coenobita brevimanus, assembly GCF_032717465.1. Classification (NCBI taxonomy): domain Eukaryota; kingdom Metazoa; phylum Arthropoda; class Malacostraca; order Decapoda; family Coenobitidae; genus Coenobita; species Coenobita brevimanus. Next base: position 5,575,737 of record NC_136995.1, read on the forward strand.
TCTATCTTCCTTCCTTCAACACCGGTGGCAATCTTGTTGGGACTCTATCACTAATAATAAACTGCGTGTTGTTAAACCTTCTGTCTCCCCCTGGTCGACCCCCTGCCACCGTAACAGGAGGTGGGAGACTGCTTTAGCTCGTCTCAGAATCGGCCATACTAGACTTACCCACTCTTATTTGATGTCTGGTGGTCGCCCTCCCCTTTGTACTCGGTGCAATACTATTCTCTCCATACGGCATATTTTCCTTGATTGTCCTCTTTACACTATACAGCGACGAGTTGCATTTCCTTTTTTGTCTCGCATCCAACGTACCCCTCTTCTTGCAGACTTTCTCCGAGAATCACCATATTTTTCCTTCCGTAATATCATGTCCTTCCTTACCTCTATTGGTCTTCTTTCTGACATCTAATTCTATTCCTTACCTCAGTAGTCCCATGTGTGATGTGATATACTTCTTCCATTGACCCATTTCCTACATGACGCCGTGTCTGTGTTCCTGACCCACCCAATGTACACAACTTGTAGCCGATGATCCGGCTTTGTGCTGGATTTTGGCACTAGGTTCCTATTGTTCTTCTTCTTCCAGTGTACGAAAACGCACAGTTTACCACTGTACCACGGGCGCTCATATATATATATATATATATATATATATATATATATATATATATATATATATATATATATATATATATATATATATATATATATATATATATATATATATATATATATATATATATATTGTTACATAGCCTATGATTTCATCATCCTTTGTGTAATTTTAACGCACAGTATGCTGCATGTTTGATCACGAGCGTGTTCTGCCTCAGTCCCCCCCTTCTACCGTTATAGTAGAGTAAGTCGTCCTTTCTGTTATTCAGTGCGGGATTGTCGACCGTTTGTCCCCATCGCTTCATTTGCGCGTCCTTATTACAAGTTGTATCAGGCTCTGCTGGCCCCTATATAATGAGCTCAATCTCTGCATCATTGCCACTTAGATCTGCATCTCATTTTGTTCACATCTCTGTCCTCCCCTGTACAATTATTATTATTGTGAGTGCTCAAGAAATCTCCAAACATCTAGCAGCTGTGTGTAATTTGAGTATAACTGTTATTGTATTTTTTCTTGTACTGTGTAGCATAAGGTTAATTCTTAGGCCTAGTGAGGTTTTGATTAATGTTGGGTTGTGTCAGTTATTTTTGATAATAGTTTGTATCTGTAATTATTTATCTGGCATTCACTGAGTATTATCTGGTATCTCATTTTATCAGGGCTGACTTAGATAAATTTACTCTTGCTAATTTCGAGTTAATAGAGGCTATTGCAGTTAACCATATATTTAACCTGTTTATTTGCCATTACATTATCCTTATGAGTCCTGAATGTTTTGTTGTTAATTTAAGCATTAAACTTTAACTTGTAATTTTACCTAACTCTTTTGTTTTGAACCTGGAACTTTACGGGACAGTAGTGATTTTTAGCATTCTCACTGAAAGTGTACGTTATCTTTCTCTGTTCCGTAACATAAATTTGGCGACCTCATATCAGGATATTCAGGATATTATCATAAGGATATTGTTTGATATTTTGTGACTGTGATATATTCATGATGGCTACTATTACTACACTTGATGAAGCCAAAGATTTTTTGTCAAATGTGCAAACAGTGTGTGATATAGAAAACAGAACAAAGAATGAACTTAAGCTTGTTGCTCAACAATTGGGAATTGCAGTTCACTCTCATCATTCTAAAGATCAAATTGTTGGCATGATTAATAAAAGCTTGTTTAATGTAACTCCTCCAAATGAGCAAACGCAGATTGAATTAGCTAAGTTACAGCTAGCCCTGCAGGAGGCTAAGGCTAAGGAGGCTGAATTTCAGGCAAAAGCTAAGGAGGCTGAGGCACAAGTTGAAATTGCTAGGATTCAGGCAGACCATGAGTATCGCATGAAACAAGGTGGAACTGGATCATCTAGCTCTGATGATTTTGATGTGGCTAAAAATGTTAAACTTGTCCCTCCTTTTAATGAATCTGATTTAACGAAGTATTTTCAGTTGTTTGAGAGGGTAGCTACAGGTTTTAATTGGCCTAAGGAGTATTGGCCAGTACTCCTTCAAACTGTTCTCACCGGTAAAGCTCAAGTAACTTATGCATCTTTGCCTCAGGATCAATCTGATAATTATGATGTAGTTAAGAGCTTGATTCTTAAGGCCTATGAGCTTGTTCCTGAAGCCTATAGAGTAAAATTTAGGACAACTTACAAGCAAGATAAGCAATCCCATGTTGAGTATGCAAAAATCAAAGAAGATCTGTTAGAGCAGTGGTTAAATTCTAAGAATGTGGATTCTGATTTTGGTAAATTTAAGCAGATGATTTTGCTGGAGGATTTCAAAAGGTGTATTAGTAAAGATGTAAGCCTATATCTTGATGAGAAAAGAATAGATAATTTGTCTGATGCTGCAGTTTTAGCTGATGAGTATGTTCTCACTCACAAGAGATATTCTAGAGAAAAGGGAAAGCTGAGAGTAAGTACGTTGCCTCTACTCAGAGTACAGGTAACAGGAAAGAGAATAAGGATGATGTTTCTCAGGAAGTAAATACCAGCTTCACCTCTAGATTTCAGAAAAGTAAATGTACTTATTGTAGTAAGCTTGGTCATACTACGGAGAGATGTTTCAGGAGACAGCGTGATGTGAACAAAAAGGAGTCTTTAAATATTCAGTCAATTGGTCTAGTGTCCACTCTTGAGAGTTCCCAGAATTCTTTAACTGAGTTAACTGAACCTGCTTTGAGGGGTAACTTAAATTCTCATGATGGAGCTCCTCTTTTGAGCAGTAACGTGGGTGACACTGTCAAGAGTTCATGTGCTAATTTCCTGTCTGATGGTTTTGTCAGTCCTCTGGACAGTAATGACAGGAAATCAGTTCAAATATATCGTGATACAGGTGCTTGCCAATCCCTTATGCTGACCAGTGTTCTAGGCTCTAATGTTAATTCCTCTGATGAAACTGTAATCTTACAAGGTGTAGGGAATAATTACTTCTCTGTTCCTCTGTGCAGAGTGAATTTAGAGTCTGGTTTTGTTAATGGTTCTGTTATGGTTGGGTTGGTTGAGACACTCCCAATGTCAGGTGTAACTTTCTTACTTGGAAATGATATTGGTGGAAGTCAAGTGTGTCCAGCTCCTCAGTTGTCTAGTGAGCCAGTGGCTGCGTCCCAGGATTGTGATGTCCCTGATGTGTTCCCTGCATGTGCTGTCACTAGGGCTAAGTCTAAAGTTACTGGTGATTTAGAGGATAATGATGATGATGATGTTATCCTAGCTGACACTTTTCTTGCTAATTTGGACCACTCACCAGATGAGGCAGTACCCCGTAGTGTTGATAATTTGTCTCGTCAAGAGTTGGTTGAGTTGCAGGTTGCTGACCCTGAGTTGAAAGGTCTAGCTAACTCTGCTTGCAGTGAGGAAGAGTCAGCTGGTGCTTCTACTTGTTATTATGTAAAGTCAGGAGTACTTATGAGGAAGTGGAGACCCCCAACAGCATCAGCCGACTGTGAATGGGAGGTTGTACATCAAGTTGTCATCCCTCGTGTTTGTAGGCAGGATATCATTAGAGTGGCTCATGATTCCAGTTTGGCAGGACACCTTGGAGTGAGGAAGACTGTGGCACGCATTTTGAAACACTTCTACTGGCCAGGTATCTTCAGGGATGTTTCCTGGTATTGTAAGTCTTGTCACACCTGTCAAGTTGTGGGAAAGTGTAATCAGACCGAAAAGGTTGCACCTCTAGTTCCCATTCCTCCTTTTGAGGCGCCTTTCACCCGTGTGTTGGTGGATATTGTGGGCCCTCTTCCTAAGACTTCTTCAAGATTTTCTTATGTGTTGACCATGATTGATATGGCTACTCGTTATCCTGAAGCCATTCCACTTAGAAACATCTCAGCAAAGAACGTGGTTAAGGAAATGCTAGGGTTCTTCACAAAGTTTGGTCTGCCCAAGGAGGTACAGTCAGACCGAGGAAGTAATTTCATGTCGAATGTTTTCAAGCAGTCTCTGAAAGAGTTGGGCATCACCCAGATCACGTCTTCAGCTTACCATCCCCAGACCCAAGGAGCGTTGGAGAGTTATCATCAAACACTCAAATCGATGCTCAAGAAATACTGTTTGGAACATCAGAAAGACTGGGATAAAGGTCTTCCATTCGTTGTGTTTGCTGCAAGAGAATCTCCAAATGAATCACTGGGCTTCTCACCTTTTGAACTACTGTTTGGCCATGAAGTAAGAGGACCCCTTAAGCTACTCAAGGAATGCTGGCTGTCGGAGGAAGATGACGTCAACCTGCTGGAGTATGTGATGAATTTCAAAGAACGGCTGTCCACTGCTTTACAGCTGGCGAGAGAGAATTTAGGAGCTGCTCAGGAGAAGATGAAGACTTGGTATGATAAGAAGTCCAGGTTACGCCACTTTCAGCCAGGAGATCAGGTTTTGATTCTGCTACCAGTGCATGGGCAACCCCTTCAAGCCAAGTTTAGTGGTCCTTATTTCGTGGAGAAGAAACTCAGTGATGTCAGCTATGTCATCGCCACACCAGATCGTAGAAAGAGCAAGCAACTATGTCACATCAACATGCTAAAGTTATATCACAAGCGGGACGAAAATAATCCAGTCTGCACTGTAGCTGTTCCACCCGAGTCTGCAAGTGAAGCTCTCCCATGCAGTATGAGCCTGAGTGATAGTTTGGGGAAGAATCCTGATATCATGAATGATCTCCAGACTAAGCTTTCTCATCTACCACCCAAGGAAAGGCAGGAGTTTTCGGCATTACTGCAGGAGTACCCGCAAGTGTTCCGTGCCACTCCAGGAAGAACCACTGTGTTGATGCATGATGTCGATGTTGAAGACGCAAAGCCAATTAAATTGCCTCCTTACCGTGTGAACCCAGTGAAAGTTCCTCTCATCCAGAAGGAGCTTGGCTACCTGTTGGACCACAAGATGATTGAGCCCTGTCAGAGCGAGTGGAGTTCTCCTGTCACTCTAGTCCCTAAGCCAGGTGGGTCACAGCGGCTTTGCATCGACTACAGACGTGTTAATCAGATAACCAAAACAGACACTTACCCTCTCCCTCGTGTGGAAAATTGCATAGACAAGATCGGAAAGGCTAGGTACATAAGTAAGTTTGATTTGTTAAAGGGATACTGGCAAGTACCTATGACTGAACGTGCTAGGGAGATCTCATGTTTTGTAACACTAGGAAAGGCTTTTGCATGTTCTGTAATGCCGTATGGTATGAAGAATGCACCAGCCACATTTCAGAAGCTCATGAATGTTGTAACAGAGGGTTTGGCAGGGTGTGTTGTTTATATTGATGATGTATTAATCTTCAGTGACAACTGGAAAGATCATCTATGCCATGTCAGTAAATTTCTTGACCGTTTAGTTCAGGCTAATCTTGTAGCTAATTTATCAAAGTGTGAGTTTGGTCAAGCTAAAGTTCAGTACCTTGGGTATGTAATTGGTGATGGACATGTTGCACCACCAGGAGCTAAGGTTCAGGTTATAAGTGATCTTCCCAGTCCTAAAAGTAGGAAAGAGCTACAAAGATTTTTGGGAATGGTAGGTTATTACAGGAGATTTGTTCTTAACTTTTCTATTCTTGTATCACCACTTACAGACCTACTGAAAAAGGGAGTTAAATTTGTCTGGACCGATAACTGTGAATCCTCTTTCAACAAACTTAAAGCTATTCTATTAAGTCAGCCAGTGCTCGCTACTCCAAATTTTGCTAAGCCTTTTAAGATGGCTGTTGATGCAAGTGATACAGGAGCTGGGGCTGTTTTGCTGCAAGAGGATGATCAGGGTATTGAACATCCTGTATCTTATTATAGTAAGAAGTTCACTCCACCTCAAAAGAACTACTCCACTATTGAGAAAGAGCTTTTGGCCTTGATTTTGGGTTTACAGCAGTTTTCATTTTATTTGTGTTCTGGTTTTGACCCCATAGTCATTTATACTGATCACAACCCACTGAAATTCCTTAGTAAGTTTAAAGATAAAAATCAGAGATTGACAAGATGGAGTCTACTTCTTCAGGAGTATTCATTAGACATACAACATGTCAAGGGGAAAGAAAATGTTATTGCAGATTGCTTATCTAGACTTTAGACAGATTGTTTTAGAGTAATAAGAAATTTCCTTTGTAAATTTCTTTTTTTTCTTTAATGGGAGGAGGTGTTACATAGCCTATGATTTCATCATCCTTTGTGTAATTTTAACGCACAGTATGCTGCATGTTTGATCACGAGCGTGTTCTGCCTCAGTCCCCCCCTTCTACCGTTAGAGTAAGTCGTCCTTTCTGTTATTCAGTGCGGGATTGTCGACCGTTTGTCCCCATCGCTTCATTTGCGCGTCCTTATTACAAGTTGTATCAGGCTCTGCTGGCCCCTATATAATGAGCTCAATCTCTGCATCATTGCCACTTAAATCTGCTTCTCATTTTGTTCACATCTCTGTCCTCCCCTGTACAATTATTATTATTGTGAGTGCTCAAGAAATCTCCAAACATCTAGCAGCTGTGTGTAATTTGAGTATAACTGTTATTGTATTTTTTCTTGTACTGTGTAGCATAAGGTTAATTCTTAGGCCTAGTGAGGTTTTGATTAATGTTGGGTTGTGTCAGTTATTTTTGATAATAGTTTGTATCTGTAATTATTTATCTGGCATTCACTGAGTATTATCTGGTATCTCATTTTATCAGGGCTGACTTAGATAAATTTACTCTTGCTAATTTCGTGTTAATAGAGGCTATTGCAGTTAACCATATATTTAACCTGTTTATTTGCCATTACATTATCCTTATGAGTCCTGAATGTTTTGTTGTTAATTTAAGCATTAAACTTTAACTTGTAATTTTACCTAACTCTTTTGTTTTGAACCTGGAACTTTACGGGACAGTAGTGATTTTTAGCATTCTCACTGAAAGTGTACGTTATCTTTCTCTGTTCCGTAACAATATATATATATATATATATATATATAAATATATATATATATATATATATATATATATATATATATATATATATATAAATATCTAGATGTATACTATATATAGAAATATAAAAACATGTTATAAATATTATATATATAATGTAATATATATAGATATATTACATGTAATGGTGGTAGGTGGGGGCGCTCACCATCCACTCACTCGATTTAGTGGTGTCTGCCCTTTCCTCTCTTCCTTCCTTCCTCTTCTTTCTTTTCTCTTCCCTTTGCCTACGGGCGAGTTTATACTCCCTCCTCTGCCTTTCTTTCCTTCATTCTTTCCAATTCCTTCTGCCTGTGCGTGACTAGACATTGAGTGACAAGCCAAATGGTTTCCTATTCTGGGTGGTAACCATAAAACGAAATTATGGTCTCGGTCATTGAGTGGGTAATAAGGAGCACCAGTCGGATTCAGCTGGTGAAAGTTTATATCCAAGAGATGGTTGAGGTTTATTGTTCACGCAATGCCACTCAGTGACTAGTGAGGCTGGTCGCTCTCATCTTAAATGTCAGGACCAATTTGCCTAGCTCCAGGTTCCTACGCTTCTCTATGGGGCAGCATAGGATTGGATGATATTTGGATGGATATTATACATGTTATATATAATATATATATATCATATATATTATTTGTATCATATATATACTAAATATATATTATACATCTTGTATGTATGTTATATATTAAGTAAATATATCATATATACCGTATTATATGTATTTTATGTATATTATATATATATTCATCCATCCATTCATCCATCATTCAATCCTATGTTCCCCCATGAGAAGCGTAGGAGCCAGGGGCTAGGCAAGTTGGTCATGACATTTAAGATGAAAGTGACCAGTCTCATCCATCCTACAGTGTCATTACGTGAGCAATAAACCCCAACTACCCATTGGATACAAACCGGCAAAAGCTCAATCCGATTGGAGCAACCTAATTACTCACTAAACCATAATTCACCATAATTTGTTTATAGTGTTCCCACGCAGCGTAGTAAATGGTTTCCTGGTGACCAGGAAACCATTTGGCTTGTCACTCAGTGTAGAGTCACCCATAGGCAGAAGGAAAAAGAAAGAATGAAGGAAAGAATGACAGAAGAGGGAGTGTAAAGTCACCCGTAGGCAGAAGGAAGAGGAAAAAATGAAGGAAAGAAAGACACAAGAGGAAGGAAGAAAGAAAGGGCAGACATTCAAAGCAGCACTACACTGAGTCAGTGGATGATGAGCGCCATCACCTACCACAAAATACATATTAAATAAATAAATAAATAATAAATAAATAAATAAATAAATAAATAAATATACTGCCCTCAGGCAGTACTTCTTTGATTTTCCCTGGAATGATTATTGCTTCCATGGCCGGGAGCCATCTGAGTGTGCCTTGCGCATTACGGAGGTTATTCTCTCGGGCATGGAAGCATACATTCCTTTCCCATTTCCTCTGACTAATGCAAGAAAGCCTTGGTTTAATCACGCTTGTTCTAATGCTGTCTGCAACAAGGAGAGGGCCTATAAAAGGTACCAGAGTCAATCCACTCCTGAATCAAATCTTTTATACGTTTCTGCCCAGAATCGTGCTAAGTCTGTTCTTCGCTCTACTAAAAATAATTTCATCCGTACTAATTGCTCTCACTCTCCAACTCGAATTCTTCCCGCTCCTCCTGGCACTTTGCCAAAAACCTTTCTAACAACTTTACCTCATCATCCTTCCCTCCTCTTTTCTACTCTGATGGCTCTGTAGCTATTTCTTCTACTGATAAGGCATATCTCTTCGCTCAGACTTTCTCCTCCAATTCTACCTTAGAAGATTCCGGTGCTGTTCCTCCATCACTTCCCCCCTCTGACTTCCTCATGGCTGACATTAAAATTTCTTCAGCTGATGTATTTTCTGCCATTACAGGTCTCAGTACTAACAAGGCATATGGGCCTGATGGAGTCCCTCCTGTTGTTCTCAAGAACTGTGCTTCTGTGCTTACACCCTGCCTAGGCAAACTCTTTCGCCTTTTTCTATCAACTGGTACCTTTCCTTCTTGCTGGAAGTTTGCTCTCATTCAGCCAGTCCCAAAGAAGGGTGACCATTCCCAACCCTCTAACTATCGTCCAATTGCTTTAACATCCTGTATCTCAGAAGTTTTCGAGTCAATTCTTAAGAGAAAATTTTAAAGCATCTTTCCTATCACAACCTAATTTCTGATCATCAATATGGTTTCCGTCAGGGACGCTCCACTGGCAATCTTCTCACCTACCTTTCAGACTCCTGGTCATCCTCCTTTCGGGACTTTGGCGAAAGCTTTGCCATTGCACTTGACATCTCAAAGGCTTTCAATCGAGTCTGACATAAAACTTTAATTTCCAAACTGCCCTCTTACGGTTTCTATCCTTCTATCTGTGCCTTCATCTCTAGCTTCCTTTCTGGTCGTTCTATAGCCGCTGTTGTAGACGGCCATCGTTCTTCTCCTATATGTATCAACAGTGGTGTTCCTTAGGGCTCTGTCCTATCACCAACTCTCTTCCTTTTATTCATCAATGACCTTTTAAGCTGTATATCTAACCCTATCCATTCATACGTTGATGACTCCACTCTTCACCTTTCCATTCGGTTCCCGCAACGTCCATCTCAGCAGTTACTTCAACAAACAAGGGATGAGGCTATGGCACACCTAATGTCTGACTTGGCTCGTATCTCTGACTGGGGTAAAAATAATCTGGTTGTTTTTAATGCATCAAAGACTCAGTTTTTACACCTATCAACCAGACAAAATCTTTCACAGGTATACCCACTAATGTTTAATAATATTCAGCTTAATCCTGCATCATCCTTGAACATGCTTGGGGTTTCATTTACTCGGGACTTATCTTGGAAAGATCATATTACATCTCTTGTAAAATCTGCTTCCAAGAGATTAGGTGTGCTAAGCTGACTCTGTTCCTTCTTTACCCCTGCACAATTGTTGACTCTATACAGGGGTTTTATCCACCCCTGTGTGGAGTACAACTCTCATATGTGGGGAGGCTCCCCACATACAGCTCTTCTCAATAGGGTGGAGTCAAAGGCTTTTCGTCTCATTAAGTCCTCCTCTTACTGACTCCCTTCAACCTCTGTCTCTTCACCGCACTGTTGCTTCTTTATCTCTTTTCTATCGTTGCTTCAATGGTCACTGTTCCTCTGAGGTGTCTGCATGCATTCGTCCACCTCTACAACGGGCGTGTAGCACCCATCTAGCAGCAAATTCTCATCCCTTTTCTGTCCAGCTCTCTAATGCAAGAGTTAACCGTTACTCCTAGTCCTTCATTTATGCAACAGGTCAACTCTGGAACTGTCTCCCTCTGTCTGTATTTCCTGCTTCCTATGATCTCCAGTCTTTCAAACAGTGTGTCCAGGCATCTCGAAATGATCGAATCTTGAATCTGGCTCTCTCTTGTATTTTGTTTTTCTCTTGGAAGGAACAATAATTGCAGGCTCGCGGTCTTTGGTTCCTTCTTCCTCGCATAAAAAAAAATATATATGTATGTATGTATGGGGCCTCTGTGGTATAGTGGTAAAGTGTGCATTTTCGTACACTGGAGAGTGAGAGTTCGTGCCCCACCAGGGTAAAAAACTTTGGGAGCATTCTCCTGGCTATGTACTGCTTGGCGGACACAAGGGGTGCTGTGGTTGAACCAGTGTCGCATACTGTAAAGTATGCTTGCACCCAGTCGGCTTGCGTGGGCCGATTACACTTGGTTCACAGACTACACACACATCCAAAGCCACTCCAATACTGCAATTATGGTACACTTAAAAGCATTTCTCATCCTGCATACAATCTCTACCAGACAGCCTAAGCCACTTGGTAGAGATACATTGGCTGTATCATCCCGACTTCGGTCGGGATAGGCCGGTCTTGCAGTGGATACTGAAACGGCTGCTGCTGATATATATATATATATATATATATATATATATATATATATATATATATATATATATATATATATATATATATTGATAATACCCAAGACACTAGAACAGTGAGAAACAGCACCCATAGGTACCAGACACACCGAAACAATGCGAAAATACACTGTTTGTAACTAAGAGCACAAGGAAAAACAGTGCATTTAACTACCAAGCTCTCCGAAACCTTCGGATAAGCACAGCGTACGACCAATATACAGGTTCTCGAGCTAGTGGGCAGCGCTACTTTTTTGCTCTCTTTTGTCATATGCTGTTTCCGTTCACTCGAAACATTTACAGACATCATCTGCTCCAAGTACTGAAGCTAAAAGAGGATTGTACAGTATTTTTTTTTTTTTAAACAGTGACTTAGACCATTGGCGAACATCGTTCATAATTACCTAACACAACAAATTCACTCAAGGTCATGTTGGAAGGGGCTCTGAAATATTTCGTAACCCCTTTTCGATAGCGATTTATTCTGTACATTGCAATCCATATACTCTTGTATGTTATTAGTGCATGCTATATCAATATTATAAGGAAAAAATAGCATGGGAATGTTAAGGCGAAATATGCAAGATACATCCAAAGGAGGAGGTGCTTTGAAGGTCTCTGTGCCATAAATAACATACGGCTCTAAATCCCAGCCTCGTGGAAGCTAAATATAACGATTTTTTTTTTTTTTTCGAGTGAACAGGATGAGATCGATGTGGGGGGGCTGGTGGCTGGGCTGGGGACGAGGGGTGGTGGTGTGAGGTTGTTGGCAGCCCTGAGTGATACCAACCTTCCTAGATATGGCGACAGCTGGCGGGAAGTGGACGACTCTGGGGATCCACATACATCCTTGACAACAGGTAAAACAATGATCTTTGTCAGAGAAGAATATGGATCAGCAGAATCTTTAACTGTGTTTTTGTCATCATTATCCGCGGACCTCTTTTCCCACCCTAGGGCAGGGTGAGGAATAGCAACGTCCAGACAGCCCAAATTTGCCCAGTATAATGGGCCACGCTTCCATTCACTCATCACTCAAGCCCCCGGAATCCTGGCTCTATCGGATACGCCAAAAACATTTCCCACGAGCTGTAGCTTCACATAAACATATCCTATAGAGTCAATCCGGAGCTGCTACGTTAAAAAGAGGTGTCAAATCCCTGATCATGCGCTTCTCCTCACAACATTCATTCAGCCAGCATGATCTCTTGTCAGTTTCCTAGCCGCACCGACTTCCAAACCTCTTTTCCTTACACATTCATCCACCATATCTCTCCACCTTCTCCTTGGCCTACCTCGCCTACTCCTTCCTTCAAATTCGCTCAGGTGTACCTTTTTCACCACTCTATTGTTATCCATTCTCTCCACATAACCATACCATCTCAGTACACTCTCTTCGGTTCTGGTGTCCACAGCCTTCCTCACTCCACATCTTTCATGAATCACATCATTTCGTATCCTATCCACTCTCTGAAATCCACATACATTCCTTGGCAGTCCTATCTCCACTGCTCTTACTCTTGACTTTTCATTTTTATGCCACACAAAAGTCTCACATCCATATGTTAAAGTTGGCACTAACACTCCTTCAAGTAAGCCTCGTGCAGCAGCAACACTCAAGCCTATGTTTCTTATCAAAGCCTTCATTGCACCAGCTACTTTTCTTCCTTGTGTCACTACTTTCCACTTCTTTTGCACATTTTCCTCTCTTTTCTATCACTATACGCAGGTATTTGAACTCTCCCACCAGTTCCAGTCTCTCTCCATTCACTGTAACATCACACTGGGAGTCGCCTTCTCTCTCAATAACCATCACATTACTCTTTTGTACATTTACTCACAAGAAACGATGTTTTTGAGATATTCCATCCATCACCATTCAGTACCAACGCCAACCCCCTCTCCATTACTCGTGTTTTTACTTCTCTCACCACTCCATCCATATACATATATTCAACAACCATGGGGACATCACGCAACCCTGTTGCATGCCCACACCGATCATGAACCATTCACTTAGATGTCCATTAACTCCTGCCCATGCTTCACTACCATCGTGAAAACTCTTGACGGCACCTAGCAGATTACCATCTACACCGTACATCCGAAAAACTTTCCACAATCCTTCTCTGTCCACTTTGTCGTATGCTTTTTCCAGATCCATGGGTGCCATAAACACCTTGTGGTCCTTCTCACAAGCCTTCTCTGCTGTCTGTCTCACTGCAAATATTTGATCCACACATCCTCCACTCCTAAAGCCACCCTGTGCATCACTCACTAGGACTTCTGATATCTCTCTTACTTTCTCTATAATAATTCTTCCTTATACCTTTCCAACGACACTCAATAAATTTATGCCACGATAATTCTTGCACTCACTTCGCTCACCTATATTTTTGTACAGGGGTACAGATACAGCTTTTTTCGACTCTGCTGGCACAGTTTCACTCATCCATGCCTTCTTACATATTCCCAACAAGCACTTCATTCCACTCTCTCCACCACACTTAATCCTCTCTGCATTCACCTCATCAACCCCAGCTGCTTTCCCATTTTTCAGCCGCTTCACAGTACTCTTCACCTGTGCAAGTGTCACATCTCCTGGGGCTGCATTCCTTCTCTGCACACCCCCAAAACCAATCATGTTTATAGCCGCTCTGCTCTCTCTATTCCCATTCATCAGGCTTTCAAAATATTCTTTAAATCTGGTCCTTCCATCATCCCCAAGGGTTAATAATAATCTACCACCTACACCCTTCACACCATCACATTTCTTTCTGCTTTCACTTCTATATTTCCGCATCTCTTTCCATAATAACTTCCTATTTTCAGAGTAGTTTGCATTCATTTTTCTTCCTAGATCATCATTTACCGCCTTCTCTTTCCTCTTCACTAGTCTTTTTATGTGCTTCTTGCTCTCAATATATTCAGTTCTTTTTTCAAATGAACCCCTGTCCTGTAACCACCTTAGCCATGCGCTTCTATCTCTTTTCCTCCACTGCTCTCCTAACCTCCTCATCCCACCATACTGTACCTTTCTTCTTTGTTTTTACTCTTGCCACTTCACACAATGCTTTAGCACTCCTAACTAAGCAATCCCTATATGTATTCGTCAGGCTGTCCAGATCCATTTCATTCTAATTCACTGATTCTAACTCCTCCCCTACTTTGGTCCTGTATTCATCTGCCATTTCTTTGATCCTCAGCATCTCGACTTTCCGTCTTTCTCCCTGACTGCATCTTTCTCTCCTGGTCCACCTCACTCCTCTCAGCTTGATCTTGCATACCACAGTCATATGATCTGACAGACCTCCATATCGTCCTTTCACGGTCCTCGTATCAGCAACCATTCCCAGTATCGACGGCTCTACGAGCAGGTGATCAGTCAGACTCCTTTCAATACGATCCCCTTTCCCTCTATACCATGTATGTTTTTGTGCATCTTTGTGTGTGAAATATGAGTTACAAATGCACAACCTCCTCTATTGACACATAGCTTTCAGTCGCTTCCCATTATAATTTTCTCCTCGTACTCCATTACAACCCATTATGTTATCTTGGGGACCAATGCCTACTCTTCCATTCATATCACCCATTGCGATCACTTTATAGCTCCTGGGCATTTCTCCCACTGCTTAATCCAGCTTATCCTAAAACCTGTCTTTCTCACTCCTGTCCTCACAGGGTGCACTTTCACCTTCTCAAACTTGAATTTGATATACACCTTGAGCTGACACATTTGTAGTCTCTCATTCCACTCTGTCACAGCTCATTCATCAACAATGCAACTCCTTCCTTGCATCTTCCTCGCCCATTCATGCCCGATCTTACACATTTCACACCCTCCCACTCCTCCACTTCACACTCTTTCATCTTTGTTTCACACAATGCCATCACGGCATATCTCGCACTCTTGAACACATTCACCACTTCCACCCTCTTGCTACTACCTAATGATTTTATTAATCTGATATAGTGGTATAATAATATTTAACTTGAGGATATTTAGGTACACCCACTAAAATAATTATCGGCACCCCTTGCTTCGGTACTCTTTGTAACCATCACTGGAACAGGAGCCATGAATACGTAGTAGAGTTGGTACACCTGATCCTCCCCCTCCTCTTCAACCTGTCCGCCCTTCCATCCCCCCCCCCCATCTCTCACTCTCTCTCTCTCTCTCTCTATAATTCCCGATTCCCGTAGCTTCGTGTCTAGAATAACGAATAATTCATAGCAATGGACATAAAGCTCAATGGAAGATCTCAAAACAGCAAAGCATTATCTACTAGATAATTAATATAGAAATCAAAGTGTTGTTTGTCTGCTTGACATCCATCGTGTCTGAGGTTACCACCTTAGGATTTTCTTACAGATAATGATACGATGGCAACCACCATTAGCATTTTAAGAATGGACTGAAGACAAACAATATAAGACCACTGTCCAGTTAATTCAACACCCTATGAACAACACATGTAAATTATATACAGTGTGTATCCTAGTATTGCTATAGTACTAATCCCATCAACGACACGTGAATGTAGTAGTGCATGGATTATGAAACTGAGAATGGTATATCACTAGTTTGACGAAGATGATAACATCGCGGAGGGGGTGATTGGTTAACATATTCGTTTATATTAAGACAGGTTTTTACCTGAGACAGTTCTCGATTTGCATATAATGTAAGGAATGTGTTGGCTACAAAACTACTTCGGCTTGGACAATTTGAACATCGAATGAGCAGTGTTCACAGTGGCTTCGGGTTTTTTCATATCACCTCTTAGATAGGGATTTATTTTGCACATTACACATCAACATGGTTTATAATTTTTATAAAAACTTTGTTGATATTCAAACTCTCTAAGTAACTTAAAAGATCGTGATAATTAATAAACAAAACAAATTGCTTAGTAAGCGGTGCTGCGAAGCCTCCGATGCCGCTAGCATTGCGTACCCAAGGCTCAGCAGATCAGGGATACTAAGCAGGTACGTTAACTCACTTTATTTTCTGAGTTTTCGTCCAGCGTGTCATACTTCATAATGCTAAAAGTGTGCCGATAAATTTTTTTAGTGGGTGTACGTCCACGATCCAAAGAAACGTTACTTCCCATAATGCCAGATCCACAAAGCTACTAAACGCCGCAGTGGTGGGTAAGTTTGTGGTTCAGATTCATCAACATTACCATCCCATCAGCTGAGCCGTAAGTTTACGATCTTTCTGTTGTGATATTGTCAACGTGAATACCACTGCATGATAAAACAGAATTATCATCACCCTTATCAACCACTGAAGCGATAAGAACGTTGATGAATCTGGCCCTGGGTGGAGGAGGAAGGTAACGTTTTCCTGGAATGTGGCTGAACGTAAATCTAACTGCCCCACAGCTGAATATAATAATCTTGTTTTAGATGACTTAAATTATCAGGTGACGACAAAAATGCTGTTAAAGACCCTAGTGATCTATATTCTTCTCTGACAACGGATAGGGTTAAATATCTCTCTGATTTGAAGCCGTGGTGTACCAAGATTTAAAGAATATGTTCATTGCAAGCTGCCTTCAGTGACCTTAACAGATCACTGGTCTCCACCTTTCTTCAGCTTATAACCTTCTTACTGACATCTTCAAGTCTGTGTTACCCTCACTGTCATGTTTGAATACAGTATATAGGCTACTATATTTGTGATTAATATACACTATATGGGTTACTGAAAAAAAAATGGCGTGCTACAGACTTGATTTCCTCATATAAATCTTAGGTCATTCGTGAAATTATTTCCCAGGTGGTAAATAGAAGCAAACATTTTATCTGTTGGATGATTACAATCCCATATAAAAATATGAAATATATAATACTGAACATGCTCTTATGATTTAAATTTCTAAAAGACTTAATTTTGTGGGAGAAACAAATCTTGTGTACTACAAAGATAGACATGAGACAGAAATCACAGTATTATCCAGTATAACAGTTCCTCGGTGATGAGTTTGGCAGAGTACATCGAAGTTCGTCCTCCACACACAAACTGTTGCAAAGCTTTGTTTCTACGACTAAGAGCAAGAAAGATGAATGGATGCAACTGGAGCAAAGCATTTTGGGCGAGAAGAGGATATTCTGACAACATAATTATCCAAAAATTTGCCGAATCATTTGTCGAAACTGCACTCTGAGCGCAGAGTAAAATATCAGTTTTTAGAAGGATTTCTTTGAAGAGTCTGTATCTTCTATGTTGCAGCAAAAATGCATGAAAGGATGTTGAATCCATAGGCCAGATTCCAAGTCTACTCGAAATAAGGCATTTTTCTTCAGTGGTATCCTGGCAGCACGATGAAGTGCTCCATGAAGGAGCACTTCGCACTTTTCTCCCTAAAAATATTATGCAGTTCATTAAATTTTAAGAAATTTACTATAATGTCTCTCCTTTTCCATAGGATAATCTGAATATAGAATGCAATAATCTTCTTATTAATGTCCATAGATCACTTGTTGTCCCCTTGGAGAGAAAGCTTAAAATTATTTGGTTCTCAGAATATGTGCGCCAAGTTACATACTTTTCCAGGCGTCTCAGACAACAATGCCAGCTCTGATTTTAAAACATCTTATGTCCCAAAGTGCTCTTTCATGTTATAAATTCTAATAGGTCAAGTATAAATTGTATCGTAGTCTAATATTGACGTGAGATTCAAAATTCTATTGGTCTAAACTTTCTGTAGTTTCCAGTTGGTTATGTTCGAAATTTTGGTGAGGGTAATAACTCAGTATGAAAGCCTTTATTCTCAGCTTTCCATTACACTCAACAGACTATCCAAATTACCCACTTGTGGGTAATTAACCAAAGATTGGGAACCTATGATATTGATCATGATTGTTACTGGAAGTGCCACACCTGTTAAAGAACCTAGCAATTTTCGTGTAAAATGAGCCTTATTTTTCAGCATGGAAATTGTCTATCTGTCTATATATCTATTTATCTGTATTTCTATATACATCATCTCTTTTGTTCAGATGTGCTGGTGGTTGCAATGGGCAAGACTGAACTCCCTGACATACTGCTTCGTCCCCCACACTACCTCAGGGTGGCAGCACTCATCATCATCAACATAAATCTCCAGTGCCAAGCTCGGACTCTACTGGAATCACCTCTGGCGGCAAGGACGCCTTATTTAGCTCTCCTCTGTCCCATCCACCGCTCTCAGAGCCAAACCTTTGATATAAAGAGAGAGCAGGAGGCTCAAACCTCCTCCTTACAAGATAGCGAGCTCAGTATTGAATCTAAAACCCATGACATAAACAGAGAGCAAGGGGCTCGAACCAGCTTCATTCATAACAGAGAGCGAAGCAATTATTCTGAAACTCCTTATGTAAAAAGTTGCCACCTGCAGGACAACAAACAAAGCAACGAAATGAGAAATGGGGAAAGCAATAGAAACAGAAGTGTTAACCAAGTGCAAACGAACTTCGTGGTGCTGGCGTGGTTGCCTTACCATTCAGGCAACCGGTTACTCTGCCTAGGTAAATGGAACCTCACTGCCTTTCCATCTTTCCACCACATGTTCCCCAGCCGCTTCCAGTCCATGGGCGGCCACACCATACATGTTTCCAGTGATGACGATGATGCCCCGCTCTTCTTCAAGGACAAGAAAGGAAATTTTGATGGAACCTGTACCAGAATCTTGGAAACTCTGTCACCCTGGATGAACTATACCTTCACTCTCACCTGGAAGTCAGAAGACCGTAAGTAAATATAATTATATTTTTGGTCGCTGAGCATTACATTCAGGAACAAAAATTCCAATAATATTTCACCCCTTCTACTTCCCATTGTTCTCTCACGGCTACGATTGCCTGACTAAGAAAGTCAGGTCTTGTTACGCATCTTAGTCCAAAGAGGATTCCCTTTAATACGATTCATTAGGGAAGAAAGTGGCGAACATAACTGTGACATTCATTAGTTTTAAAACCCATGATTAATAATGATATGCAAATGGATATAACCTGTTTAACATGAAAAACGTCATCATGTTGAAGAGACTAATGGAGTCTGAATCATCATCATCATCACCAACATCATCATCAGCCTGAGTCAATCCACTGTAAGACAAAGGCGTCTTCGATCTTCTTCCCTGATCTATTTACTTGTAACCTGTCCCACCTGATCCCTGTAAGCATCCAGATCTCATCTCAGCATCTTGGTCTCTGTGTGTTTCTTCCTCTCAGACTATCCCTGGGTTGCACTGAGTTTTCCTGTTGTTCATCTGAAATATACTCTACTAGGGACGTCATCTGGCCACATTCTTTTTTACTTTTTGTTTTAATTATATTCTTTTATTTCGTACGCTGTCTTATCCAGGACACTCGTATTATATCTCTGTGTAACACCGATCATAATTCTTCCTTACGTCTCTGAGCACTCGCATGTTTATGTCCCAAAGATTTCGTTAAACTCCACGTTTCTGACCAATAAATTAATACAGGAAAGGCACACTGATTATAATCACAGGTCTACATAATCAACCTTGTTTTTCTCGTCAGGTATAAAATATAACATTTCTAGACCTATTTTTGACGAGATCTCGAATATGCAGCCCATTTTAGAGTAGCACGTCACAATTTTATGGAACTACCTTTCATCCTTTTGGTTGAATTTTACCGCTGGACTTATATGCTTACTTATAATAAGGAAGTTTTTCTTAGTTTATTTGGGTTTCGAAGTTTTTAAGTACGTTGATTCCTCGTAAAATTCAGTGTCTCCAAATAGTCCACAAATACATTGTAATTTCATCCAAATTGAAATGACAAAACAGGAAACTCTCCTGCAAGACATATAACAGAGTGAGTTTCAGTGCACTTTTGTAAAGGCCAAACTACTCAAAATCGTCGAGCTTTAGACTTCCTTCGATGCTGCGTTCCAGGCTCGTCCCTGTACAGCATCCAGCAGTAATCTGCGAACATACTTTCATTCCAGAAGCCTTGATAGCGATGCTCCATTGCACTGATATCTTGATGGAAGCTTTCTCACTGTTCGTCAGAGACGGCTCCCTGGTTCTGCGCGAAAACTTCAAGGTGCGAATGGAGAAAATGAACTTTCAGCGACATCCGACACCCCATAGCAGCAAATTAATTGAGAAGTCTCTCAACACCATCTTCATAATCCGGTGACCTCTTGTTTCCTAGGAAATTATCACATATCCACTTGAATGAGGTCCAGGCAGACAGTTCCACATCGGCCAGATAGGTGCTGACATTGTGGTCTCTCAGAAGTTCCTTTATCTGTGGGCCGATGAATATTCCTTCTTTCATCTCAGCTCCAGTGATGCCCGGGAATTTGCTTACGACATATCCGAATGCTTTCGCGTTTCTTCTTTCCAGTGTCTTCACGAACTGCTTCATTAAGCCGAGCTTTATATGAAGCGGAGGAAGAAGAATGTCTCCGGGAGCAACCAGGGACTCATTCGCGATGTTCGAGGTTCCTGGCTCGTATGTTTGTCTAAGTAGCCATGTCGACTGCACGTAGTGCTTGGACGTTGCACGGTTATCCCAGAGGCATAAGAAACAACAATGTTTTTGTGAAGTCTGATTGCAGCCCCATCAGGTAACCGATCACTTTCAAGTCTCCACACAACTTCCATTTCTACTCTTCATATTTTATGGCATCTAAAAGGGCCGCAATGTTTTCATAGCACTCTTTCATGTGCACTGAATGTCCTAAAGGCACAGAAGGTTTCATATTCCTCTTGTGCAGCAATACTGCCTCCAAGCTTTTCTTCGATGAATCAGTGAATAAACGCCATTGAGAAGGATCATGCTCCTGTGAAAGACAGCGGAACAATCCATCAATGTCGTTGCAAAAACATAGTGGTCCATCAACAGAAATATATGAAGAAAGATCTTCAGTTCGTTTTCTGAAGTATGTTACTCGAACATCTTTCTTGAGAAGACATTTTCCTTTCAAACGCGATGCCAAAAGTTCAGCCATGTCCTTCGGTAGTCCCAAATCTCGAACTAAGTCATTCAGCTCTCCGTGAGAGAACCGTTCAGGTGTCTTCATTGTCGGCTGAAAACTGTGCATCCTCAGCTGCTTCATCTGACTCAGTTTGGGCTACATCTTCGTCCTCATCGTCGCTACTGGCGATACCATCTTCTGGTGGTACTGGAATGGGTAGATCTTCATCATTGTGCGGCACTGGTCTTAGCCTATAGCGGATTCCCAAGTAAACCTGGATATGTTGACCTTGCAGAAGTAACAATCTGTAGCATGATCTTTTGGCTCCCTCCATATCATAGGAATGGAGAATGGCATTGCCTTTTTTCTCGTATTCAGCCAATCTCTTAGTCCATTTGAACAAGCTGTACAAATTACATGCGGTGCCCATTTTCTGTCTTCATCCGCAAGAGCACAGCCGAAGTACAGATGACAGACCTTAATTATGTCGTTCGTGATGTTGCGTCGCTGTCCTTTGGAGGTGAACGAATCACAGACATAGCAAAAACAATCAGGGCTACTTTTGTATTGCCTTGATATTTCAGCTGATTCAATAAACAACAACAGCTGCAAAAAACCGTAAACAGTGTTAAGAACAGGAATATATGTGAATATTGTTATATACGGTTTCGACATGAAGGTCCATCAATCATCATAAAAACTAGACGTGAGAGGAAAAATGGGATGGGATTTTCGGAATTAGCACCTAAAACTGTACCAAGAACACCACAAAACTTTCATGATGATTTTATTTTATTTTTTTTTTTTACTGTTGACCAGTGTTATAACCGTGTGCTTTGACAATGGAAATTGCTTATCATTCATGTACTGGGTAATGAATTAACGTACAAAAAACTTTCCATCCCATTTCTGTATTTCACTTCATATTATTGTTATGACAAGAATTAGCCTGAACTCCCTGATCGATATTCTCTTTTCATCACATAATCTGATCATTTTGAAGGTTTTATGTAGTTAGATCTTACCGGTGCAAACAACTTTCTTCTATGGCCGTTCCATCGGAAATATAAATGACGGAGATAACATATGGAAACAGCGTTAACAACCTCCATGAAATGCCCTGTTTCCTGTATGCTGGCATTCTTTTTCCTGCGGCGAATGTGCACCTGTGCGGCATCTTCAAATTTTACCAGACAGCAGGCTGGGCCTCGTCACATGATTTAATGTACA